>NC_068450.1:7292645-7600145 GCF_023373465.1 Oncorhynchus keta | reverse complement strand
CTCTCTGTCTCTCTCTCTGTCTCTCTCTCTGTCTCTCTCTGTCTCTCTCTGTCTCTCTCTGTCTCTCTCTCTGTCTCTCTCTGTCTCTCTCTCTGTCTCTCTCTGTCTCTCTCTGTCTCTCTCTGTCTCTCTCTGTCTCTCTCTGTCTCCCTCTCTCTCTCTGACAGAGTTGCATCCTTACAAGGAAAGCTCCCATCCTCTATGATTATGGACTTAGCAGGTCAGACTCGTGTGTTGGTGGTGTTCCTCACCTGCCTGGTCATGCTGTCCTGGGCCCAAGAGAAGGACTACACGGTGAGGGAGGAGCAGCCCGAGAATGTCCGCATCGGGAACCTACGGAAGGACCTGGACCTGAACCTTGACCCTGACTTCAAGCTGACCTCGCCACTGCAGTTTAAGCCTGTCTACAAAACGGGCGATGTGCCTTTGGTGAGGGTAGAGGCCAACACCGGGGAGATCTTCACCACGGCTCACCGCATCGACCGCGAGAAGCTCTGCTCGGGAGTATTCAACGAGAAGCGCTGCTTCTACGAGATCGAGGTCGCCGTTCTGCCTGACGAGATCTTCCGTCTGGTCAAGATCCGGTTCCTGATTGAGGACATCAATGACAACGCTCCACTCTTCCAGTCCACCGTAATAAACATCTCCATCCCAGAGAACACAGCCATCAACACCCGGTACCCTGTGCCCTCTGCATTTGACCCAGATGTGGGGATCAATGGGATCCAACACTATGAACTTGTCAAGGTGAGCTCACACTTCTCTCTATCAGGTTCGAGTGACTGTCACTGCTTGTGTGATTGACATAAAGACCAATAGTTTGTTATGTTTTATGAAAAATTTGTATTCATCCTTATTTGTTGGAAAAATAATTACACCAGAAGATTGTAATTTGTGGCATTTACCACTAGCATAAATCATTTTACCATTCCGTCATTGAAGTTTCCGGAAAAGACAATTGTATAGGCAAATGCTCACTAGATGTATGATAAGATAACTAGCTACATACAGTACCACCCCTTCCCAATGTCACTGCTGTTCACCTGCATTTAGTTGAACCCATAAGGCTGTGTGTTAGTAGAGCTGTTGTTTGTTGTTAGACGTTACGGGCCACGTTTCCATGCTTAAATCAGAACAGAGCCTCAGGCCACCATGTAACCACAATGCTTTCTTTGAAGAGGCTTTATGTTATTATGTGTATCAAGTGATAAGCGCGGTGTCGTTTTGCTATAAACCATAACGACGAAAATTGCAGACACAGCGTATTCCTCCAATTTTCAGAGGGAAAAAAAAGGTTAGCTGTTGGGAATATTGTAGATTATTGACTAGAAAAGGAACTGTGTTATGGTAATAGGTGCCTCATGCAGAACCCAATGTTCTTTTTTTATCATCTAATTGATGTTCTATTCAATCGCAGCGCAATATTCTCACTTAACCTTAATGAAGTCGGCCTAAAAACAGAGAGTAGGATAATGTTATGCATTCTCCATTTATAGTCTAGACAATACTCAATACGTCGTGGAGGAAGATGAATATTGCAGATTATCTGAGGCCTGCTTGCCAATTCAAATTCAGATATTTTTTTGAGAGGAGATAAAGCACAACATTTGCTGTACAGAGGTGGTACTAAACACACACACACGTAAAGTAAAGTAAAAAGACAGTCTTCTAAAATAATCAACTACAATGAAAATGTTGCTTTGCAAAGGTTGTCTCATCTCGGTGACATGAGTATGTTTTTTTTGGGGGGTGTGAGATGGTAAAGAGTCTATCAGGGTGTATCAGATTAAGTGTGCTTTGTGTGAACATTAACAGTATCCTTGCTACCCATGTCCTACTTGATTACCAATTTGCATTTTTATGAGTCATTTCTATGCCAAGACCTCCCCCGCTGAAATGTCCTGAATTGTTCACGCCTGGAAAATGACCAGCCAAGTGTTCTGCACAGAGCAACGATGATCTTCTCCAGTCTTTTCCCTTATTTTTATTTCCTCTCATACTATATTATTACTTTTCTATTTCCTTGTTTTATTTAGATTTAATTTATTTATTTCGATTAATTTCCTATCAAATCAAATCAAATCAAATTTATTTATATAGCCCTTCGTACATCAGCTGATATCTCAAAGTGCTGTACAGAAACCCAGCCTAAAACCCCAAACAGCAAACAATGCAGGTGTAAAAGCACGGTGGCTAGGAAAAACTCCCTAGAAAGGCCAAAACCTAGGAAGAAACTTAGAGAGGAACCGGGCTATGTGGGGTGGCCAGTCCTCTTCTGGCTGTGCCGGGTAGAGATTATAACAGAACACGACCAAGATGTTCAAATGTTCATAAATGACCAGCATGGTCGAATAATAATAAGGCAGAACAGTTGAAACTGGAGCAGCAGCACAGTCAGGTGGACTGGGGACAGCAAGGAGCCATCATGTCAGGTAGTCCTGGGGCATGGTCCTAGGGCTCAGGTCCTCCGAGAGAGAGAAAGAAAGAGAGAATTAGAGAGAGCATATGTGGGGTGGCCAGTCCTCTTCTGGCTGTGCCGGGTGTAGATTATAACAGAACGTGGCCAAGATGTTCAAATGTTCATAAATGACCAGCATGGTTGAATAATAATGGTTGTCTTGGGTAAACATTGCTGTTTTATATTTTCTCTCCATCCTTTTCATTCAAAAGAGGTTTTCTGAATAGCAGTCAATAAACATAAATACAGGTACAGTGCACGAAGACACTACCGGTCAAACGTTTTAGAACACCTACTCTGTACTCAGTTGTTTCTCTTTTTTTCCACTATTTTCTACATTGTAGAATAACAGTGAAGACATTAAAACTATGAAATACCACATATGGAATCATGCATAACCAAAAACAGTGTAAACCAATCAAAATACATTTTATATTTGAGATCCAGTAGCCACCTTTTGCCTCGATGACTGCTTTGCACATGCTTGGCGTTCTCTCAACCAGCTTCAGTGTTGAAGGAGTTAACACATATGCTGAGCACTTGTTGGCTGCTTTTCCTTCACTCTGTGGTCTAATTCATCTCTCAATTGGGTTGAGGTTGGGTGATTGTGGAGGCCAGAGCATCTGATGCAGCACTCCATCAGTCTCCTTCTTGGTCAAATAGCCCGTACACAGCCTGGAGGTCTGTTGGGTCACAGGCCAGCATCCTAGAGTTGCCTCTTCACTGTTGACGTTGAGACAGCTGTTTTGCAAGTACTATTTAATGAAGCTGCCAGTTGAGGACTTGTGAGGCGTCTGTTTCTCAAACTAGACATGTACTTGTCCTCTTGCTCAGTTGTGCACCGGGGCCTCCCACTCCTCTTTCTATTCTGGTTAGAGACAGTTTGCTCTGTTCTGTGAAGGGAGAGGTACACAGCGTACGACACAGCGTACGAGATGTACGAGATCTTCAGTTTCTTAGGAATTTCTCACATGGAATAGTCTTCATTTCTCAGAACAAGAATAGACTGACGAGTTTCAGAAGAAAGTTCTTTGTTTCTAGCAATTTTGAGCTTGTAATTGAATCCACAAATGCTGATCCTCCAGATTCTCAACTAGTCTAAAGAAGGTCAGTTTTATTGCTTCTTTAACCAGGACAGCAGTTTTCAGCTGTGCTAACATAATTGCAAAAGGGTTTTCTAATAATCAATTAGCCTTTTAAAATTATAAACTTGTATTAGCTAACACAATGTGCCATTGGAACACAGGAGTGATTGATGCTGGTAACGGGCTTCTGTACACCTATGT
This sequence comes from Oncorhynchus keta, assembly GCF_023373465.1. Classification (NCBI taxonomy): domain Eukaryota; kingdom Metazoa; phylum Chordata; class Actinopteri; order Salmoniformes; family Salmonidae; genus Oncorhynchus; species Oncorhynchus keta. Next base: position 7,596,401 of record NC_068450.1, on the reverse strand, counting down.
AGCTATTCCATAATGAATCAGCCGTTTCCAGCTACAATAGTCATTTACAACATTAACAATGTCTACACTGTATTTCTGATCAATTTGAGTTTTTTTTAATGGGCAAAAAATGAGCTTTTCTTTCAAAAACAAGGACATTTCTAAGTGACCCCAAACTTTTGAACGGTAGCATATATATATATATATATATATATATATATATATATATATATTACCCTCTAACCCCCCCTCCCCTAATTGGAGTAAACTAATGGACAACACTTAGGCCTGTATTTCCAGCTTATACATACTATATACATTTCAAGGACACAGTCTATTCTATTCAGTTTTATTTGGTTTGTTTTTAACTCCTGTCCTTCCTCTACCTTATATCTTTCAAACTGTACTCTTTCACAAAAGTTCCTTAGTAACATTGGTTATCTTGTTGTTATTCGTCCCACCCTACAGCTCTATTCAACCCCTCCCATCTATCTCCTAACAACATCCATTTCGGATTTCTATTCAGATTTCTATTTGAACACTATACAGTCTTACAGTACAAGACACAGTTTAGTTCAATAGAGGCTTGTGCAAGCGTTCCTAGAATAGCCGATGGTCTTTAGTCCACCCCTTGGACTATCTTTGTATGGTCCTCAGAGATTTGTCTTGGAGCTCCACACAGAATAATGGTTTACTACCAATGTGTTCCTGCTATGTTCCTGACGTCCAGCTGAAACTGTTACCATCGTGTGTCATCACAGTGTTCCTGCTATGTCCCTGACGTCCAGCTGAAACTGTTACCATCGTGTGTCATCACAGTGTTCCTGCTATGTCCCTGACGTCCAGCTGAAACTGTTACCATCGTGTGTCATCACAGTGTTCCTGCTATGTCCCTGACATCCAGCTGAAACTGTTACCATCGTGTGTCATCACAGTGTTCCTGCTATGTTCCTGACAGTGTTGTAGTACTCAAGTCTGGTCTCGAGACCACATATTGAGTGTCTCGGTGTCGGATACATTTGTACTCGGACGGTGAGAACTCTTCAGATTAGCCGAGACCTGCGGAGTAAAAAGAAAACCTCATAATTATCAGCTTCCATTCAGCAGCGCATAATACTGCTTCGCCAGGCCTAATGTGTAACACTCCTTTGTTGAAACATGAATATCGTCACGGTCTTTATATCTATTAATAAACACACGTTTGCGCATTTCGCAAAACCTATAGGCCTTCAGCGTGTGACAGGTTCGTGATTCTGTGGCTGTTCCACTGGGTGTCATAGGTGTTTGCACCAATTTGTAAGTCGCTCTGGATAAGAGCGTCTGCTAAATGACGTAAATGTAATGATGTAATGTAATAATTATGTAGTACACAGTAGAGAAATCATGCACAAAGTAGCCTACACAATCTCAAAGCACGTGACATATATTCACATGCGCGGCTGCTCAGATAGCCCATTTTCAGTGGAATATCATCTGCAGGCAGCAAGGGTGTGCAACTCTCAGCTGGTTTTGGCATGGAGCAGCTCACATCGGTAGTCAGTAGGGTAGGAAATATGTTTCACCTGTATGATAACTACCAGTAAATGCTAATTAAGGCCACAATGGTTATGCAAAAAAAGCATGACGTTTAAAGCACCACAACACCACTGCGTAGGGCTGACGGAAAGACAGCAGTCACACACAGCATGATGTTTAAAGCACCACTACACCACTGCGTAGGGCTGACGGAAAGACAGCAGTCACACACAGCATGATGTTTAAAGCACCACTACACCACTGCGTAGGGCTGACGGAAAGACAGCAGTCACACACAGCATGATGTTTAAAGCACCACTACACCACTGCGTAGGGCTGACGGAAAGACAGCAGTCACACACAGCATGATGTTTAAAGCACCACTACACCACTGCGTAGGGCTGACGGAAAGACAGCAGTCACACACAGCATGATGTTTAAAGCACCACTACACCACTGCGTAGGGCTGACGGAAAGACAGCAGTCACACACAGCATGATGTTTAAAGCACCACTACACCACTGCGTAGGGCTGACGGAAAGACAGCAGTCACACACAGCATGATGTTTAAAGCACCACTACACCACTGCGTAGGGCTGACGGAAAGACAGCAGTCACACACAGCATGATGTTTAAAGCACCACTACACCACTGCGTAGGGCTGATGGAAAGACAGCAGTCACACACAGCATGATGTTTAAAGCACCACTTCACCACTGCGTAGGGCTGACGGAAAGACAGCAGTCACACACAGCATGATGTTTAAAGCACCACTACACCACTGCGTAGGGCTGACGGAAAGACAGCAGTCACACACAGCATGATGTTTAAAGCACCACTACACCACTGCGTAGGGCTGACGTAAAGACAGCAGTCACACACAGCATGATGTTTAAAGCACCACTACACCACTGCGTAGGGCTGACGGAAAGACAGCAGTCACACACAGCATGATGTTTAAAGCACCACTTCACCACTGCGTAGGGCTGACGTAAAGACAGCAGTCACACACAGCATGATGTTTAAAGCACCACTACACCACTGCGTAGGGCTGACGTAAAGACAGCAGTCACACACAGCATGATGTTTAAAGCACCACTACACCACTGCGTAGGGCTGACGGAAAGACAGCAGTCACACACAGCATGATGTTTAAAGCACCACTACACCACTGCGTAGGGCTGACGTAAAGACAGCAGTCACACACAGCATGATGTTTAAAGCACCACTACACCACTGCGTAGGGCTGACGGAAAGACAGCAGTCACACACAGCATGATGTTTAAAGCACCACTACACCACTGCGTAGGGCTGACGGAAAGACAGCAGTCACACACAGCATGATGTTTAAAGCACCACTACACCACTGCGTAGGGCTGACGGAAAGACAGCAGTCACACACAGCATGATGTTTAAAGCACCACTACACCACTGCGTAGGGCTGACGGAAAGACAGCAGTCACACACAGCATGATGTTTAAAGCACCACTACACCACTGCGTAGGGCTGACGGAAAGACAGCAGTCACACACAGCATGATGTTTAAAGCACCACTACACCACTGCGTAGGGCTGACGGAAAGACAGCAGTCACACACAGCATGATGTTTAAAGCACCACTACACCACTGCGTAGGGCTGACGGAAAGATGCAACTATATAAGAGGTTATAAAAATAGCTTCTATTTGACTCAGCGTTCCATGAAGTGTAGTAAGGCATCGTTGGCAGAATAGATGGATGCAGTTCAATGCATGGTTAATAAAATTCACCAATACATTTCTTGGTAGTCCCAAAAATATTGCTATCAGGGTGAAAATCACAGCTGGCCTGGTACATTGTTTTCTGCCTCCATTTGGGATGCAGTGTTTTAGTTTCAATGACACATTATTTTGGACAAAAAAACTGACAAATGTAACTAAGGCTGGGAATGTCAAAACAATTAAACTAGCAAGGGCAATGGTCACAAGTCAGTCATAATGTGGCTAATAGGCTAGCGTATCTATTTATGTAGCAAGCTAAAAAAAACTGAGCTTAACGTTAGCTAGAGAGCTAGCTAGCTAGCTGCTAGGAGGATGTCATGTCATTGGAGGAGTGGGTGAATGACTGACCTTTTTCCCTTCATATCGTTTTTCGGTGGCTATACACACCTATAGATGTAGGTGTCATTTGGTTAGCTAGCAAGTACTTAAACAACTGTTATCCAGTTAGCATATCTCTTGTGTTCGCAAATTCACTATGGCTATCTACTCCGATTTCAGAGCACTCTCGTTTGAGTGGACCAGAGCACAGAACAACTGATGAATTTACTAACATGTAACACCCGCTAAATATGACAAAAATAAATGCTAGTTAGTCAAGCACGCTTTAGATAACATGCAAACAGCCAAACCAGCGACTAAAATGGTCAGAGCGAGGTGTTCTCTCAATTGTGTCTGGAAGTAGCTAGCTAGCAAGCTAGCCAACTTTAACCAGTTAACTTGGGTGCTTGGTTGGGACAAGCATGCATTGGCAGGCGAGCTGCAGAAGGGTGAGGAGGCTACAATTCCCCGTCATTTATTAATGCAATTTTGACGGCCAACGAGCTGAAAAAGTTTGAGAGCGTTTATCTAATGTTCCTTTCTTAGATTTTAGCTCATCTTGCTCTGGCTAGCATTAGTTGTTGACCTTGTTGTTGTTAATATGCATAACTGGGTTTGTTTGATCAATAGGACTGTAAAGTTCTCAAATGTAAGAGGACTTCTTTGGTGTTTACATATTCCATAATCCATAATCCATTCAGTTGTATTTTGTGGCCTTTGGCGAATCTATAATGATCGAAAGTCGTGTTCTTGCAACCAGTCTCACTTTGACTTGGTCTCGGTCTTGACTCGGTCTCGCCCACCCCTCCGGTCTCGGTCTTGACTGTGTCTCGCCCACCCCTCCGGTCTCGGTCTTGACTCGGTCTCGCCCACTCCTCCAGTCTTGGTCTTGACTCGGTCTCGCCCACCCCTCCGGTCTCGGTCTTGACTGTGTCTCGCCCACCCCTCCGGTCTCGGTCTTGACTCGGTCTCGCCCACCCCTCCAGTCTTGGTCTTGACTCGGTCTCGCCCACCCCTCCAGTCTTGGTCTTGACTCGGTCTCGCCCACCCCTCCAGTCTCGGGTTTTGACTCTGACTCTATTTGCTCTGGTCTTGGTCTTTAATCAATCTCGCTTTAGATGGTCTTGAATGCAACACTGGTCATGAAGCTGAAACTGCTACCGTTGTGTGTCATCACAGTGTTCCTGTTATGTTCCTGACATCAAGCCAAAACTGCTATCATTCTGTATCATCACAGTAGGCCAGTTATGTCCCCTCAGCTGACAGAGATGTAGGCTAGCTGGTATCAGAATGGACAGATTAGATATGACAGCCACTTTAATTCAAAACCAGGTTGGTCTGTCCTTTCACATATGAAACCAGCCATGCCACCTTAATAATGAGTGTAGCAATCATCCATAGCAGCATAATTATGGAATTCTAAAATGGAATGTGTACCATTAGCAGTGTCAGTGCTGGTACTGCTACGTCGTCTTGGAATGACGCAAAGATGTTCTACGAACATGTCCAGGGTCAGGGGAAAGTAATACCGTCCATGTTCTCTGGTCAAAAGTAGGGCACTATATAGGGAATAGGGTGCCATTTGAGACATTGACATGTGAAGCAGTTCAGACTCAAGGGATGGAGGAATTGACTTTGGTTGTTTCGGGTTCTACTCTACTCCAAATTGTATTTTTCCCCAAGCATTTAAAGAGTTTTGCACCACACTGCAGGAAACCGAATCCTTCCTATTTTGAGTCATTTTCTGTATCTCTTATATCTTAACAGCATTTGTTGTGGGTGGGCTCTGTCGGCATCACCTTGTGCAGATCAATATCCTGCTATAGGAGAGCCAGATAAATTCAGTGTTGAGAGAAAGAGGAAGTCTTTATTTCAGTGGGTGGATTTGGAGCAACAACTCCTCTCTGTTTAGAAATTCTGTTCTGGGGATCAACATCTAACTTCTTTGCCTGGCTATTAGGAGCATATGGTAGAACCAGTAGGTTCTGACTGTCACAGAAAACAAAGAGAAATGTTGAAAATGTATATTATTGTCTAAAGATTCTTGTAATAAAATAAATACCATTTTTTTAAAATCTGGATTAACGTTCTACTCTTTAAAATTAATCTCAGTTAATGTGGCCTTCCATGGCTTCCTCTGCCACTAGGGTATAAAACTTGTGGTAGCAAGCATGAAAACTCCATTTGTTATCCATCACCATGGGTAAAGTCTACTCTGAAACAAAGATTAATATAAAGAATGATAGTAAAACACTTTGGAGTACCTTAAACTACATTTTGGGAAAAAAAGGCAAACTCATTAATTGAATCAGATGCCTCATTCATCTCAAACCCCACAGATATTGCCAACTCCTTTAATAGTTTTTTTAATGGCAAGATTAGTAAATTTAGGCATGACATGCCAGCAACAAACACCAAACCCACAAATTTTGAAAGACAAGCATTGTAATTTTGAATTTCGTAAAGTGAGTTTGGAATGGCTGAACAAATTATTGTTGTCTATCAACCATGACAAGCCACATGGGTCAAACAACTTGGATGGAAAATTACTGAGGATGATAGAAGTTGGTATTGTCATTCCTATTTGCCATCTCTTTAATACAAGCATAAAAAGGTGTGTGCCCTCAGGCCTGGAGGGAAGCAAAAGTCATTCCGATAGTAAATCCCCCTTTGCTGGCTCAAATAGCCAACCAATCAGCCTGCTACCAACCGTTAGTAAACTTTTGGGAAAAAATGTGTTTGACCAGATACAATGCTATTTTACAGTAAACACATTGACAACAGCATGCTTATATTGAAGGACAATAAACAAGCACAGCACTTACACAAATGACTGATGATTGGCGGAGAGATTGTGGGAGCTGTTTTGTAGGACTTCAGTGCAGCTTTTGACGTTAGTCTGCTGCTGGAGCAATGTGTATGTAATGGATTTACACCCCCTGCTATACTGTGGATTGATAGTTACCTGTCTAACAGAACACAGATGGTGTTCTTTAATGGTAGCCTTTCTAACATAATCCAGCTGGAATCAGGCATTCCCCAGGGCAGCTGTTTAGGTCCCTTACTTTTTTAATTCTTTACTAATGACCTGCCACTGGCTCTGTGTAAATCCCATGTGTCTATGTATTTGGATGACTCAACACTATGCAAGTCAGCTACTATAGCTAGTTAAATCACTGCAACACTTAACAAGGAGATATAGTCAGTTTCAGAAAGGGTGGCAATACATAAGTTAGTCCTAAATTTGTTTTTAAATAACTAAATGCATTGTATTTGGGGCAAATCATTCAATTCACTCAACTAAATCTTGAATGAATAATGTGGAAATTGAGCAAGTTGAGGAGCCTAAACTGCTTGGAGTAACCCTGGATTGTAAACTGTTATGTCAATCTCTCATGGCTCAATGTGGAGGAGAGATTGACTTCATCGCTACTTGTTTTTGTAAGAGGTGTTGACAAGCTGAATGTACCAAGCTGTCTGTTGAAACTACTAGCACACAGCTCGGACAAGACATGCCAGAACAGACTATGGGAGATGCACAATATTAAATAAACCCAAGGCTACATGGAACTATTCCACATCAAGTAACTCACGTAAGCAGTACAATTTGATTTTAAAACAGATAAAAATAAACCTTATAGAATGGCAAGGACTGTGAAGAGTCACACACACAGCTACAAACACATACACAGCTACAAACACACACAGGTACAAACACACACAGGTACAAACACACACAGGTATAAAAACACACAGGTACAAACACACACACACACACACACAAACACACACACACACACACACACACACACACACACACACACACACACACACACACACACACACACACACACACACACACACACACACACACACACACACACACACACACACACACACACACACACACACACACACACACACACACACACACACACACACACACACACACACAGGTACAAACACACTATACACACACACTATACACACACACTATACACAGACATTATACACATACACTATACATGCACACTATACACACACACGCACGTACACCTGGGTGGTGTTGTAGTGGAGTAGTGGCCTGAGGGAATACACTTAATGTATTGTAAAGTCTGTCGTAAAATGTATTTTAATGTTACATTATTTTATTATATTGTATACTGTTGCCTTACATTTTGCTGGACACCAAGAAGAGTAGCTGCTGCCTTTGGCAGAAACTAATGAGGATCCATAATAAACCCCAGGAAGAGTAGCTGCTGCCTTGGCAGGAACTAATGGGGATCCATAATAAACCCCAGGAAGAGTAGCTGCTGCCTTGGCAGGAACTAATGGGGATCCATAATAAACCCCAGGAAGAGTAGCTGCCTCCTTGACATGAACTAATGGGGATCCATAATAAACCCCAGGAAGAGTAGCTGCTGCCTTGGCAGGAACTAATGGGGATCCATAATAAACCCCAGGAAGAGTAGCTTCTGCCTTGGCAGGAACTAATGGGGATCCATAATAAACCCCAGGAAGAGTAGCTTCTGCCTTGACAGGAACTAATGGGGATCCATAATAAACCCCAGGAAGAGAAGCTGCTGCCTTGGCAGGAACTAATGGGGATCCATAATAAACCCCAGGAAGAGTTGCTGCTGCCTTGGCATGAACTAATGGGGATCCATAATAAACCCCAGGAAGAGTAACTTCTGCCTTGGCAGGAACTAATAGGGATCCATAATAAACCCCAGGAAGAGTAGCTTCTGCCTTGACAGGAACTAATGGGGATCCATAATAAACCCCAGGAAGAGTAGCTGCTGCCTTGGCAGGCACTAATAGGGATTCATAATAAACCCCAGGAAGAGTAGCTTCTGCCTTGACAGGAACTAATGGGGATCCATAATAAACCCCAGGAAGAGAAGCTGCTGCCTTGGCAGGAACTAATGGGGATCCATAATAAACCCCAGGAAGAGTTGCTGCTGCCTTGGCATGAACTAATGGGGATCCATAATAAACCCCAGGAAGAGTAGCTTCTGCCTTGGCAGGAACTAATAGGGATCCATAATAAACCCCAGGAAGAGTAGCTTCTGCCTTGACAGGAACTAATGGGGATCCATAATAAACCCCAGGAAGAGTAGCTGCTGCCTTGGCAGGCACTAATGGGGATCCATAATAAACCCCAGGAAGAGTAGCTGCTGCCTTGGCAGGAACTAATGGGGATCCATAATAAACCCCAGGAAGAGTAGCTGCTGCCTTGGCAGGCACTAATGGGGATCCATAATAAACCCCAGGAAGAGTAGCTGCTGCCTTGACAGGAACTAATGGGGATCCATAATAAACCCCAGGAAGAGTAGCTGCTGCCTTGGCAGGAACTAATGGGGATCCATAATAAACCCCAGGAAGAGTAGCTGCTGCCTTGGCAGGAACTAATAGGGATCCATAATAAACCCCAGGAAGAGTAGCTGCTGCCTTGACAGGAACTAATGGGGATCCATAATAAACCCCAGGAAGAGTAGCTGCTGCCTTGGCAGGAACTAATGGGGATCCATAATAAACCCCAGGAAGAGTAGCTGCTGCCTTGACAGGAACTAATGGGGATCCATAATAAACCCCAGGAAGAGTAGCTTCTGCCTTGACAGGAACTAATGGGGATCCATAATAAACTCTAATACTAATACAGAAGATACTTCATTTTTTAAATTATATGTTGCATGACAGTGATTGCAATATTTTCTTTTACTGAATATTGACAAAAATAATGATCTGAAGGGGGTTAGCCATCAGTGACGGAGTTGACAAACCACTGACAGAGTTGAAAACAGATACGTAAAACATGCCAATGTTTGCAGTCCACACCTAGATAAGGAGTGTCTGGTGCTGTCCCTTTGATGGGTTACCAAATGAGCAAATTGCGGACTTAAGAAAAAACATGAGTCATCGGCTTTTCAGAGCAATTGTATTAGTATAAGAAATATAATCAACATCAAAAACAATTTTATGCAGTATAGCTCAGTATTTGTATTATTTCTACAGTATTTTTTGCTAATGTTTATCAAGGATGTCAATAATTACGGAGGTGACTGTAGATGTATGGTCCATATAGATGCGTGATCCACAATGTCAGATGAATGCTTCATCAACAGGGTTTAGGAGGTCAGTATGGGTGAAGAGGAAGGAACCACTCTCTTATAAACAGTTCAGTTGTGTATTTTATTTATAGGTTATTGTCACTCCCACCTTAGGGCCAGTGATTCATATTCTTGCTTAACCTTTTCTACAGTAAGTATACCTGCCCTAGATGTTATCACAATCCATCAGCCTAATTTGAATTCACTCAAGTAAAAATAAACAGCCATTATAGATAGTTAGCCACAGCTCTCTGAAACTGATTGAAATGCTCTAAATGTTATGTTGTCTAACGTGAAAATGAGACAGAGGTGGTGAAAAACCTTGTCTGGCTCATAAATCAAATTAGGAGCAGCTGTGACATCGACTGGATGGAAGCACTGAGCCAAAGTCCCAGAAAATAAAGTTTATAATAAGATTTAACAACCATATTGTACGAAGGGCTAAAATGTTATGTTTTCACTGTGTTCCAAAGGTGAAATCACTCCGATTAATTTTATAGAAAAGTTTCGCCCACAGTTATTTTAATGTCGGCTTGGTCAATGGTGAAATAGTTAGTCAGAAAACTTGTGTAGTTCTTAGTAATTAGTACATTTATGTTCAAGAACTACTCCATGAATATACATCTTCTACAAGATCTAATCTTCGACGAGAACTCATATTCTACTAGAACTCATCTTCTACGAGAACTGATCTTCTTTTAGAACTCATCTCTACTAGAACTCATCTTCTACTAGAACTCATCTTCTACTAGAACTCATCTTCTACGAGAACTCATCTTCTATTAGAACTCATCCTCTACTAGAACTCATCTTCTATTAGAACTCATCTTCCACTAGAACTCATCTTCCACGAGAACTCATCTTCCATTAGAACTCATCCTCTATTAGAACTCATCTTCTATTAGAACTCATCTTCAACTAGAACTCATCTTCTACAGAACTCATCTTCCACTAGAACTCATCTTCTATTGGAACTCATCTTCTACAGAACTCATCTTCTATTTGAACTCATCTTCTACTATAATTCATCTTCTATTACAACTCATCTTCTACAGAACTCATCTTCCACTAGAACTCTTCTTCTACCAGAACTAATCTTCCACTAGAACTCATCTTCTACTAGAACTCATCTTCTACAGAACTCATCTTCTACAGAACTCATCTTCTATTCGAACTCATCTTCTACAGAACTCATCTTCTACTAGAACTCATCTTCTACAGAACTCATCTTCTACAGAACTCATCTTCTACTAGAACTCATCTTCTACGAGAACTCATCTTCTACAGAACTCATCTTCTACTAGAACTCATCTTCTATTAGAAATCATCTTCTACAGAACTAATCTTCTATTAGAACTCATCTTCCACTAGAACTCATCTTCCACAGAACTCATCTTCTACTAGAACTCATCTTCTACTAGAACTCATCTTCTACAGAACTCATCTTCTACAGAACTCATCTTCTACTAGAACTCATCTTCATCTTCTACAGAATTCATCTTCTACAGAACTCATCTTCTACAGAACTCATCTTCCACAGAACTCATCTTCTACTAGAACTCATCTTCTACTAGAACTCATCTTCTACAGAACTCATCTTCTATTAGAACTCATCTTCTACAGAACTCATCTTCTACAGAACTCATCTTCTATTAGAACTCATCTTCTACTAGAACTCATCTTCTACAGAACTCATCTTCTACTAGAACTCATCTTCTACAGAACTCATCTTCTACTAGAACTCATCTTCTACTAGAAATCATCTTCTACAGAACTAATCTTCTATTAGAACTCATCTTCCACTAGAACTCATCTTCCACAGAACTCATCTTCTACTAGAACTCATCTTCTACTAGAACTCATCTTCTACAGAACTCATCTTCTACAGAACTCATCTTCTACTAGAACTCATCTTCTACTAGAAATCATCTTCTACAGAACTCATCTTCTATTAGAACTCATCTTCCACTAGAACTCATCTTCCACAGAACTCATCTTCTACTAGAACTCATCTTCTACTAGAACTCATCTTCTATTAGAACTCATCTTCTATTAGAACTCATCTTCTACAGAACTCATCTTCTACAGAACTTATCTTCTACAGAACTCATCTTCTACTAGAACTCATCTTCTATTTGAACTCATCTTCTACAGAACTCATCTTCTACAGAACTCATCTTCCACTAGAACTCATCTTCTATTGGAACTCATCTTCCATTAGAACTCATCTTCCACTAGAACTCATCTTCTACAGAACTCATCTTCTACGAGAACTCATCTTCTACTAGAACTCATCTTCTATTAGAACTCATCTTCTATTAGAACTCATCTTCTATTAGAACTAATCTTCTATTGGAACTCATCTTCTATTAGAACTCATCTTCTACTAGAACTCATCTTCTATTAGAACTCTTCTTCTACAGAACTCATCTTCTATTTGAACTCATCTTCTACTAGAACTCATCTTCTACTAGAAATCATCTTCTACAGAACTCATCTTCTACTAGAACTCATCTTCTACAGAACTCATCTTCTACTAGAACTCATCTTCTACTAGAACTCATCTTCTACAGAACTCATCTTCTACTAGAACTCATCTTCTACTAGAACTCATCTTCTACTAGAACTCATCTTCTATAGAACTCATCTTCTACTAGAACTCATCTTCTACAGAACTCATCTTCTACTAGAACTCATCTTCTATTAGAACTCATCTTCCACTAGAACTCATCTTCTACAGAACTCATCTTCTACTAGAACTCATCTTCTACTAGAACTCATCTTCTACTAGAACTCATCTTCTACAGAACTCATCTTCTACTAGAACTAATCTTCCACTGGAACTAATCTTCTATTAGAACTCATCTTCTATTAGAACTCATCTTCCACAAGAACTCATCTTCTACAGAACTCATCTTCTACTAGAACTCATCTTCTATTAGACCTCATCTTCTATTAGAACTCATCTTCTATTAGAACTCATCTTCTACAGAACTCATCTTCCACTAGAACTCATCTTTTACTAGAACTCATCTTCTACAGAACTCATCTTCTACAGAACTCATATTCTACTAGAACTCATCTTCTACTAGAACTCATCTGCTACTAGAACTCATATTCTATTAGAACTCATATTCTATTAGAACTCATCTTCCACTAGAACTCATCTTCTACTAGAACTCATCTTCTATTAGAACTCATCTTCTATTAGAACTCATCTTCTATTAGAACTCATCTTCTATTAGAACTCATCTTCCACTAGAACTCATCTTCTACTAGAACTAATCTTCCACTAGAACTCATCTTCCACTAGAACTCATCTTCTACAGAACTCATCTTCCACTAGAACTCATCTTCTACTAGAAATCATCTTCTATTAGAACTCATCTTCTACTAGAACTCATCTTCTACTAGAACTCATATTCTACTATAACTCATCTTGTTATTGGAACTCATCTTCTACTAGAACTCATCTTCTATTAGAACTCATCTTCTACAGAACTCATCTTCGACTAGAACTCATCTTCTACAGAACTCATCTTCTATTAGAACTCATCTTCTATTAGAACTCATCTTCCACTAGAACTCATCTTCTATTAGAACTCATCTTCTACAGAACTCATCTTCGACTAGAACTCATCTTCTACAGAACTCATCTTCTACAGAACTCATCTTCTATTAGAACTCATCTTCTACAGAACTCATCTTCTATTAGAACTCATCTTCTACTAGAACTCATCTTCTACAGAACTCATCTTCTACTAGAACTCATCTTCTATATAACTCATCTTCCACAGAACTCATCTTCTACAGAACTCATCTTCTACTAGCACTCATCTACTACAGAACTCATCTTCTACTAGAACTCATCTTCTACAGAACTCATCTTCTATTAGAACTCATCTTCCACTAGAACTCATCTGCTATTAGAACTCATCTTCCACTAGAACTCATCTTCTACTAGAACTCATCTACTACAGAACTCATCTTCTACTAGAACTCATCTTCTACAGAACTCATCTTCTACGAGAACTCTTCTTCCACTAGAACTCATCTGCTATTAGAACTCATCTTCCACTAGAACTCATCTTCTACAGAACTCATCTTCTACTAGAACTCATCTTCCACTAGAACTCATCTTCTATTAGAACTCATATTCTATTAGAACTCATCTTCTGTGAGAACTCATCTTCCACTAGAACTCATCTTCTACTAGAACTAATCTTCCACTAGAACTCATCTTCCACTAGAACTCATCTTCTACAGAACTCATCTTCTACTAGAACTAATCTTCTACAGAACTCATCTTCTACTAGAACTCATCTTCTACAGAACTCATCTTCTATTAGAACTCATCTTCTACGAGAACTCATCTTCTACTAGAACTCATCTTCTACTAGAACTCATCTTCTACAGAACTCATCTTCTACAGAACTCATCTTATATTAGAACTCATCTTCTACTAGAACTCATCTTCTACATAACTCATCTTCTACTAGAACTCATCTTCTACAGAACTCATCTTCTACAGAACTCATCTTCCACTAGAACTCATCTTCTATTAGAACTCATCTTCTACTAGAACTCATCTTCTACTAGAACTCATCTTCTACAGAACTCATCTTCTACTAGAACTCATCTTCTACTAGAACTCATCTTCTACGAGAACTCATCTTCTACAGAACTCATCTTCTACTAGAACTCATCTTCTACAGAACTCATCTTCTACGAGAACTCATCTTCTACAGAACTCATCTTCTACTAGAACTCATCTTCTACAGAACTCATCTTCTACATAACTCATCTTCTACTAGAACTCATCTTCTACTAGAACTCATCTTCTACAGAACTCATCTTCTACAGAACTCATCTTCCACTAGAACTCATCTTCCATTGGAACTCATCTTCCATTAGAACTCATCTTCCACTAGAACTCATCTTCTACTAGAACTAATCTTCCACTAGAACTCATCTTCCACTAGAACTCATCTTCTACAGAACTCATCTTCTACTAGAACTAATCTTCTACAGAACTCATCTTCTACTAGAACTCATCTTCTACGAGAACTCATCTTCTATTAGAACTCATCTTCTACTAGAACTCATCTTCTACAGAACTCATCTTCTACTAGAACTCATCTTCAATAGAACTCATCTTCTACTAGAACTCATCTTCTACAGAACTCATCTTCTACGGAACTCATCTTCCACTAGAACTCATCTTCTATTAGAACTCATCTTCTATTAGAACTCATCTTCCACTAGAACTCATCTTCTACAGAACTCATCTACTAGAACTCATCTTCCACTAGAACTCATCTTCTACAGAACTCATCTTCCACTAGAACTCATCTTCTATTGGAACTCATCTTCCATTAGAACTCATCGTCCACTAGAACTCATCTTCCACAGAACTCATCTTCTATTAGAACTCATCTTCCACGAGAACTCATCTTCCACTAGAACTCATCTTCTACAGAACTCATCTTCCACTAGAACTCATCTTCTACAGAGCTCATCTTCTACTAGAACTCATCTTCTACTAGAAATCATCTTCTACAGAACTCATCTTCTACTAGAACTCATCTTCTATAGAACTCATCTTCTACTAGAAATCATCTTCTATTGGAACTCATCTTCTAGAACTCATCTTCCACTAGAACTCATCTTCTACAGAACTCATCTTCCACTAGAACTCATCTTCTATTGGAACTCATCTTCTACAGAACTCATCTTCTACTAGAACTCATCTTCTACGAGAACTCATCTTCTACAGAACTCATCTTCTACTAGAACTCATCTTCTACAGAACTCATCTTCTACTAGAACTCATCTTCTACTAGAACTCATCTTCTATAGAACTCATCTTCTACTAGAACTCATCTTCTACAGAACTCATCTTCTACTAGAACTCATCTTCTACAGAACTCATCTTCTATTAGAACTCATCTTCTACTAGAACTCATCTTCTACAGAACTCATCTTCTACTAGAACTCATCTTCTACAGAACTCATCTTCCACGGAACTCATCTTCCACTAGAACTCATCTTCTATTAGAACTCATCTTCTACAGAACTCATCTTCTACGAGAACTCATCTTCTACAGAACTCATCTTCTACAGAACTCATCTTCCACTAGAACTCATCTTCTATTAGAACTCATCTTCTACTAGAACTCATCTTCAATAGAACTCATCTTCTACTAGAACTCATCTTCTACAGAACTCATCTTCTACGGAACACATCTTCCACTAGAACTCATCTTCTATTGGAACTCATCTTCCATTAGAACTCATCTTCCACTAGAACTAATCTTCCACAGAACTCATCTTCTATTAGAACTCATCTTCCACGAGAACTCATCTTCTATAGAACTCATCTGCTACTAGAACTCATATTCTATAGAACTCATCTTCTACTAGAACTCATCTTCTACAGAACTCATCTTCTACTAGAACTCATCTTCTACAGAACTCATCTTCTACTAGAAATCATCTTCTACAGAACTCATCTTCCACGGAACTCATCTTCCACTAGAACTCATCTTCTATTAGAACTCATCTTCTACTAGAACTCATCTTCTACAGAACTCATCTTCTACTAGAACTCATCTTCTACAGAACTCATCTTCCACGGAACTCATCTTCCACTAGAACTCATCTTCTATTAGAACTCATCTTCTACAGAACTCATCTTCTACGAGAACTCATCTTCTACAGAACTCATCTTCTACAGAACTCATCTTCCACTAGAACTCATCTTCTATTAGAACTCATCTTCTACTAGAACTCATCTTCAATAGAACTCATCTTCTACTAGAACTCATCTTCTACAGAACTCATCTTCTACGGAACTCATCTTCCACTAGAACTCATCTTCTATTGGAACTCATCTTCCATTAGAACTCATCGTCCACTAGAACTCATCTTCCACAGAACTCATCTTCTATTAGAACTCATCTTCCACTAGAACTCATCTTCTATAGAACTCATCTGCTACTAGAACTCATATTCTATAGAACTCATCTTCTACTAGAACTCATCTTCTACAGAACTCATCTTCTACTAGAACTCATCTTCTACAGAACTCATCTTCTACTAGAAATCATCTTCTACAGAACTCATCTTCTACTAGAACTCATCTTCTATAGAACTCATCTTCTACTAGAACTCATCTTCTATTAGAACTCATCTTCTACTAGAACTCATCTTCTACAGAACTCATCTTCTACTAGAACTCATCTTTACAGAACTCATCTTCTACTAGAAATCATCTTCTACAGAACTCATCTTCCACGAGAACTCATCTTCTACTAGAACTCATCTTCTATAGAACTCATCTTCTACTAGAACTCATATTCTATAGAACTCATCTTCTATAGAACTCATCTTCTACTAGAACTCATATTCTACAAGCACTCATCTTCTACTGGAACTCATCTTCTATTAGAACTCATCTTCTACTAGAACTCATCTTCTACAGAACTCATCTTCTACTAGAAATAATCTTCTACAGAACTCATCTTCTACTAGAACTCATCTTCTATATAACTCATCTTCTACTAGAACTCATCTTCTACAGAACTCATCTTCTACTAGAACTCATCTTCTATAGAACTCATCTTCTATTAGAACTCATCTTCTACAGAACTCATCTTCTATAAGAACTCATCTTCTACTAGAACTCATCTTCATATTCTATTAGAACTCATCTTCCACTAGAACTCATCTTCTACTAGAACTAATCTTCCACTGGAACTCATCTTCTATCTTTAGAACTCATCTTCCATTAGAACTCATCTTCTACTAGAACTCATCTTCCACAGAACTCATCTTCTATTAGAACTCATCTTCCACGAGAACTCATCTTCTACTAGAACTCATCTTCTATAGAACTCATCTTCTACAGAGAACTCATCTTCTACTAGAACTCATCTTCTACTAGAAATCATCTTCTACAGAACTCATCTTCTACTAGAACTCATCTTCTACTAGAAATCATCTTCTATTAGAACTCATCTTCCACGAGAACTCATCTTCCACTAGAACTCATCTTCTACAGAACTCATCTTCCACTAGAACTCATCTTCTATTGGAACTCATCTTCTACAGAACTCATCTTCTACGAGAACTCATCTTCTACAGAACTCATCTTCTACTAGAACTCATCTTCTACAGAACTCATCTTCTATTAGAACTCATCTTCTACTAGAACTCATCTTCTATAGAACTCATCTTCTACTAGAACTCATCTTCTACAGAACTCATCTTCTATTAGAACTCATCTTCTACTAGAACTCATCTTCTACAGAACTCATCTTCTACTAGAACTCATCTTCTACAGAACTCATCTTCCACGGAACTCATCTTCCACTAGAACTCATCTTCTATTAGAACTCATCTTCTACAGAACTCATCTTCTACGAGAACTCATCTTCTACAGAACTCATCTTCTACAGAACTCATCTTCTACTAGAACTCATCTTCTACAGAACTCATCTTCTACTAGAACTCATCTTCAATAGAACTCATCTTCTACTAGAACTCATCTTCTACAGAACTCATCTTCTACGGAACTCATCTTCCACTAGAACTCATCTTCTATTGGAACTCATCTTCCATTAGAACTCATCGTCCACTAGAACTCATCTTCCACAGAACTCATCTTCTATTAGAACTCATCTTCCACGAGAACTCATCTTCTACTCGAACTCATCTTCTATGGAACTCATCTGCTACTAGAACTCATCTTCTATAGAACTCATCTTCTACTAGAACTCATCTTCTACAGAACTCATCTTCTACTAGAACTCATCTTCTACAGAACTCATCTTCTACTAGAAATCATCTTCTACAGAACTCATCTTCTACTAGAACTCATCTTCTATAGAACTCATCTTCTACTAGAAATCATCTTCTATTGGAACTCATCTTCTAGAACTCATCTTCTACATAACTCATCTTCTACTAGAACTCATCTTTACAGAACTCATCTTCTACTAGAAATCATCTTCTACAGAACTCATCTTCCACGAGAACTCATCTTCTACTAGAACTCATCTTCTATAGAACTCATCTTCTACTAGAACTCATATTCTATAGAACTCATCTTCTACTAGAACTCATCTTCTACTAGAACTCATATTCTACAAGCACTCATCTTCTACTGGAACTCATCTTCTATTAGAACTCATCTTCTACTAGAACTCATCTTCTACATAACTCATCTTCTACTAGAAATCATCTTCTACAGAACTCATCTTCTACTAGAACTCATCTTCTATATAACTCATCTTCTACTAGAACTCATCTTCTACAGAACTCATCTTACACTAGAACTCATCTTCTATTAGAACTCATCTTCTACAGAACTCATCTTCTACTAGAAATCATCTTCTACAGAACTCATCTTCTACTAGAACTCATCTTCTACTAGAACTCATCTTCTACAGAACTCATCTTACACTAGAACTCATCTGCTACTAGAACTCATCTTCTACTAGAAATCATCTTCTACAGAACTCATCTTCTACTAGAACTCATGTTCTACTAGAACTCATCTTCTACAGAACTCATCTTCACACTAGAACTCATCTGCTACTAGAACTCATCTTCTACTAGAAATCATCTTCTACAGAACTCATCTTCTACTAGAACTCATCTGCTACTAGAACTCATCTTCTACAGAACTCATCTTCTACTAGAACTCATCTTCTACAGAACTCATCTTCTACAGAACTCATCTTCTACAGAACTCATCTTCTACTAGAACTCATCTTCTATTAGAACTCATCTTCTACTAGAACTCATCTTCTATATAACTCATCTTCTACTAGAACTCATCTTCTACAGAACTCATCTTCTACTAGAACTCATCTTCTACAGAACTCATCTTACACTAGAACTCATCTTCTATTATAACTCATCTTCTATTAGAACTCATCTTCTACAGAACTCATCTTCTATAAGCACTCATCTTCTACTAGAACTCATCTTCATATTCTATTAGAACTCATCTTCCACTAGAACTCATCTTCTACTAGAACTAATCTTCCACTGGAACTAATCTTCTATTAGAACTCATCTTCCACAAGAACTCATCTTCTACAGAACTCATCTTCTACTAGAACTCATCTTCTATTAGAACTCATCATCTACTAGAACTCATCTTCTACAGAACTCATCTTCTACTAGGACTCATCTTCTACTAGGACTCATCTTCTACAGAACTCATCTTCTATTAGAACTCATCTTCGACAGAACTCATCTTCTACAGAACTCATCTTCTACTGGAACTCATGTTCTACAGAACTCATCTTCTACTAGAACTCATCTTCTACAGAACTCATCTTCTACAAGAACTCATCTTCTATAGAACTCATCTTCTACTAGAACTCATCTTCTACAGAACTCATCTTCTACGAGAACTCATCTTCTACAGAACTCATCTTCTACAGAACTCATCTTCCACTAGAACTCATCTTCTATTAGAACTCATCTTCTACTAGAACTCATCTTCTACGGAACTCATCGTCCACTAGAACTCATCTTCCACAGAACTCATCTTCTATTAGAACTCATCTTCCACGAGAACTCATATTCTATGAGAACTCATCTTCTATAGAACTCATCTTCTACTAGAACTCATCTTCTATAGAACTCATCTTCTACTAGAACTCATCTTCTACAGAACTCATCTTCTACTAGAACTCATCTTCTACAGAACTCATCTTCTACTAGAACTCATCTTCTACAGAACTCATCTTCTACTAGAACTCATCTTCTAGAACTCATCTTCAGAACTCATCTTCTACTAGAACTCATCTTCTACAGAACTCATATTCTATGAGAACTCATCTTCTATAGAACTCATCTGCTACTAGAACTCATCTTCTATAGAACTCATCTTCTACTAGAACTCATCTTCTACAGAACTCATCTTCTACTAGAACTCATCTTCTACAGAACTCATCTTCTACTAGAACTCATCTTCTATAGAACTCATCTTCTACTAGAAATCATCTTCTATTGGAACTCATCTTCTAGAACTCATCTTCCACTAGAACTCATCTTCCACAGAACTCATCTTCTATTAGAACTCATCTTCCACGAGAACTCATCTTCTACTAGAACTCATCTTCTATAGAACTCATCTTCTACTAGAACTCATATTCTATAGAACTCATCTTCTACTAGAACTCATCTTCTACTAGAACTCATATTCTACAAGAACTCATCTTCTACAGAACTCATCTTCTATTAGAACTCATCTTCTACTAGAACTCATCTTCTACAGAACTCATCTTCCACTAGAACTCATCTTCTACTAGAACTAATCTTCCACTGGAACTAATCTTCTATTAGAACTCATCTTCCACAAGAACTCATCTTCTACAGAACTCATCTTCTACTAGAACTCATCTTCTATTAGAAATCATCTACTAGAACTCATCTTCCACTAGAACTCATCTTCCACAGAACTCATCTTCTATTAGAACTCATCTTCCACGAGAACTCATCTTCTACTAGAACTCATCTTCTATAGAACTCATCTTCTACTAGAACTCATATTCTATAGAACTCATCTTCTACTAGAACTCATCTTCTACTAGAACTCATATTCTACAAGCACTCATCTTCTACTGGAACTCATCTTCTATTAGAACTCATCTTCTACTAGAACTCATCTTCTACAGAACTCATCTTCCACTAGAACTCATCTTCTACTAGAACTAATCTT
This sequence comes from Oncorhynchus keta, assembly GCF_023373465.1. NCBI lineage: Eukaryota > Metazoa > Chordata > Actinopteri > Salmoniformes > Salmonidae > Oncorhynchus > Oncorhynchus keta. The sequence continues at coordinate 7,574,980 of NC_068450.1, read as the reverse complement.
CCACTGGAACTAATCTTCTATTAGAACTCATCTTCCAAGAACAAGAACTCATCTTCTACAGAACTCATCTTCTACTAGAACTCATCTTCTATTAGAACTCATCATCTACTAGAACTCATCTTCTACAGAACTCATCTTCTACTAGGACTCATCTTCTACTAGGACTCATCTTCTACAGAACTCATCTTCTATTAGAACTCATCTTCTACAGAACTCATCTTCTACAGAACTCATCTTCTACTGGAACTCATGTTCTACAGAACTCATCTTCTACTAGAACTCATCTTCTACAGAACTCATCTTCTACAAGAACTCATCTTCTATAGAACTCATCTTCTACTAGAACTCATCTTCTACAGAACTCATCTTCTATGAGAACTCATCTTCTATTAGAACTCATCTTCTACTAGAACTCATCTTCTACAGAACTCATCTTCTACAGAACTCATCTTCTACTAGAACTCATCTTCTACAGAACTCATCTTCTACTAGAACTCATCTTCTATTAGAACTCATCTTCTATAGAACTCATCTTCTACTAGAACTCATCTTCTACAGAACTCATCTTCTATGAGAACTCATCTTCTATTAGAACTCATCGTCTACTCGAACTCATCTTCTACAGAACTCATCTTCTACTAGAACTCATCTTCTACTAGAACTCATCTTCTACTAGAACTCATCTTTTACTAGAACTCATCATCTACGGTCCTCATCTTCTACTAGAACTCATCATCTACTAGAACTCATCATCTACTAGAACTCATCTTCTACAGAACTCATCTTCTACTAGAACTCATCTTCTACTAGGACTCATCTTCTACAGAACTCATCTTCTATTAGAACTCATCTTCTACAGAACTCATCTTCTACAGAACTCATCTTCTACTGGAACTCATCTTCTACAGAACTCATCTTCTACTAGAACTCATCTTCTACAGAACTCATCTTCTATGAGAACTCATCTTCTATTAGAACTCATCTACAGAACTCATCTTCTACAGAACTCATCTTCTACAGAACTCATCTTCTACTAGAACTCATCTTCTACAGAACTCATCTTCATATTCTATTAGAACTCATCTTCCACTAGAACTCATCTTCTACTAGAACTCATCTTCTACAGAACTCATCTTCATATTCTATTAGAACTCATCTTCCACTAGAACTCATCTTCTACTAGAACTCATCTTCTACAGAACTCATATTCTACTAGAACTCATCTTCTACAGAACTCATCTTCTACTAGAACTCATCTTCTACAGAACTCATCTTCTACTAGAACTCATCTTCTATAGAACTCATCTTCTACTAGAACTCATCTTCTATTGGAACTCATCTTCTAGAACTCATCTTCCACTAGAACTCATCTTCTACAGAACTCATCTTCTACTAGAACTCATCTTCTATTGGAACTCATCTTCCATTAGAACTCATCTTCTACTAGAACTCATCTTCCACAGAACTCATCTTCTATTAGAACTCATCTTCTACGAGAACTCATCTTCTACTAGAACTCATCTTCTATAGAACTCATCTTCTATTAGAACTCATCTTCTATAGAACTCATCTTCTACTAGAACTCATCTTCTACATAACTCATCTTCTACTAGAACTCATCTTCTACAGAACTCATCTTCTACTAGAAATCATCTTCTACAGAACTCATCTTCCACTAGAACTCATCTTCTATTGGAACTCATCTTCCATTAGAACTCATCTTCACTAGAACTCATCTTCCACAGAACTCATCTTCTATTAGAACTCATCTTCACTAGAACTCATCTTCTACTAGAACTCATCTTCTATAGAACTCATCTTCTACTAGAACTCATATTCTATAGAACTCATCTTCTACTAGAACTCATCTTCTATTATAACTCATCTTCTATCAGAACTCATCTTCTACAGAACTCATCTTCTATAAGCACTCATCTTCTACTAGAACTCATCTTCATATTCTATTAGAACTCATCTTCCACTAGAACTCATCTTCTACTAGAACTAATCTTCCACTGGAACTAATCTTCTATTAGAACTCATCTTCCACAAGAACTCATCTTCTACAGAACTCATCTTCTACTAGAACTCATCTTCTATTAGAACTCATCATCTACTGTCCTCATCTTCTACTAGAACTCATCATCTACTAGAACTCATCATCTACTAGAACTCATCTTCTACAGAACTCATCTTCTACTAGGACTCATCTTCTACTAGGACTCATCTTCTACAGAACTCATCTTCTATTAGAACTCATCTTCTACAGAACTCATCTTCTACAGAACTCATCTTCTACTGGAACTCATGTTCTACAGAACTCATCTTCTACTAGAACTCATCTTCTACAGAACTCATCTTCTACAAGAACTCATCTTCTACTAGAACTCATCTTCTACTAGAACTCATCTTCTATCAGAACTCATCTTCTACTAGAACTCATCATCTACGGTCCTCATCTTCTACTAGAACTCATCATCTACTAGAACTCATCATCTACTAGAACTCATCTTCTACAGAACTCATCTTCTACTAGGACTCATCTTCTACTAGGACTCATCTTCTACAGAACTCATCTTCTATTAGAACTCATCTTCTACAGAACTCATCTTCTACAGAACTCATCTTCTACTGGAACTCATGTTCTACAGAACTCATCTTCTACTAGAACTCATCTTCTACAGAACTCATCTTCTACAAGAACTCATCTTCTATAGAACTCATCTTCTACTAGAACTCATCTTCTACAGAACTCATCTTCTATGAGAACTCATCTTCTATTAGAACTCATCTTCTACTAGAACTCATCTTCTACAGAACTCATCTTCTACAGAACTCATCTTCTACTAGAACTCATCTTCTACAGAACTCATCTTCTACTAGAACTCATCTTCTACTAGAACTCATCTTCTACTAGAACTCATCTTCTACAGAACTCATCTTCTATGAGAACTCATCTTCTATTAGAACTCATCGTCTACTCGAACTCATCTTCTACAGAACTCATCTTCTACTAGAACTCATCTTCCACAAGAACTCATCTTCTACAGAACTCATCTTCTACTAGAACTCATCTTCTACTAGAACTCATCTTCTATTAGAACTCATCTTCTATTAGAACTCATCTTCTATTAGAACTAATCTTCTACAGAACTCATCTTCTACTAGAACTCATCTTCTACTAGAACTCATCTTTTACTAGAACTCATCTTCTACAGAACTCATCTTCTACAGAACTGATATTCTACTAGAACTCATCTTCTACTAGAACTCATATTCTATTAGAACTCATCTTCTACTAGAACCCATCTTCTACTAGAACTCATCTTCTACTAGAACTCGTCTTCTACTAGAACTCGTCTTCTCCTAGAACTCATCTTCTACTAGAACTCATCTGCTACTAGAACTCATCTTCTATTAGAACTCATCTTCTTCAGAACTCATCTTCTATTAGAACACATCTTCTACTACAACTCATCTTCTACTAGAACTCATCTTTTACTAGGACTCATCTTCTACGGTCCTCATCTTCTACGAGAAGTCATCATCTACTAGAACTCATCATCTACGGTCCTCATCTTCTACTAGAACTCATCATCTACTAGAACTCATCTTCTACAGAACTCATCTTCTACTAGAACTCATCTTCTACTAGAACTCATCTTCTACAGAACTCATCTTCTATTAGAACTCATCTTCTACAGAACTCATCTTCTACAGAACTCATCTTCTACAGAACTCATATTCTATTAGAACTCATCTTCTATTAGAACTCATCTTCTACAGAACTCATCTTCTATTAGAACTCATCTTCTACAGAACTCATCTTCTACTAGAACTCATCTTCTATGAGAACTCATCTTCTACTAGAACTCATCTTCTACTAGAACTAATCTTCTACAGAACTCATCTTCTACTGGAACTCATCTTCTACAGAACTCATCTTCTATTAGAACTCATCTTCTACTAGAACTCATCTTCTACAGAACTCATCCATCTTCTACTGGAACTCATCTTCTACAGAACTCATCTTCTACAGAACTCATCTTCCACTAGAACTCATATTCTATTGGAACTCATCTTCCATTAGAACTCATCTTCCACTAGAACTCATCTTCTACAGAACTCATCTTCTACTAGAACTCATCTTCTACTAGAACTCATCTTCTATTAGAACTCATCTTCTATTAGAACTCATCTTCTACTAGAACTCATATTCTACAAGCACTCATCTTCTACTAGAACTCATCTTCATATTCTATTAGAACTCATCTTCCACTAGAACTCATCTTCTAGAACTCATCTTCTACTAGAACTCATCTTCTACTAGAACTCATCTTCTACTAGAACTCATCTTCTACTAGAACTCATCTTCTATTAGAACTCATCTTCTATTAGAACTCATCTTCTACTAGAACTCATATTCTACAAGCACTCATCTTCTACTAGAACTCATCTTCATATTCTATTAGAACTCATCTTCCACTAGAACTCATCTTCTACAGAACTCATATTCTATTGGAACTCATCTTCCATTAGAACTCATCTTCCACTAGAACTCATCTTCTACAGAACTCATCTTCTACTAGAACTAATCTTCCACATGGAACTAATCTTCTATTAGAACTCATCTTCTATTAGAACTCATCTTCTACTAGAACTCATCTTCTACAGAACTCATCTTCTATGAGAACTCATCTTCTATTAGAACTCATCTTCTACTAGAACTCATCTTCTACAGAACTCATCTTCTACAGAACTCATCTTCTACTAGAACTCATCTTCTACTAGAACTCATCTTCTACTAGAACTCATCTTCTACTAGAACTCATCTTCTACTAGAACTCATCTTCTATAGAACTCATCTTCTACTAGAACTCATCTTCTACAGAACTCATCTTCTATGAGAACTCATCTTCTATTAGAACTCATCGTCTACTCGAACTCATCTTCTACAGAACTCATCTTCTACTAGAACTCATCTTCAGAACTCATCTTCTACTGGAACTCATCTTCTACTAGAACTCATCTTCTATAGAACTCATCTTCCACAAGAACTCATCTTCTACAGAACTCATCTTCTACTAGAACTCATCTTCTACAGAACTCATCTTCTACAGAATGTAAAGTGGCTGTTCCACTGAATGTCATAAGGTGAATGCACCAATTTGTAAGTCGCTCTGGATAAGAGCGTCTGCTAAATGACTTAAATGTAAATGTAAATGTCTATTAGAACTCATCTTCTATTAGAACTCATCTTCTATTAGAACTCATCTTCTACAGAACTCTTATTCTATTAGGACTCATCTTCTACAGAACTCATCTTCTACAGAACTCATCTTCTATTAGAACTCATCTTCTACAGAACTCATATTCTATTAGGACTCATCTTCTACAGAACTCATCTTCTACAGAACTCATCTTCTATTAGAACTCATCTTCTACAGAACTCATCTTCTATTAGAACTCATCTTCTACAATAACTCATCTTCTACTAGAACTCATCTTCTGCAGAACTCATCTTCTACTAGAACTCATCTTCTACAGAACTCATCTTCTACTAGAACTCATCTTCTACTGAACTCATCTTCTATTAGAACTCATCTTCTACTAGAACTGATCTTCTACAGAACTCATCTTCTACTAGAACTGATCTTCTACAGAACTCATCTTCTACTAGAACTGATCTTCTACAGAACTCATCTTCCACAGAACTCATCTTCTATTAGAACTCATCTTCTTCAGAACTCATCATCTACGGTCCTCATCTTCTACTAGAACTCATCATCTACTAGAACTCGTCTTCTACGGTCCTCATCTTCTACTAGAACTCATCATCTACTAGAACTCATCTTCTATTAGAACTCATCTTCTATTAGAACTCATCTTCTATTAGAACTCATCTTCTACAGAACTCATCTTCTACTCGAACTCATCTTCTATTAGAACTCATCTTCTATTAGAACTCATCTTCTATTAGAACTCATCTTCTATTAGAACTCATCTTCTACAGAACTCATCTTCTACTAGAACTCATCTTCTATTAGAACTCATCTTCTATTAGAACTCATCTTCTACTAGAACTCATCTTCTATTAGAACTCATCTTCTACTAGAACTCATCTTCTATTAGAACTCATCTTCTACTGGAACTCATCTTCTACTAGAACTCATCTTCTATTAGAACTCATCTTCTACTAGAACTCATCCTCTACGGTCCTCATCTTCTACTAGAACACATCTTCTACTAGAACTCATCTTCTACTGGAACTCATCTTCCATTAGAACTCATCTTCCACTAGAACTCATCTTCTACAGAACTCATCTTCTACGAGAACTCATCTTCTACTAGAACTCATCTTCTATTAGAACTCATCTTCTATTAGAACTCATCTTCTATTAGAACTAATCTTCTATTGGAACTCATCTTCTATTAGAACTCATCTTCTACTAGAACTCATCTTCTACTAGAACTCATCTTCTATTAGAACTCTTCTTCTACAGAACTCATCTTCTATTTGAACTCATCTTCTACTAGAACTCATCTTCTACTAGAACTCATCTTCTAGAACTCATCTTCTATTAGAACTCATCTTCTACTAGAACTCATCTTCTATTAGAACTCATCTTCTACTAGAACTCATCTTCTACTAGAACTCATCTTCTATTAGAACTCATCTTCTATTAGAACTCATCTTCTATTAGAACTCATCTTCTACTGGAACTCATCTTCTACTAGAACTCATCTTCTATTAGAACTCATCTTCTACTAGAACTCATCCTCTACGGTCCTCATCTTCTACTAGAACACATCTTCTACTAGAACTCATCTTCTACTGGAACTCATCTTCTACTAGAACTCATCTTCTATTAGGACTCATCTTCTATTAGGACTCATCTTCCACTAGAACTCATCTTCTACTAGAACTCATCTTCTACTCGAACTCATTTTCTACTAGAACTCATCTTCTACTCAAACTCATCTTCTACTAGAACTCATCTTCTACTCGAACTCATTTTCTACTAGAACTCATCTTCTTTTAGAACTCATCTTCTACTAGAACTCATTGTTACTGGATGGTCATTGTTCTTGCTCTCCAGTCTTTTGTTGAGTTATGTCTCAGACCGTAGAAAGAATAGATGTATTTCAAGTCTCGATAAAGTGACCCTCCTCATTCAGGCAGTGCTGCTTTGGTTTCTGGAGCGACTTCTGTCACTTGGCAGTGGATCAGACTGGTGACAACATTCACAGCAAGTGAACCCTCAGCACCAACAACAACCATGTACAACATGTCTATGCTGCAGCTACCATGCATAGTACTGGCCTTCCGCCCACTGCCATGGTCCTTACTATATTGTTACAGGAAGGATTCTGGTTCTAAATCTACTGGGTTGTCAAGAGAACACATTTGTTTTCAATTGTACCGTTCACAGTCAGAATGTATGTATCTTCATCTCGTTTCATTGCTGTGCCTAGACAGAGTAATCTCTTACAACAGTATGTGCAGCATGAAGCTTATCTCTTTAAAGAGGCTGTTTTTTCTTGTTTTAGCATGAAACTGCTTCTGACTGAAAGACCTTCAAAGACCCTCTTTGTTTCTTAAAATGCATGTGTCTCATTTAGGTTCTTAGATTTCTCTCTCCCCCTTTCCCTCTTCCTCTCCCTATCCCTCTCCACCTCCCTCTCCACCTCCACCTCCACCTCCCTCTCCACCTCCCTCTCCACCTCCACCTCCCTCTCCACCTCCCTCTCCACCTCCCTCTCCCCCTCCACCTCCCTCTCCACCTCCCTCTCCACCTCCACCTCCCTCTCCACGTCCCTCTCTACCTCCCTATCCCCCTCCACCTCCCTCTCCACTTCCCTCTCTCCCTCTCCCTCTCCACCTCCCTCTCCACCTCCCTCTCCACCTCCCTCTCCACCTCCCTATCCCCCTCCACCTCCCTCTCCACTTCCCTCTCCCCCTCTCTCTCCCCCCTCTCTCCACCTCTCTCTCCCTCTCCACCTCCCTCTCCCTCTCCACCTCCCTCTCCATCTCCACCTCCCTCTCCATCTCCCTCTCTCCACCTCTCTACCTCCCTCTCCCCCTCCCTCTCCACCTCTCTCTCCCTCTCCACCTCCCTCTCCACCTCCCTCTCCCTCTCCACCTCCCTCTCCACCTCTATGTCTCTCTCCACCTCCCTCTCCACCTCCCTCTCTCTCCACCTCCCTCTCCCTCTCCACCTCCCTCTCTCCACCTCTCTCTCCCTCTCCACCTCCCTCTCCACCTCCACCTCCCTCTCCCTCTCCGTCTCTAAATCAAAACGATTGCAAATATGCCAGGACCCATCTTTACCACATAGATGATCTGTAATCATAAATAATAGTGCTACATTTTTTGGGGGGGAAGGCAATTACTTTGAACAGTCAGAGTCAGTTTCTCATGGGGATTACATGCATTTGTTTTCATTTTCATGAGGCTTTACTATGGCCCTACTGGTTTAGCACCCCTTGGGTGAAAGTCTGTTTAATGTGGAGTCTCTCTGTCCCTTCTAATACATAAAGCTTATCTCTGTGGCTTCACTTTCAGCTGTCTCTCTCACATATGAACTTGACATTTTGCGAGCTGTCTCCTCTATTCCAAAGTAGAAGGAAGATAGTAAAAGATCAAATTGAATCAAATTTGTGTCAAAGCAGTTCCACTGCGGAAGGCAGGGGGGCTAAAACATTATACGATGTGTGCAGATTCCGTCTGTCAGTTTCCTGTTTATAACATAAAGAATAGCTAAACGTTTTGGGTTATGGATATAACGGTGTACCTCGCTCTCAGCATCCCAACCGTATTTCGGTAATAAGTGGATCTTTTCCTCTGGATTTAATCTTCAAGCAAATATTTTGAGAACATTATAGAACTTTCACAACAGTGTTTTTCTGCAATGAGAACAAACATCCTGTTGAAGCTAAAAACAAACTACATTTTATTTGAGTTAATTCTGGACAATGAAACCAGCTGTGTGAGTCTAGTGACAGTTTACAGGACAACTTGTAGACGATAGCGCTGTATAACATGACATATAAGATAGTCATGTTTCAGGTGAAATGCATATGTCCCCACAATGATGAATAACAAAGCAATGACTAGCTGCAGGATATAAAGTGCAGTAGTTTCCTCTAGTCCAGGAACACATGACTGAAACTAATTATCTGTGTTTTCATTATCCTCCTGTCTCTACAGAGTGTGAGTGAGTTTGGCCTGGACATCATCGAGACCCCAGAGGGAGACAGATGGCCTCAGCTGATCGTCCAGCAGAGCCTGGACCGCGAGCAGAAGGACACCTTCGTCATGAAGATCAAGGTGGAGGACGGAGGAACGCCACCCAAGTCCAGCACGGCCATCCTCCAGGTTACCATCTCCGACGTCAACGACAATCGACCGGTCTTCAAGGACAGTGAGGTGGAGGTGAACATCCCCGAGAACGCCCCCATAGGAACCTCCGTCACCCAACTCCACGCCACAGACGCAGACCTCGGCTCCAACGCCCAGATCCACTTCTCCTTCTCTAATCAGATCTCCTCATCCACCAAGAGGCATTTTTCCATAGACAGCACCACCGGGCTGATCACTGTCAAGCAGCCCTTAGACCGGGAGGCCACTCCAGTCCACAAACTCATTGTCCTGGCCAGCGACGGCAGCTCCACCCCCTCCAGAGCTGCTGTTATCGTCAACGTAATGGACATTAATGACAACGTTCCATCCATAGACACTCGGTACATAATGAACCTTGTAAATGGAACGGTTCTACTGTCGGAGAATGCTCCTCTCAACACAAAAATAGCCCTAATTACAGTGACGGACAAGGACTCTGATCTGAACGGAAAAGTGACTTGTTATACTGACCACGATGTTCCTTTCAGGTTAAAGCCTGTCTTTAATGACCAGTTCCTGCTGGAGACTGCGGCCCCCCTAGATTACGAAACAACCAGGGAATATGCAATTAAGATAGTAGCGTCGGATTCTGGGAAGCCTCCTTTGAACACGTCAGCGATGGTTTTAATAAAAATTAAGGACGAGAATGACAACGCTCCCATCTTCCCTCAACCTGAGATTCAGCTGTCCATACCAGAGAACAATGATCCATCCACGCAGCTCATAAAGATCAGTGCCACGGATGCCGACAGCGGACATAATGCAGAGATTATTTACTCTCTTGGCCCTGACGCTCCTGATGGGTTTAACATAGATCGACGGTCAGGTATCCTCACCGTTGGAAAACGCCTGGACAGAGAGAAGCAGGAGAAGTATTCGTTCACTGTCATGGCGAGGGACAATGGGTCTACTTCCCTGCAGAGCAATGTCACAGTGAGGTTAATAGTGCAGGACCTCAACGACAACAGCCCAGCTTTCACCCATCCTGAGTATAACTTCTACGTGCCTGAGAACCTGCCTCTGTACGGGACCGTGGGTCTGATCACCGTCACAGATTCAGACGCAGGTGACAACTCCGTCATAACACTGTCCATCCTGAACGGGAAAGACAATTTCATTATTGATCCCCAGACCGGTGTGATCAAACCCAACATCACGTTTGATAGAGAGCTGCAAAGCTCATACACTTTTATGGTGAAGGCTATAGACGGAGGGCAACCACCCAGCACTTCATACGCCAAGGTCACCATAAACGTTGTGGATGTCAATGACAATCGACCCGTTTTTGTTATCCCCTCATCCAACTACTCTTACGATCTGGTCCAGTCTACCACCAGCCCTGGGTCTGTGGTCACCAGAGTGTTCGCTATAGACAATGACACTGGCATGAATGCTGAGCTGCAGTACAGTTTCATTGGGGGATCACCAAGAGGGCTGTTTTCCATAGACAAAACAACTGGTAATATAACTCTGCAGGAGAAGATAGTCTCAGCCGATCAGGGTTTACACAGGCTAGTGGTGAAAGTCAAAGACCTGGGCCAGCCAGAGTCCTTACACGCAATCGCCCTCATTCACCTGTTCATTAACGAGACTGTATCCAACGCTACGTTCATTCTAGAGCAGCTACGTAAGAGCTTGGAGACTCCATTGGACCGTAACGTGGGAGACAGTGAGGTCACACCCCAAGCCAACGGATACGTGATTGTTGTCATCGCAATTATAGCTGGGACTATGACAGTCATCTTAGTCATCTTCGTGACGGCCTTGGTGCGCTGCCGTCAGACGCCCAGGCACAAAGTGGTGCAGAAGGGCAAGCAGAGCGGCGAGTGGGTGTCGCCCAACCAGGAGAACCGTCAAATCAAAAAGAAAAAGAAGAAAAAGAAGAGATCCCCTAAGAGCCTCCTCTTGAACTTTGTCAGCATAGAAGAATCCAAGCCTGATGATCCCAGCCAGGAGCACATTAATGGAACCCTGGACCTGCCTGTGGAGCTAGATGAGCAGACCATGGGGAAATATAACTGGGCCACTACTCCGACCACCTTCAAACCTGACAGCCCAGACTTAGCCAAGCATTACAAGTCTGCCTCCCCCCAGCCAACCTTCCAAATCAAACCAGAGACCCCGATGGCGCCCAATAAACACCACGTGATTCAGGAGCTCCCGCTGGACAACACGTTTGTGGTGGGCTGTGACTCGCACTCCAAGTGCTCCTCCACCAGCTCAGACCCGTACTCGGTCTCAGAGTGCAGCTGTCAAGGGGGATTCAAGACTCCTGGGCAAATCCACACCAGACAGGTAATTCATAACTTATTTTCTAAAGCTACCTATTGTTCCCACTCCCACTCCCTGTATCACTGTCCCTTTGTTGATAAGATGGAGGGTGATGGGTAGCAGCGGGAGGGAGCCGGGAGAATGAACCACACAAAAAGTCACATGTGCATTAATGTCATCAGCATTGAATATTGAGGAAGAATACCTCAGAGAGGAAGGAGATAAAAAAAAAAGTTTGGCCAAAGAAACTTCTTTCAAATTAAATCTATCTTTACTCCTTGAAAAAGACAGATTGTACCTCCCTTTGCTATCTTGTATTATATGTTTGTAAAAAAAAACTTTAACCTTATTTGGGTTAATGTTCCACTTTAAAGTATAATGGAGGCAGTGAAATGGTGGGAACTAGTCTTAAATTAGAATCTTAAGTGAGAAAAAGGATGGTGGCAGAGTAATAGCATGCTTGAGAATCAAGTCGGCCACGCTACTAATTGAACTCTGCCCGGGTGTATTTGCTGAGGACCAACGGATTAAAGCAGCGCTAAGCTTTTTTGATTGACACACCTGGAAAAAAAAACTAGCATGTCTGACAGACAGAGGAAAACCAAACATAGAGTGTTTGATTTGGGTTCAATCAGCTGTTCACTTTCCCCTGAAATAGTAGGAAACGTATCCCCCAAGAGTTTCCACTACAGAATAATAAGACCTCATTAAATAATCCCAGATTTCCGTTGCGTGCTGGAGATATTAAGTGGTGTCTTGACTATGGAGGCTCAGAAGGCTTTGTCAGCATGAGGAGTAGAGCAGAGCAAAAAAAACTTTTGAATGCTCGTGTCTGGTTTGAGGCTTATGATTCCCGAAGAGATATGCCAAATGCGAAGTGCCCTAATGAATAAATGCAGGCCAGGGAGGTGAGGAGAGGTGGTCTTGCTGAGGGCAGACAATATGGCAGAGGAGAGCAGAGCGGGGCAGAGCAGAGCAGATCAGGGCAGAGCAGAGAAGAGCGGGGCAGAGCAGAACAGGGCAGAGCAGAGCGGGGCAGAGCAGAACAGGGCAGAGCGGGGCAGAGCAGGCAGGGCAGAGCGGGGCAGAGCAGAACAGGGCAGAGCGGGGCAGAGCAGAGCAGAGCAGGGCAGAGCGGGGCAGGGCAGAGCAGAGCAGGGCAGAGCAGAGCAGATCAGGGCAGAGCAGAGAAGAGCAGGGCAGAGCAGAACAGGGCAGAGCAGAGTGGAGCAGAGCGAGGCAGAGCAGAACAGGGCAGAGCGGGGCAGAGCAGAGCAGAGCAGGGCAGAGCGGAGCAGGGCAGAGCAGAGCAGAGCAGAGCAGGGCAGAGCAGAGCAGGGCAGAGCAGCAGAGCAGAGCAGAGCAGGGCAGCAGAGCAGAGCAGGGCAGGCAGAGCAGAGCAGGGCAGAGCAGAGCAGGGCAGCAGGGCAGAGCAGAGCAGAGCAGGGCAGGCAGAGCAGAGCAGGGCAGAGCGGGGCAGGGCAGGGCAGAGCAGAGCAGAGCAGAGTGGGGCAGAGCGGGGCAGAGCAGAGCAGGGCAGAGCAGAGCAGAGCAGAGCAGGGGGGCAGGGCAGAGCAGAGCAAAGCAGAACGGGGCAGAACAGAGCAGAGCAGAGCAGAGCAGAGCAGAGCAGGGCAGAGCAGAGCAGAGCAGAGCAGAACGGGGCAGAACAGAGCAGAGCAGGGCAGAGCAGAGCGGGGCAGAGCGGGGGGGAGCAGAGCGGGGCAGAGCAGAGCAGGGCAGAGCGGGCAGAGCAGGGCGGGGCAGGGCAGAGTGGGGCAGAGCGGGGCAGAGCAGAGCAGGGCAGGCAGAGCGGGGCAGAGCAGAGCAGGGCAGAGCAGAGCGGAGCAGAGCAGAGCGGAGCAGTGCAGAGCAGGGCATGGAATGGAGACAGTATGGTGGGCAGAGCAGAGCAGGCAAGCAGAGCAGAGCGGGGCAGGGCAGACCAGAGCAGAGCAGAGGGGGCAGCAGAGCAGAGCAGAGTCGGGGCAGAGAAGAGCGGGGCAGAGCAGAGTCGGGGCAGAGCGGGCAGAGCAGGGCGGGGCAGGGCAGAGCAGAGCGGGGCAGAGCAGAGCGGGGCAGATTCATTCAGAGCTCTATGGAATGGAGACAGTATGGTGGGTAAATAAGATCAAGGTAAAGATGGAGGCTTGGGACCAATAGAAAGAGGTTATAGCTAGAAAGGGTCTTGGGACCAATAGAAAAAGAAGGTAGATAGACGAGGGCTTTAGGACCAATCGGAGGAGGGGGTAGCTAGATAGAGTCAGTAAAAGATGGTTGCTGAGCCCATTTAACCAATTCATTCGAATCTTTAATGACTTAGCTTGCCGGGATCTCTTTTTTAAAGCAGGAGGTTGGTGTTGTAATATAGGTTAGGGTTCGTCATTGGTAGTTGTTATGGTGTGGTAGAGAGACAGTATTAATATAGGTTAGGGTTCGTCATTGGTAGTTGTTATGGTGTGGTAGAGAGACAGTATTAATATAGGTTAGGGTTCGTCATTGGTAGTTGTTATGGTGTGGTAGAGAGACAGTATTAATATAGGTTAGGGTTCGTCATTGGTAGTGGTTATGGTGTGGTAGAGAGACAGTATTAATATAGGTTAGGGTTCGTCATTGGTAGTTGTTATGGTGTGGTAGAGAGACAGTATTAATATAGGTTAGGGTTCGTCATTGGTAGTTGTTATGGTGTGGTAGAGAGACAGTATTAATATAGGTTAGGGTTCGTCATTGGTAGTCGTTAATATACATTCATTAAATGTATTAATTCATTAATTCAGTATTAATGGTCATAGCATGGGAGTCATTCATACAGTACGATGCATTTGATTATAAATGCGGGGATTAGTTTGTAGTTTATTTTATTTTTTTGTCTTTCGTTTTTCAGGATTTGTGTTCACATCTAAAATAACACATCCTAGTTTTATCATACATCTTTTATGATTTTATTTGTTGCAGGGTAACATTCTTGAATTTTGTACTTGTCAATCTTCACAGAATTGTACAGATTTTTTTTTTTTTTGGGGGTTGCCTTGTTGCCCTCATTGTGGCCTCTTGAAGCTTTTCCATCCTTTTGAAATCTGTTGTAGCATAGTTCTTACAGATTACTGTCTATCATTTTCAATCCCTTGTAGCATAGGTCTTACAAATGAGTTGTGTACATGGTAATTTAAAGAGACACCCACACAAAGCAGATATTCTTTTCCCTCTCACCAATCTTTTATTCAAAAGCCATTTAAAAGCAACACTGCCCATGGTACATTATCCGTAAGCCTACTTGCAGAGCCAGCACAGGAACATATACTTCACTTGTTGTTTGTACTGCTCCCTGTTAAGTTGTCAGAATGGCTTTGCACTCATACTGGTTAAGTCCTGCACTAAAAGACCCCCTGAAATACGCACAAATATTTATCCAATGTTTTGGTAAAAATTCTGATAAATTCCGATGTAAAAAAAATGTAATTTGTGGGGGGGGCAGTATTAATGGTGTATTTTATATATTCCTGATGTTGTTCATCAGTGAGAAATACTTCTCCTTTAAGCTAACCTGAATGAATTCATGATTATATCACCATTCTCCTCCGTCCTTGTAATGTGCCGAATCAGCTGTTCAATCATTATATTTTATCTAGTGTAGGGCTTGCTAATCTGGGTTTGCTAATCAGAAAAATGCTTTGCGAGCTGAATTGAATCATTATCTGTTTCTTATGGGGTAATTATTGGTCAGGCATTTCGAGTTTAATCACTTTTTTGTTTCTTATGTAATTATTGGTCATAATATTTGGTTAGATTCTGTCAAACACATGCTTTTGGTCTAAAGTGGGACAGTGTTGTTCAACCTGAAAGACCAGCACCACCTTAGAGATGTCAGGACGATCTATTATCTCTATCGTATTCTCCTGTCACCTGGAGCGTTTGAAGACTAGGGCCTCCCTGTTGGCATTAGATATGACAGTTAAGTGTGCTTATTCAAAGCCTACACGTGAAGTAAATCAGGGTCTGGTGAGAATCTAGAGCTCAAAAGGATAATTAAATGCATTAAAGGGTTAATCACTCATAATACGATATGATTAAAATCTCTGTAATTAGGTTTCGGGAGAGGATAATAGATAAAAGAGGAAAGAAGTCAATGTCCTTTAGGATTATTAATATTATATCAGGTATACCTGTGTTATTATGTGTTAATAACATTTAGACTACGTTACCCAGCAAGCTATGCGGGGGGGTGGGGGGAGGGGGGCAGGTGGTTGAAGAATGCCTTGCATGGCTAAATGAGGAGTTTTCTAGCTGAAGTATATGTTCATTAAAAGTAGTTTAACCTACGCCCCTTATACAAGGAACAAACATAACAATACCTAAATATCAGCAGTTACTAGGTCTTTAATATTATTGGACCTTTGACAGCCAATGACTGACAATACTGGCTACAACTCCCTAGTTTTGACTTGTCTGTAAACTCTCGCTCCAATAGATTCCTCTTTTAACGTTGATACAGTTCAGATACATTCTCTAATGCTCCCCAGAATATTAACATTCGTGTTTTTCGTTATCTCGTGAAATGAAAATGTTTTTGTCGAGTGTTGAATTCACAACTGTGATCTGTTGAAGTCAGCCTGGCCTTAACAAAAGCAGCATATGGCAAGATGACACCACTCAATCTCCCTCAGCATAAACCTGTAATACAAAAAGTCCAAAATACAGGATAAAAGCAGATTGTGATGTTTTTATTTGTTCATGAAAGTGAAAGACAGTGATTTTACGTGCCTCTTCCATTGACCTTTTACCTAAAAGCTGCTAAAGGATAAAGGATATAACAGCACACATTGAATCCTAATAGGAGACACAGGAGACTTACAGATGAAGGTCAGATGAATGTTTAAGGGGACTTACAGATGTAGGCGCTAAAGAGGGAAGCTAGTCACAAAAATACTTCAGAGACTAAATATTTATGGCACCATATGGTATCTTAATACCCTAAGAGCTTTGTTTGGTAAGATCCAATGCTGCTCAGTGCACCATAGCCTCTTTTCCTCTCTCCCTAGCTTCCCTTCTCTCTTTTATTCCCTCCCTCATATCTTCCTTCCTTCTCTTTTATCTCTGTCTATCTCCCTGTTCCCAGCCGGTAGTTTTAGAGGTCAATCCCCCTCCCGTTGACGTGAGGGAAACCTCTGTCTCCATCTGTGCTTTAGTTGTGGCAGATCAATTGAGCAACCTCCCTGGCTGGCTGAGTGATCTCAGACACGGGCATGAATATGCAACAGCAGAAAGACCAATATGCTCTTTTGTTTGTCCCATATTCCACAGGGCCATAGTGCATACCAGGTCAGTTGTTGATGTCAGACCAAACCCTCCTGTGGTTTGTGTGTTTTCTTAGCTAGGCAGAGCCATTAACATATTCATACTTAACATACTGTACATAGATATTACCATTTGACATGATCTCAGAACATGAACATTTGAAAGGATGGCAGATGTGATTATGTTGTTGTTGTAATTTACAATATATTACCTAAAACAATCACTCTAGCTAAGTGTTATAGCCAACCCTTACAGAAAAACCACATGATATAGCACATGTAGAAAATCACGTGATTTGACATGTAGAAAAATCACATGATTTGACATGTCGAAAATCACATGATTTGACATGTCGAAAAATCACATGATTTGACATGTAGAAAAATCACGTGATTTGACATGTAGAAAATCACATGAATTGACATGTAGAAAATCACATGATTTGACATGTAGAAAATCACATGATTTGACATGTAGAAAATCACATGAATTGACATGTAGAAAATCACATGAATTGACATGTAGAAAATCACATGATTTGACATGTAGAAAATCACATGAATTGACATGTAGAAAAATCACATGATTTGACATGTAGAAAATCACATGAATTGACATGTAGAAAAATCACATGATTTGACATGTAGAAAAATCACATGATTTGACATGTAGAAAATCACATGAATTGACATGTAGAAAATCACATGAATTGACATGTAGAAAAATCACATGATTTGACATGTAGAAAATCACATGATTTGACATGTAGAAAATCACATGATTTGACATGTAGAAAATCACATGATTTGACATGTAGAAAAATCACATGATTTGACATGTAGAAAAATCACATGATTTGACATGTAGAAAATCACATGATTTGACATGTAGAAAATCACATGAATTGACATGTAGAAAAATCACATGAATTGACATGTAGAAAAATCACATGATTTGACATGTAGAAAAATCACATGAATTGACATGTAGAAAAATCACATGATTTGACATGTAAAAAATCACATGATTTGACATGTTTCTGTACATGTGATTTGACATGTTTCTGTACATGTGATTTGACATGTTTCTGTACATGTGATTTGACATGTTTCTGTACATGTGATTTGACATGTTTCTGTACATGTGATTTGACATGTTTCTGTACATGTGATTTGACATGTTTCTGTACATGTGATTTGACATGTTTCTGTACATGTTGTCACGTAGAGAAACTTGTGTGTTTCAAAAAATACATGTATTCATGTTTTTTTTCTATAAGGGTAGGGTTGTGATGGAAAATTTGGAAAATTTCCCAAACTTCTAACCAAGCTGCTTTAATGACTTGTGATGCCAGTAGACAGTAGATGGGGGGTGGGCGGACGGGCGGGATGGTCTGTTGTATCACCTCTTACCAGCTGATTTAGGCGTTTGCCTCTGTAATCAATATGCATACTGTAGGTAGGCCTAATGTAAGCAGCAGCTCAAGGTCAGATTCAGATATCGACAGATGTGTCTGTTAGAGTTTTGGCGCAGACCTCGTGAATGTCAAGACCTGTACCTATCAGAAGGTACCTACTGAAGAGTGCCAGAGTAAGGACTACAGTACGAGACAAAATGCCATTTTCAGGGTTAAAACGAAGTGTTGCAGTAGGGTGGTGGATGTCATTATACATTTGGAGTTAAATCTATTGGAGAGAATTGCATGCTCTGGTGATCACAGTAAAATGCACAAGTTTATGCTCTCATGTAGTATTCTTCAAGGACTTCATCTGGCGAGGAAATCATACCTGATTGTCAGCTGTACCTTGAAGAATGCTTTTTGAATACAAATGATCTAGAGATTTTTGTATTCACTGTTCCGAGTGTAATAGAGTTTAACAGCTACTACAGATTAGATTTCTAAGAGCTGGATTATATTGTAACTTCAATCTCCCTATATCTGTCTGTCTCTCTATATTACAGGAGACGGCACTGAAACCACCCCTCTATGACACACTCTGTGGCTCAGGTACAAGTCGCTGCCACAGGATAAAAATCAATCTCTAGCTGCCAGTACCTAGAGAGAGAAAGAGAGAGGGAGAGAGAGAGAGAGAGAGAGAGAGAGAGAGGGAGGGAGGAAGGCACAGACGAAGAGGTGAATCTCATACTATACAGTCTCTACAGTCTACGAAAACACCAACCAACAAAAAAGGAATATGTTAATTTCGTTTATTTAATTTTTTGTTTGCCGATAAAGAAAAAAAGTAGAACTTGAATAATTTTCACAGAAATTAAGACACATTGTTGCCTGCCTGAAACTTGACAAAAACTCTCCCTGTGAATCCTGTAGGATGTTTGAAATACATTATAGAAAGCCACCATTTACAGTATATCTTATTATATCTATCTCCTAGACGATGACTCATGATATAACCCACCCCCATGTATACAAAACATACAGTACAAATACAATGAATATCTATTCTGTACTTTATTCTGTTACGTTTCTGTTTATATGTATTTATTTATATTTATCACAGAGTTTACTATGTTTATATTTATTGATTATGTTGACTAAAGTTTACATACCTGGTGTCTGTTGTTATTTGGGTTTTTTCCCTTGTTTGACTAAAGTTTACATACCTGGTGTCTGTTGTTATGTTGTTTTTTTCCTTGCTTTTTAATCCATTGAATTTGATATTTTTGGGCTTGCTTGTGGATATACTGACTGGCAATGTCTAATGCTGCAAGCTAGACCTACTGCTAATGGGCCTACTGCTAATGGGCCTACTGCTAATGGGCCTACTACTAATGGGCCTACTACTAATGGGTCTACTACTAATGGGTCTACTACTAATGGGCCTACTACTAATGGGCCTACTACTAATGGGCCTACTACTAATGGGCCTACTACTAATGGGCCTACTGCTAATGGGCCTACTACTAATGGGCCTACTGCTAATGGGCCTACTACTAATGGGCCTACTACTAATGGGCCTACTGCTAATGGGCCTACTACTAATGGGCCTACTGCTAATGGGCCTACTACTAATGGGTCTACTACTAATGGGCCTACTGCTAATAGGTCTACTGCAAATGGGCATATTGCTAATGGGCATACTGCTAATGGGCCTACTGCTAATGGGCCTACTGCTAATGGGTCTACTGCTAATGGGCCTACTACTAATGGGCCTACTGCTAATGGGCCTACTGCTAATGGGCATACTGCTAATGGGCCTACTGCTAATGGGCCTACTACTAATGGGCCTACCGCTAATGGGCCTACCGCTAATGGGCCTACTGCTAATGGGCCTACTGCTATAGGGCCTACTGATAATGGGTCTACTGCTAATGGGCCTACTGCTAATGGGCCTACTGATAATGTGCCTACTGCTAATGTGCCTACTGCTAATGGGCCTACTGCTAATGGGCCTACTACTAATGGGCCTACTGCTAATGGGCCTACTGCTAATGGGCCTACTACTAATGGGCCTACTGCTAATGGGCTTATTACTAATGGGCCTACTACTAATGGGCCTACTGCTAATGAGCCTACTACTAATTTTTGCCTACTGCTAATGGGCCTACTGCTAATGGGCCTACTGCTAATGGGCCTACTGCTAATGGGTCTACTACTAATGGGCCTACTGCTAATGGGCCTACTGCTAATGGGCCTACTGCTAATGGGCCTACTGCTAATGGGCCTACTGCTAATGGGCCTACTACTAAGTTTTGCCTACTGCTAATGGGCCTACTACTAATGGGCCTACTACTAATGGGCCTACTACTAATGGGCCTACTACTAATTTTTGCCTACTGCTAATAGGCCTACTGCTAATGGGCCTACTACTAATGGGCCTACTACTAATGGGCCTACTGCTAATGGGCCTACTGCTAATGGGCCTACTACTAATGGGCCTACTGCTAATGGGCCTACTGCTAATGGGCCTACTGCTAATGGGCCTACTACTAATTGGCCTACTGCTAATGGGCCTACTGCTAATGGGTCTACTGCTAATGGGCTTGTTAGTAGTGATGTTAATATACATGGCCCACTGGACTGGAACAGCACAGCTGGTGTTAGTAGTGAAGAGTGTGGCTGGTGTTAATATACATGGCCCACTGGACTGGAACACCACATTGTGGTGATTTACCAGGACTAGGAGGACTGTGTCTACTGATTGCCTCCGTAGGACAGTAGGGAATTGTACCTCATAATAGAGAGGTTGAGTTTAATACTTTGAGCTAAGCCACAATCACAAGGGACCCGAAAGGCTCTGTTCATAATCAAAAGCTGTTCTATGTAGGACTAAACAGATGAGCGCCATGGTTTAACCTGAGTGTACTGGAGTCAGATAGACCGATTCACAGTAGAGCGCCATGGTTTAACCTGAGTGTACTAGAGTCAGATAGACCGATTCACAGTAGAGCACCATAGTTTAACCTGAGTGTACTAGAGTCAGATAGACAGATTCACAGTAGAGCACCATAGTTTAACCTGAGTGTACTGGAGTCAGATAGACAGATTCACAGTAGAGCACTATGGTTTAACCTGAGTGTACTGGAGTCAGATAGACCGATTCACAGTAGAGCGCCATGGTTTAACCTGAGTGTACTAGAGTCAGATAGACAGATTCACAGTAGAGCACTATGGTTTAACCTGAGTGTACTCGAGTCAGATAGACCGATTCACAGTAGAGCGCCATGGTTTAACCTGAGTGTACTAGAGTCAGATAGACCGATTCACAGTAGAGCACCATGGTTTAACCTGAGTGTACTAGACTCAGATAGACCGATTCACAGTAGAGCGCCAAGGTTTAACCTGAGTGTACTAGAGTCAGATAGACCGATTCACAGTAGAGCGCCATGGTTTAACCTGAGTGTACTAGAGTCAGATAGACAGATCCCACAAGTCAGAGCCGATTTAGCCTGTGAGATATAATATTACATATTTCAAAAGATGGTTCCAAGTGGTAAAACTCAGGCAGTTCGTTGACACCACTTGGATAGTTTAGAGCAACAACAAAAAAAAGACAAACTTGATTTTGTGCACTTATTTATATCAATGCATTGTTTGTTCAAGTGAAATTAAGAGAGATAAATATTGAACACCTGAAATGAGTAGTAGTAGTACAAGCAACAGGTTTCAATTTATTAACATAAATAAGGTGAAGACAGAAGAATCTTTACAATCCACTTTCAATGTTTACACGCCTTTTGGTTTCTGGTTTGGTATCCACACAAATATATGCCTCTACTGCATTGTGTAAACACCCATCGTGGTTATGTCCTGATCTTAATTACTATCTTCAATACTACACTAATAAACAGCTTGGTGGGTTAGCACTGTTGTTAATAGTCATGATGTTTAACGGTTGTCTTATGATAGAGACTGCTCTGGTAGATGAGGCTGTATGTACAGTATGTGTGGCACATATACGATACCTTCCTAATGATCCCCATCGTTTCTGGAGAAGGTACCGGATGTAATTATGGTATCAAATGTATTACTACTGAGTAGAACCGCAGTGTGAACTATACAGAGCATCTTAGCACTGTAATCATCATTTGATTTAACTGATCTTCGGGAGAAAAGAGAAAAAACATATACATGATAAGAAGACAGTTTTTTAAATCTTCTGTAAAGGGAGACAGATGACTATGGAACAGCAACCTCACTTTTATTCAATGTGAAGTACAATATGCTCCTTACATACTCTGTAATTAGCTTTGATTTGCCAATTATGTGGAGAAAAGAAACTGTATATAAATGTTTTGTTTATGTATGTGTGAGCTTCTGGAATTTATTAAAGTCTTTTTGCATCGTATTGGACATTTCCCATGACTCTTCTTATTAATCAGGGCATTGGACCTTCTCATTGCAATATATTAAACTGTCTGTCTGTCTGTCTGTCTGTCTGTCTGTCCTTTATATTATACTGTATGTCTGTCCTTCCTTCATTATATTATACTGTCTGTCTGTCTGTCTGTCTGTCTGTCTGTCTGTCTGTCTGTCTGTCTGTCTGTCTGTCTGTCTGTCTGTCCGTCCTTTATATTATACTGTCTGTCGTTCCTTTATATTATACTGTCTGTCTGTCTGTCTGTCTGTCTGTCTGTCTGTCTGTCTGTCTGTCTGTCGTTCCTTCTTTATATTATACTGTCTGTCTGTCTGTCTGTCTGTCTGTCTGTCTGTCTGTCTGTCTGTCTGTCTGTCTGTCTGTCTGTCTGTCGTTCCTTCTTTATATTATACTGTCTGTCTGTCTGTCTGTCTGTCTGTCTGTCTGTCTGTCTGTCTGTCTGTCTGTCCTTCCTTCTTTATATTATACTGTCTGTCTGTCTGTCTGTCTGTCTGTCTGTCTGTCTGTCTGTCTGTCTGTCTGTCTGTCTGTCTGTCTGTCTGTCTTGTCTGTCATTCCTTCATTATATTATACTATCTGCCTGTCCTTCCTTCATTATATTATACTGTCTATTCAGCTTCCCTGCATTTCCTCTACTTATAACAGAAGCCCATTAAGACTAAAAATAACCTCGAAATTATCTATTCGGTGATTTGTAATTTTTTTGTAAGATTGTCATTCTACATTGTACTGTCTAGGTCAACAACGATGGGCCATGCTCTTCACAAATGCTGTGTTGCTGGATTGGTTAGTTGGACAAACAATAATAATTGGCTCATCAGTTCAGCCTGAGGGGAAAAAAAATTGCAAAAAATATGAAGCGTTGTTGTTTTTCTTGTAACTGCACAACTCGACAACAGGGAAGAAATGATGAAACCTTTTAGATATCCATCTTTCATCAGGAACAGTTTTAAATAGACGTTAGGATGGAAATATTCTACAAACAGGACTTTTGAAGTGCACATCTAGAGTATAACTATGTAAGAATATTCAAATATATATACTGTATATATAAGGAATCCCATGTTGTCTGTAATAGTTTGCCATAATATCATACTGTTAGAATCCAATTCAATTGCAAGGCATGAACACAACCAGAGCTCTTAACAATGAACACAACCAGAGCTCTTAACAATGAACACAACCAGAGCTCTTAACAATGAACACAACCAGAGCTCTTAACAATGAACACAACCAGAGCTCTTAACAATGAAGCTCTTAACTATACCTCATTGTCTGTATTTAAAGGCATAAACCCAACCAGAGCTCTAAATTATACCTCTTTGTAGGTATTTGAAGGTACGAACACAATCAGATCTCTTAACCATGAACCCAACCAGAGATCTAAACTATGAACCCAACCAGAGATCTAAACGATGAACCCAACCAGAGATCTTAACTATGAACCCAACCAGAGAGCTTAACTATGAACCCAACCAGAGATCTTAACTATGAACCCAACCAGAGAGCTTAACTATGAACCCAACCAGAGATCATAACTATGAACCCAACCAGAGAGCTTAACTATGAACCCAAACAGAGATCTAAACTATGAACCCAACCAGAGAGCTTAACTATGAACCCAACCAGAGATCTTAACGATGAACCCAACCAGAGATCTAAACTATGAACCCAACCAGAGATCTAAACGATGAACCCAACCAGAGATCTTAACTATGAACCCAACCAGAGATCTTAACTATGAACCCAACCAGAGATCTTAACTATGAACCCAACCAGAGAGTTTAACTATGAACCCAACCAGAGAGCTTAACTATGAACCCAACCAGAGAGCTTAACCATGAACCCAACCAGAGAGCTTAACTATGAACCCAACCAGAGAGCTTAACCATGAACCCAACCAGAGATCTTAACCATGAACCCAACCAGAGATCTTAACTATGAACCCAACCAGAGAGCTTAACTATGAACCCAACCAGAGAGCTTAACTATGAACCCAACCAGAGATCTTAACTATGAACCCAACCAGAGATCTTAACTATGAACCCAACCAGAGATCTAAAAAATGAACCCAACCAGAGATCTTAACTATGAACCCAACCAGAGATCTTAACTATGAACCCAACCAGAGAGCTTAACTATGAACCCAACCAGAGAGCTTAACTATGAACCCAACCAGAGAGCTTAACCATGAACCCAACCAGAGATCTTAACTATGAACCCAACCAGAGAGCTTAACTATGAACCCAACCAGAGAGCTTAACTATGAACCCAACCAGAGAGCTTAACCATGAACCCAACCAGAGATCTTAACTATGACCCCAACCAGAGATCTTAACTATGAACCCAACCAGAGAGCTTAACCATGAACCCAACCAGAGATCTTAACTATGACCCCAACCAGAGATCTTAACTATGAACCCAACCAGAGAGCTTAACCATGAACCCAACCAGAGATCTTAACTATGAACCCAACCAGAGAGCTTAACCATGAACCCAACCAGAGATCTTAACTATGACCCCAACCAGAGATCTTAACTATGAACCCAACCAGAGAGCTTAACCATGAACCCAACCAGAGATCTTAACTATGAACCCAACCAGAGATCTTAACTATGAACCCAACCAGAGAGCTTAACTATGAACCCAACCAGAGAGCTTAACCATGAACCCAACCAGAGATCTTAACTATGAACCCAACCAGAGATCTTAACTATGAACCCAACCAGAGAGCTTAACTATGAACCCAACCAGAGAGCTTAACCATGAACCCAACCAGAGAGCGTAACCATGAACCCAACCAGAGATCTTAACCATGAACCCAACCAGAGATCTTAACTATGAACCCAACCAGAGATCTTAACTATGAACCCAACCAGAGAGCTTAACCATGAACCCAACCAGAGAGCTTTACTATGAACCCAACCAGAGAGCTTAACCATGAACCCAACCAGAGATCTAAACTATGAACCCAACCAGAGAGCTTAACCCTGAACCCAACCAGAGAGCTTAACCATGAACCCAACCAGAGATCTTAACTATGAACCCAACCAGAGAGCTTAACTATGAACCCAACCAGAGAGCTTAACCATGAACCCAACCAGAGATCTTAACTATGAACCCAACCAGAGATCTTAACTATGAACCCAACCAGAGAGCTTAACCATGAACCCAACCAGAGAGCTTAACTATGAACCCAACCAGAGAGCTTAACCATGAACCCAACCAGAGATGTTAACCATGAACCCAACAAGAGAGCTTAACCATGAACCCAACCAGAGATCTTAACTATGAACCCAACCAGAGATCTTAACTATGAACCCAACCAGAGAGCTTTACTATGAACCCAACCAGAGAGCTTAACCATGAACCCAACCAGAGATGTTAACCATGAACCCAACAAGAGAGCTTAACCATGAACCCAACCAGAGATCTTAACTATGAACCCAACCAGAGATCTTAACTATGAACCCAACCAGAGAGCTTAACTATGAACCCAACCAGAGAGCTTAACCATGAACCCAACCAGAGAGCTTAAATATGAACCCAACCAGAGAGCTTAACCATGAACCCAACCAGAGATCTTAACTATGAACCCAACCAGAGATCTTAACTATGAACCCAACCAGAGATCTTAACTATGAACCCAACCAGAGATCTTAACTATGAACCCAACCAGAGAGCTTAACCATGAACCCAACCAGAGAGCTTAACTATGAACCCAACCAGAGAGCTTAACTATGAACCCAACCAGAGAGCTTAACTATGAACCCAACCAGAGATCTTAACTATGAACCCAACCAGAGAGCTTAACCATGAACCCAACCAGAGATCTTAACTATGCCTCGTTGTAGGTTTTAAATCTAACAGTGCACTTGAAAGGCTAAAGAAACACATGAAACAGAGAAGCGAAAGAAACTATTTAATTGCTTATCAAAGTTACTTCATATTTCAAAAACTGTGAAGCTAATCAATTCCCTTGAGGGAAGTACGTCCTTGGTGAAAAGAGGATCACTACAGTAGACTATCCACATCCTCACAGAGAGAGGGTATGCAAATGTCAAACTACTATAAATAGCTTAATGTAAACCTGGAAATTCACTGGCTAAATGCTCGCTTCTCACTGAGAACTAACACAACTGGTGCAAACCTACACTTCCGTTCAAAAGTGTGGGGTCACTTAGAAATTGAATTGTTTTTGAAAGAAAAACAACAAAAAATGTCCATTAAAAATAAAATAAAATTGATCAGAAATACAGTGTAGACATTGTTAATGTTGTAAGTTACTATTGTAGCTGGAAACAGCTTATTTTAATGAAATATCTACATAGGTGTACAGAGGCCCATTATCAGCAACCATCACTCCTGTGTTCCAATGGCACATTGTGTTAGCTAATCCAAGTGTGTCATTTTAAAAGGCTAATTGATTATTAGAAAACCCTTTTGCAATTATGTTCGTACAGCTGAAAACTGTTGTTCTGATTAATAAGCAATAAAACTGTCCTTCTTTAGACTAGGTGAGTATCTGGAGCATTAACATTTGTGGGTTCAATTACAGGCTCAAAATGGCCAGAAACAAAGACTTCCTTCTGAAACTCGTCAAATCTTGTTCTGAGAAATAAAGGCTAATCCATGCGAAAAAAAATTTGAGCTCAAAATGACCAGAAACAAAGACTTTTTTGGGATGACAAACTTTTTGTTCAGTTTTGTCTTCTTTTTTTTTGACAGGGAATGAAAGGGTTTCTGTTACGCTAACATATGGGATTGTTTTAAAATGGTCCATGGATTATTTAGCTATTTGATTTAGAGTTGTAGGACCCCTTAAGGTTTATCAAACAAATATACATATATACAGTGCATTCGGAAGGTATTCAGACCCCTTCACTTTTCCACATTGTTACATTACAGCCTTATTCTAAAAACGATTGAATTATATATTTTTGTCTGTTATTTTTTCTCTCCATACAATACCCCATTATGACAAAGCAAAAACAGCTTTTTAGAAATGTTTGTAAATATATTACAAATAAAAAACTAAAATACCTTATTTACATAAATATTCAGAACCTTTGCTATAAGACTCAACATTGAGTCCACCTGTGGTAAATTCAATTGATTGTATATGATTTGGAAAGGCACACACCTGTCTATATAAGGTCCCACAGTTGACAGTGTATGTTAGAGCAAAAACCAAGCCATGAGGTCAGAGGAATTCTCCGTAGAGCTCCGAGACAGGATGCCCCCATTGCCAGAGTCTCCTCACCGCGGAAGTTTTTGACTTGGCTGGTTGGTAGGATTAAGAACAGGAACATCCCCCAAGTGATCCAGGAACATCCTACTAACTCCATTCTCCAGGGAAGGAGGAGACCCCTTTAGGGAGGGAACCCTGCAGAGTGCCAGCCAGTCGGCTATGGAGAGCCAGCGACAACACGTCCACCAGATCCACCACTGGGGTAGTGAGAAAGAAAAAGTAGATGGGTGTGGATTCCCCAAAGTAGGTCCCCAGTAGCTTGTGTAACTTTCTACTTGTTTGCTAAGAGTAACTACCTAGCCCCTGTAGTCCTCTGCAAGCAAACATTTGTAAAGTTATCTAGAAAAGTTATTCCAACAGAGCTACAGTAATCTTTTAACAAGGTGTGCATTGCCAGTAGCCGACTGAATCTTTTACACCCGCGGTCCAACGACCTGAAATAACTGGCCGCTTTTTGGAACCTTTCAGTTCTTTAAAATTCCATTTTTAGCTGTTCCCGAATGTCGTTTGACCCCACATGGACTACGACAGCGTCAGCTTCCGACATCTGTCGTAGAACGGTAGGAAGCAGCCTTGTAATGTCCCGTAATCTGACCATAATTCTTTCCCCCGGATTACTTTTTTTTTATTTAACCTAGTTGGCAAGTCAGTTAAGAACAAATTATTATTTACAATGACAGCCTACCAGGGAACAGTGGGTTAACTGCCTTGTTCAGGAGCAGAATTACAGATTTTTACCTTGTCAGCTCTGGGATTTTATCCAGCAACCTTTTGGTTACTGGACCAATGCTCTAACCACTAGGCTACTTGCCGCCCTAAGCAAAAACTAAAGCAGGAAGTATCACTCGCTCAATACGGAAATGGTCAGGTGATGCAGATGCTAAACCATAGGACTGTTTTGCTAGCACAGACTGGAATATGTTCTGGGTTTCACCCGATGGCATTGAGGAGTACACTACCTCATTCACCGGCTTCATCGGCTTCATCAGTAAGTGCATTGGCGACGTCGTCCCCACTGTGACCGTACGTACATATCCCAACCAGAAGCCATGGATTACAGGCAATATCCACACCGAGCTAAAGGCTAGAGCTGCCACTTTCAAGGAGTGGGACACTAATCAGGATGCTTAATATAAGCCCTCAGACAAACTATCAAACAGGCAAAGGGTCACAAAAGGGATCTAAGATTGAATCCTAATACACTGGCTGTGACACTCGTTGGATGTTGTGGCAGGGCTTGCAAACTATTACGGACTACAAAGGAAAACCTCTCGACTGCCGAATGATGCAAGCCTTCCAGACGGGCTAAAAGCTATTTATGCATGCTTCTAGGCAAGTCAGTTAACCTCTCAGGGAAAATGCAGAGCACCAAATTCAAATAAATTACTATAAAAATCAAACTTTTATTAAGTCACACATGCAAATTAAAGCTACACTTGTTGTGAATCTAGCCAACATGTCAGTTTTCAAAAAGGCTTTTCGGCGAAAGCGAACGATGCTATTATCTGAGGATAGCACCTCCGTAAACAAAGCGAGAGAAGCATATTTCAACCCTGCAGGCACGACACAATACGCAGAAATAAAAATATAATTCATGACTTAACTTTGACGAGCTTCTTTTGTTGGCACTCCAATATGTCCCATAAACATCACAAATGGTCCTTTTGTTCGATTAATTCCGTCGATATATATCCTAAATGTCCATTCATTTGGTGCATTTGATCCAGAAAAAACACCGGTTCCAACTTGAGCAATGTGACGACAAAATATCTCAAAAGTTACCTGTAAACTTTGCCAAAACATTAGAAACTACTTTTGTAATACAACTTTAGGTATTTTTTTTACGTAAATAATCGATACAATTGAAGACGGGATGATCTGTGTTCAATACAGGAGTAAAACAATCTGTAGCTTTCTGGTCACTCGCCTCCAACAGTACACTTCAAGTGACCCTCGTTCAAGATGGCCGTACTTCTTCATTCCACAAAGGAAAAACTTCAACCAATTTTTTAAAGACTTTTGACATCCAGTGGAAGCGATAGGAACTGCAGGAATCCCTTAGAAATCTGGATTCCCAATGAAAATATATTGAAAAGAGAGTGACCTCAAAAAAACAATATCTGAATGATTTGTTCTTGGGGTTTTGTCTGCTACATACGTTCTGTTATACTCACAGACATTATTCAAACAGTTTTAGAAACTTCAGTGTTTTCTATACAAATCTACCAATAATATGCATATCTTATCTTCTGGGATGAGTAGCAGGCAGTTGAATTTGGGCATGCTTCTCATCCAGATGTGTCACCAAGAAATTAAGAACATATTCTTATTTTCATTGAAAGCCTAGGAACAGCCTTGTTCAGGGGCAGAACAACAGATTTATTTTACCTTGTCAGCTCAGGCATTTGATATTTCAACCTTTCAGTTACAAGTCCAACACTCTAACCGCCAGGCTACCTGCTGCCCCAGATGTTGTGGACGACTGTGTGATCACACTCTCCGTAGCCAATGTGAGTAAGGCCTTTAAACAGGTCAACATTCACCAATTACAGGACGTGTACTCAGAGCATGCGCAAACCAACAGTGACACATTTTACATTTTCAACCTCTCCCTGACCAAGTATGTTATACCTACATGTTTAAAGCAGACCACCATAGTCCCTGTGCCCAAGAACACCAAGGTAACCTGCCTAAATCACTACCGTCTGTAGCCATGAAGTGCTTTGAAAGGCTCATGGCTCACATCAACAACATCATCCCCTTCCAATTCCCATATGGCCCCAACAGATCCACAGATTATACAATCTCTATTGCAATCCACTGTCCTTTCCCACCTGGAAAAAAATGATCACTTATGTGAGAATGCTGTTCATTGACTGTTCATTGATTACAGCTCAGCATTCAACACCTCCCTCTGCAACTGGATCCTGGACTTCCCCTCAGGAGACTGAAAAGATTTGACATGGGTCCCCAGATCCTCGAAACGTTTTATAGCTTCAACTTTGACAGCATCCTGACCAGTTGCATTCACCGCCTGGTATGGCAACTACTCGGCCTCTGACCGTGAGGCACTACAGAGGGTAATGTGTACGGCCCAGTACATCACTGGGGCCAAGCTTCCTGCCATCCAATACCTATGTACCAGGCAGTGTCAGAGGAAGGCCCAAAACATTGTCAAAGACTGCAGCCACCCAAATCATAGACTGTTCTCTCTGCTACTGCACGGCTAGCGGTACCGGAGGGCCAAGTCTAATACCAAAAGGCTCCTTAACAGCTTCTACCCCCAAGCCATAACACTGCTGAACAATGAATCCAATGGCCTGTACCCCCGCACATCAACTCAGTACCGGTACCCCCTGTATATAGCCTTCACACTGATTCAGTACCGGTACCCCCTGTATATAGCCTTCACACTGATTCAGTACCGGTAACCCCTGTATATAGCCTCGTTATTGTTATTTTATTGTGTAACTTTTTTCTACTTTAGTATATTTAGTAAAACATATATATTTTAAATTGCATTGTTGTTTTTTAATTGCACTTGTTGTATTCAACGTGTGTGAAGTTTTGATTTGATTTGATTATCAGTCCCATAAAACGTTAGTGAGATGCTGCTATAAATAGTCAAAACCAATATTTATTTACACTAACATTGACCCATATAATCTTCTATGAGATTGTGTTGTCTGTCAGCGGTCCATCTGGCTAGGGATAGTGTGCAGACCAGCCCTGGCTCAGCTTCAAGTTTTCTTCGATTTTAAAGAGTTTTCAACCCAATTACACTTGTAGATAATTATCTTTGTTTTCTTGAATTTCTCATTTTTCTCAGCTTTTCATCAACACATAGTTAGTTGGATGTAGTGAATGTAAATCTCTTTCTGTTTTTTTTTGTTCTGCTCATAAAGCTTTCATTGTTCTAGGGGTGTCAGGAGCATAGAGAAAATTAGCAGAGTGGTAACTGTGATCTTGAGAATGATGTGCTCAGGCTATATAGCTGCATCACTAATGACGGTCTGTAGTGGGCTATTTATGCATGTGGCTGTCTAATGGAGCAGGAAACAAGAGGACACTCTCTCTCACTCTCACTCTGTCTCTGTTTCTCTCTCTCTCTCTCTCTCTCTCTCTCTCTCTCTCTCTCTCTCTCTCTCTCTCTCTCTCACTCTCACTCTGTCTCTGTTTCTCTCTCTCTCTCTCTCTCTCTCTCTCTCTCTCTCTCTCTCTCTCTCTCTCACTCTCTCTTTCTGTCTCTCTCGTTCTCTCTCTTCTCTCTCTCTCTCTCTCTCTCCCTGTCTCTCTCTCTCTCTCTGTTTCTCTCTCCCTGTCTCTCTCTCTCTCTCTCTCTCTCTCTGTCTCTCTCGTTCTCTCTCTCTTTCGCTCTCTTTCGCTCTCTTTCGCTCTCTCTCTCTCTCTCTCTCTCTCTCTCTCTCTCTCTCTCTCTCTCTCTCTCTCTCTCTCTCCCCTCTCTCTCTCTCTCCACTCAAGGCACTCCACACAATTGCTAGGAAATCTCTGCCAAACTGAATAATTCAATCATCCCCATTGCTGCAGCCGTCTTACCTTTTGTGTGTGTACAACAATCAAATCAGTGGCGAAGCCAGAGAGGAGTGAGCTCCCTCTCTGAGACGTGGAGTGTTTTCTACAACCGAGATTGTTGTTTTCATTAAAAACAATTCTGTCGATTAAATGAGGTGTTTCCATGGTTAGGAATCAGAGCAGCATTGATTTCTGTTACAACAGTTTGTTCCATGTTTGATCATTATCTAAAGCAGACATACAGGGCACTGCAGTGTATATTGGGTGTGTATAATGATTACTCTTATTTTTTTTTACCTTTATTTAACCAGGCAAGTGAGTTAAGAACAAATTCTTATTTTCAATGACGGCCGAGGAACAGCAGGTTAACTACCTGTTCAGGGGCAGAACGAAAGATTTGTACATTGTCAGCTTGGGGGTTTGAACTTGCAACCTTGCGGTTACTAGTCCAACGCTCTAACCACTAGGCTACCCTGCCGCCCCATGAGATGGTTATTTTGGTGTGTGGGAAGGATTGTAAGGAAGTCTTGGTTTATTCATTTACCACTGATGTTATAATCTCAAAGAGAACTACATAGAAACAACAATTTATTTATCTTATTGTGTTCTTGTTACACATGTTGTGCCATTTTGGGGAATGCCTTAATATCAGTAAGCCTAGAACGCAGTGCACTGTAACCTCATCCGAGGTGCTGTAAGGTTTAATCTAATTTGTCAGTCCTAGATTGCTTTTTCTCAATGTTTGTCATTTCAGGTTGTCATACGGATAAACAAGATTTACCAGATTTTCCTTTGAATACAGGAAACCACGTTCTACGTAAACGCATTTAACATGATTCATCTTCAACAGGGAATTGTTTCAGACATACATGTTTATAGGAAAAAAGAGGAACACGACATTTTATTTAGAGAGCTTTTTTTTTCATGGAGGATGTTTTTTTGGTGCTTTGTGCCACATGTTAACTGCCAGGTTACTGGCACTGTAGCATACAATAATCTGAGGCCAAAGGAATGTCAGAGCAAAAGAGCAGCTCAGGGTTGTTTACGTTGAAACTCTTGCTTCATTTTATCCTCTTTGAAGTGGTGTACACTGGGAAATCTGTCAGCAATCTATCATGCACACAGTGTCCTGAAGTCTCTAACAGTGCTGCCAGCTTTTGAAGAAAGCTTGGAGTTTGATTTGCTATGTGAATTATGTTTCCTCCCTCCGAGCACAACCCCTAGAGGGGAGGGAAAACTGTACTGTTTTAAAACACATTTCCTGCAATTCTACATATTGTGACATGGCTTAGGCATATAACCTGCGTGGAATTTGTTTTAATTAAAAAACACAGGTCAGGTGTTTTCAGTATGCTTTGAACATTAAGTGAACACTCAATATTGGGTGACTTTGTTACTTTGAGATTTCGGGGGGGTGGGGGGTGAAATTTTAAGTAAGCTAATATATTTTTCTACATGTGTTTTTTTCAGCAGTTTGACACTTTAATCAGACAGTAATTAAATACTGCAGGGAGACATGCTAATGCTAGAAACAGTTGGAGGGTAGGAATCAGGGATTGGTCCCGGTTCTCAGGTGGAATGTCAGAAGCAGGGATTGGTCCCGGTTCTCAGGTGGAATGTCAGAAGCAGGGATCGGTCCCGGTTCTCAGGTGGAATGTCAGAAGCAGGGATCGGTCCCGGTTCTCAGGTGGAATGTCAGAAGCAGGGATTGGTCCCGGTTCTCAGGTGGAATGTCAGAAGCAGGGATCGGTCCCGGTTCTCAGGTGGAATGTCAGAAGCAGGGATTGGTCCCGGTTCTCAGGTGGAATGTCAGAAGCAGGGATCGGTCCCGGTTCTCAGGTGGAAAGTCAGAAGCAGGGATTGGTCCCGGTTCTCAGGTGGAATGTCAGAAGCAGGGATCGGTCCCGGTTCTCAGGTGGAAAGTCAGAAGCAGGGATTGGTCCCGGTTCTCAGGTGGAATGTCAGAAGCAGGGATTGGTCCCGGTTCTCAGGTGGAATGTCAGAAGCAGGGATTGGTCCCGGTTCTCAGGTGGAATGTCAGAAGCAGGGATTGGTCCCGGTTCTCAGGTGGAAAGTCAGAAGCAGGGATTGGTCCCGGTTCTCAGGTGGAAAGTTGTATGGGACATGTTCCATGAAGTGTTACCACTATACCAAGACACTGCACAGGAAATGTTCATGTTTTAAGCCAGTTGGTAACCCAATCATAGTCTCCTTGTCCAAAGACTGATTTCAAGGTAAGGACACAAAACATTTAGTATTTTGTAATTTGGGTGAACTCTCTTTAAAATAGGGCTGAAAGAAAATCCTGCTCTCTCTCTAGGAGGGTTGGCCACCCCTGGCTGTTGTCTCTAGGAGGGTTGGCCACCCCTGGCTGTTCTCTCTAGGAGGGTTGGCCACCCCTGAGCTATGTTCCCCAACGTCCGGCTGTTGTCTCTAGGAGGGTTGGCCACCCCTGAGCTATGTTTCCCAACGTCCGGCTGTTCTCTCTAGGAGGGTTGGCCACCCCTGAGCTATGTTTCCCAACGTCCGGCTGTTCTCTCTAGGAGGGTTGGCCACCCCTGAGCTATGTTTCCCAACGTCTGGCTGTTCTCTCTAGGAGGGTTAGCCACCCCTGAGCTATGTTCCCCAACGTCCGGCTGTTCTCTCTAGAAGGGTTGGCCACCCCTGAGCTATGTTTCCCAACGTCCGGCTGTTCTCTCTAGGAGGGTTGGCCACCCCTGAGCTATGTTCCCCAATGTCTGGCTGTTCTCTCTAGGAGGGTTGGCCACCCCTGAGCTGTGTTTCCCAACGTCTGGCCGTTCTCTCTAGGAGGGTTGGCCACCCCTGAGCTGTGTTTCCCAACGTCTGGCTGTTCTCTCTAGGAGGGTTGGCCACCCCTGAGCTATGTTTCCCAACGTCCGGCTGTTCTCTCTAGGAGGGTTGGCCACCCCTGAGCTGTGTTTCCCAACGTCCGGCTGTTCTCTCTAGGAGGGTTGGCCACCCCTGAGCTGTGTTTCCCAACGTCTGGCTGTTGTCTCTAGGAGGGTTGGCCACCCCTGACCTGTGTTTCCCAACGTCTGGCTGTTCTCTCTAGGAGGGTTGGCCACCCCTGACCTGTGTTTCCCAATGTCTGGCTGTTCTCTCTAGGAGGGTTGGCCACCCCTGAGCTATGTTTCCCAATGTCCGGCTGTTCTCTCTAGGAGGGTTGGCCACCCCTGAGCTATGTTTCCCAACGTCTGGCTGTTCTCTCTAGGAGGGTTGGCCACCCCTGAGCTGTGTTTCCCAACGTCCGGCTGTTCTCTCTAGGAGGGTTGGCCACCCCTGAGCTATGTTTCCCAACGTCCGGCTGTTCTCTCTAGGAGGGTTGGCCACCCCTGAGCTATGTTTCCCAACATCCGACTGTTCTCTCTAGGAGGGTTGGCCACCCCTGACCTGTGTTTCCCAATGTCTGGCTGTTCTCTCTAGGAGGGTTGGCCACCCCTGGCTGTTGTCTCTAGGAGGGTTGGCCACCCCTGGCTGTTGTCTCTAGGAGGGTTGGCCACCCCTGATCTATGTTTCCCAACGTCTGGCTGTTCTCTCTAGGAGGGTTGGCCACCCCTGAGCTATGTTTCCCAACGTCTGGCTGTTCTCTCTAGGAGGGTTGGCCACCCCTGAGCTATGTTTCCCAACGTCTGGCTGTTCTCTCTAGGAGGGTTGGCCACCCCTGAGCTATGTTTCCCAACGTCTGGCTGTTCTCTCTAGGAGGGTTGGCCACCCCTGAGCTGTGTTTCCCAACGTCCGGCTGTTCTCTCTAGGAGGGTTGGCCACCCCTGAGCTGTGTTTCCCAACGTCCGACTGTTCTCTCTAGGAGGGTTGGCCACCCCTGAGCTATGTTTCCCAACGTCCGGCTGTTCTCTCTAGGAGGGTTGGCCACCCCTGAGCTATGTTTCCCAACGTCCGGCTGTTCTCTCTAGGAGGGTTGGCCACCCCTGAGCTATGTTTCCCAACGTCCGGCTGTTCTCTCTAGGAGGGTTGGCCACCCCTGAGCTATGTTTCCCAACGTCTGGCTGTTCTCTCTAGGAGGGTTGGCCACCCCTGGCTGTTGTCTCTAGGAGGGTTGGCCACCCCTGAGCTATGTTTCCCAACGTCTGGCTGTTCTCTCTAGGAGGGTTGGCCACCTCTGAGCTGTGTTTCCCAACATCTGGCTGTTCTCTCTAGGAGGGTTGGCCACCCCTGAGCTATGTTTCCCAACGTCCGGCTGTTCTCTCGAAGAGGGTTGGCCACCCCTGAGCTATGTTTCCCAACGTCTGGCTGTTCTCTCTAGGAGGGTTAGCCACCCCTGAGCTATGTTCCCCAACGTCCGGCTGTTCTCTCTAGAGGGTTGGCCACCCCTGAGCTATGCTTCCCAACGTCTGGCTGTTCTCTCTAGGAGGGTTGGCCACCTCTGAGCTGTGTTTCCCAACATCTGGCTGTTCTCTCTAGGAGGGTTGGCCACCCCTGAGCTATGTTTCCCAACGTCCGGCTGTTCTCTAGAAGAGGTTGGCCACCCCTGAGCTGTGTTTCCCAACGTCCGGCTGTTCTCTCTAGGAGGGTTGGCCACCCCTGAGCTGTGTTTCCCAACGTCTGGCTGTTGTCTCTAGGAGGGTTGGCCACCCCTGACCTGTGTTTCCCAACGTCTGGCTGTTCTCTCTAGGAGGGTTGGCCACCCCTGACCTGTGTTTCCCAATGTCTGGCTGTTCTCTCTAGGAAGTGTTGGCCACCCCTGAGCTATGTTTCCCAATGTCCGGCTGTTCTCTCTAGGAGGGTTGGCCACCCCTGAGCTATGTTTCCCAACGTCTGGCTGTTCTCTCTAGGAGGGTTGGCCACTCCTGAGCTGTGTTTCCCAACGTCCGGCTGTTCTCTCTAGGAGGGTTGGCCACCCCTGAGCTATGTTTCCCAACGTCCGGCTGTTCTCTCTAGGAGGGTTGGCCACCCCTGAGCTATGTTTCCCAACGTCCGACTGTTCTCTCTAGGAGGGTTGGCCACCCCTGACCTGTGTTTCCCAATGTCTGGCTGTTCTCTCTAGGAGGGTTGGCCACCCCTGGCTGTTGTCTCTAGGAGGGTTGGCCACCCCTGAGCTATGTTTCCCAACGTCTGGCTGTTCTCTCTAGGAGGGTTGGCCACTCCTGAGCAGTGTTTCCCAACGTCCGGCTGTTCTCTCTAGGAGGGTTGGCCACCCCTGAGCTATGTTTCCCAACGTCCGGCTGTTCTCTCTAGGAGGGTTGGCCACCCCTGAGCTATGTTTCCCAACGTCCGACTGTTCTCTCTAGGAGGGTTGGCCACCCCTGAGCTATGTTTCCCAACGTCTGGCTGTTCTCTCTAGGAGGGTTGGCCACCCCTGAGCTATGTTTCCCAACGTCCGGCTGTTCTCT
Source organism: Oncorhynchus keta (assembly GCF_023373465.1). Lineage (NCBI taxonomy): Eukaryota > Metazoa > Chordata > Actinopteri > Salmoniformes > Salmonidae > Oncorhynchus > Oncorhynchus keta. Next base: position 7,537,021 of record NC_068450.1, on the reverse strand, counting down.
CTAGGAGGGTTGGCCACCCCTGAGCTATGTTTCCCAACGTCTGGCTGTTCTCTCTAGGAGGGTTGGCCACCCCTGAGCTATGTTTCCCAATGTCTGGCTGTTCTCTCTAGGAGGGTTGGCCACCCCTGGCTGTTGTCCTAGGAGGGTTGGCTGAGCTATGTTTCCCAACGTCCGGCTGTTCTCTCTAGGAGGGTTGGCCACCCCTGAGCTATGTTTCCCAACGTCCGGCTGTTCTCTCTAGGAGGGTTGGCCACCCCTGAGCTATGTTTCCCAACGTCCGGCTGTTCTCTCTAGGAGGGTTGGCCACCCCTGAGCTATGTTTCCCAACGTCCGGCTGTTCTCTCTAGGAGGGTTGGCCACCCCTGAGCTATGTTTCCCAACGTCTGGCTGTTCTCTCTAGGAGGGTTAGCCACCCCTGAGCTATGTTCCCCAACGTCCGGCTGTTCTCTCTAGGAGGGTTGGCCACCCCTGAGCTATGTTTCCCAACGTCTGGCTGTTGTCTCTAGGAGGGTTGGCCACCCCTGAGCTATGTTCCCCAACGTCTGGCTGTTCTTGTTCTAACAAGTCATCACCCAACCTTCAAGAAAAATCTAATGAATATCAATATTCAGGTGGTTAATGCCTACTAGTTGAAGATCATTGACCTCTTCTTCCTCTACACAGACAACACATGACGCATGTATGAGTTACCTAGCATGTGCACTATTACTAAAATGTACCAAAAAAATTACATTTGAGTCCTGAAGAATTTATTAGCCAATGCTTATTTTTTGGACTTAATTTAAAACTGTTAATGAACGAATGCAACACCTCTTCATAGTGCATTTTCAAAGACACAAGTAGGCATGTCAGATTTCAAATATATGATTATACTGGCAAAATTGTGAATAAGTGTAATAATAAAATCAGTGAGGGGAATAGCAACAACCCTGGTGTGTTGTTGCTGACACCGACGTTAGAACGTGCTGTCAAAAGGCTGCATTTTGCAATACGGACTGGAGAAAAAATCCACCTAATTATGTTGACAACGTAGTACATAAAACAGAGCTACCGTGCTACTCTTTTTTACAGTTTAATAAACTCAGCGGAGAACCTTCTCGCTTTCCGTTCGGCTCCACTCAAATCTTGAGGGGCGTTTCATTAAAACACGCATCCAATCCCCTTGATCCCTTACATAACTAGACCAATCATAACACTTCAATGTGCAGTGGTTCACAGGGCTGTGTGGCAAGACAGGAGAATGATAGAGTTTCTGCTCTTGGTTTTAAATTGCAGGCGCAAATTCTTCGTTTTCAAAACGATTTGGGAGCACAGTTGAAAAGTTAACACGGTGACTATACAACGGACTAATTTTAAAAAATGACAGCAGTACTTTCCAATCCGTGAGATATAAGAGCCGTGCCGTGAGAGCGTCGGGGACGAGCGTTGGGGACGAGCGTCGGAGCTGATAGGGTCGAATGCATGTGTCTCACAGCCAATACGTGAGAGTTGGCAGCTCTGCTCAAAACAGGGAAAAAACAACGAAGAAACCCGCACACTGCTCTTGCAAGTATCACTGCTCTTTCATAAGCTTTTACGTAGCGGCCTCAAGGCCTTCGTCTTCTTTTACCACAAAGTCCTCTCCTCATTGGTTAATACTCTGTGACGGTTGGGTGGTCGACACAACATGGACACATGTTAGATATATCTCTGGACTGCAATGTATTGTCTTTGCTCGAATGCTTGGGTTCCCAACACCATGTGTGGACAAGGCTTTTAAAGATGACTCTAATGTGTTGGAACAGAGGCTGCATGGTCCTCTGTAGCTCAGTTGGACACGTTAGTGGGTCCCGGGACCACCCATACTGAAGATGCACACATGACTCTTTGGATAAAAGCGTCTGCTAAATGGCATATATTTATTATATTATATAGTGGGTGCTGAAGATAAGACTCATTAACTCATTACTGTAATAGTTACCTTTGATTTCACCATCTAAATAAAAGACACCAGTTCCTTAACTAACCAGCCGCTCTACAATATAATTTACTGCGGCGCCACACTCACTCAAGGACAGAGGAAACAATGGGCCAGCTGAATTCACGGAATGAAAGGCTTTGCATGACTTTAGATGCTAGTAAGCAGAAGGGAGACAGGAATGGAAGGCTTTACATGTCTTTAGATGCTAGTAAGCAGAAGGGAGACAGGCTGAAGGGCAGCGACTTTAAGACACAGAGCTGAGAACCTTGTCTGTGGTCGCCCCTAATCCTGGTAATCCCCTACAGCAAGTCTTGATTTACTTTTGTAAAAGAGATTGGGAGACGATAAGAGGCAAGTCTCCTTCTTAGAATATCTGATAATCTGGTTAGGACAGAGGACTCAGAGGTATTTAGTCCATCCTTAACATTTGTTAAAGCAGATGGTGGTTAGGAGGGGCCAGGCCAGCTGGCGAAACCCCTTCCTATTCCTCCTCCTTCTTCTCCACCTCTACTCCTCCTCCTCCGCCTCTTCCGCCTCACAACTACCTCCTCCATCTCTTCCTCACCTCTTCCACCCCCTCTTCCTCGTCCTCCTCCTTCTCCTCCTCCTCCTCCTCCTCCTCCTTGTCCTCCTACTCATTCTCCTCCTCCTCCTCCTCTTCCTCCTCCTCATTCTCCTCCTCTTCCTCCTCCTCCTCCTCCTCCTCCTCCTCCCTCATCCATCTACTGTGGTGGAGTAGGAAAAAACGGATGATAATCAGTGTCGTCTATTTTGCTGCTTGACTCCTTAAGTACTTTCGGCCAGATTAGAGGCTTTTCCAGAGGATAATCGGAAGGCTGCAGACGGCCTTTTTTTCCACCCTGAAAGTATCTCTATACACGTGCAAAGAAGGTGATTTAGAGTGGATGCCGGCTCTTAGTTCCTGATTAGTCCAATTCCAAACCCTATTAAAATTAGCTGGCCAGTGTGCTAATCATCGCGTCTCAGACACCCTCTGTTGCATGGCGGAGCGGATATAGCCCATATAGTGAGAACAGATCCCAGGACTGGACATTCCAGCCCCTGCAGTGAGAACAGATCCCAGGACTGGACATCCCAGCCCATATAGTGAGTACAGATCCCAGGACTGGACATTCCAGCCCCTGCAGTGAGAACAGATCCCAGGACTGAACATTCCAGCCCCTGCAGTGAGAACAGATCCCAGGACTGAACATTCCAGTCCCTGCAGTGAGAACAGATCCCAGGACTGAACATTCCAGCCCCTGCAGTGAGAACAGATCCCAGGACTGAACATTCCAGCCCCTGCAGTGAGAACAGATCCCAGGACTGAACATTCCAGCCCCTGCAGTGAGAACAGATCCCAGGACTGAACATTCCAGTCCCTGCAGTGAGAACAGATCCCAGGACTGGACATCCCAGCCCATATAGTGAGAACAGATCCCAGGACTGAACATTCCAGTCCCTGCAGTGAGAACAGATCCCAGGGAACATTCCACTGGAGAACAGATCCCAGACATTCCCCCTGCAGTGAGAACAGATCCCAGGACTGAACATTCCAGTCCCTGCAGTGAGAACAGATCCCAGGACTGGACATCCCAGCCCATATAGTGAGAACAGATCCCAGGACTGAACATTCCAGTCCCTGCAGTGAGAACAGATCCCAGGACTGGACATCCCAGCCCCTGCAGTGAGAACAGATCCCAGGACTGAACATTCCAGCCCCTGCAGTGAGAACAGATCCCAGGACTGGACATCCCAGCCCATATAGTGAGAACAGATCCCAGGACTGGACATTATAGTCCCTGCAGTGAGAACAGATCCCAGGTGTGATATCTCAGTTTGGGATTGTAAACCCTCCCTCCCCTTGGTCAATGTGTTGACCACTCTACGGATTAACTGTGCTTCAGTCAGATGTCCCAAATGGCACCCTATTCCCTTTTAAGCACACTACTTTTGACCAGGGCCCATAGGACACAGTGATTTAACCATAACTTATCATATTGAGTATTGTGATAAACATGTTTCGTGTCAGACACAATATACTGTATAGTACAGTCTGCTGCTTCTAGGGAATCTGATAATTCAATATCTGTGATTGGATGAAGCACCTAAGCATGTCTAGCTATAATATAAACCATGAAGACTTCATAAGTTCACCTCACTTAACCTTATGCTTCTGGCAATCTTCTCAGTCAGTCCTGGATGCCTTCAACAAAGGCATTTGCTTAATTAGATCAGTGCATTGACTAATTAGAGCCAAGAGAAGTGGGATGACTGAGGCATTCTTTACATCTATTCACACAGTCATGTTGCTTGGTCCTTTGATGTTTCTCCCCTCGTCTTTGTGTGCAGGTGTGTACTATAATTGGACATTATGGTTTTCTAATTCGATTTTAAGTTGAAAAACAAAATGAAAAGAAAGCAGCTCTTTATATAACTCTTTATAGAATGATTCAAATTATAGTTTTTTTTTTTAAATTAATGGCTTTCATGGAATATACTCAGCCTCTATTATATGTTGAGTTCAACCAATGATGTGTGTAGGTTCAACATACGAGTGTTGTAAAGTACTGAAGTAAAAATACTTTAAAGTACTACTTAAGTTATTTACTTAACTATTCCAATTTTTTTTGAAAATGTTTACATTCTTAAAGTAAATAATATAATTTTTAATCCATACATTTTCCCTGACACCCAAAGGTACATTTTGAATGCTTAGCAGGACAGGAAAATGGTCCAGTTCACGCACTTATGGGCGGCAGGGTAGCCTAGTGGTTAGAGCGTTGGACTAGTAATGGAAGGTTGTGAGTTCAAACCCCTGAGCTGACAAGGTACAAATCTGTCATTCCACCCCTGAACAGGCAGTTAACCCACTGTCCCTAGGCTGTCATTGAAAATAAGAATTTGTTCTTAACTGACTTGCCTAGTTAATTAAAGGTAAAATAAATTATCCCTACTGCCTCTAGTCTGGTGGACTCTCTCAACACAAAGGCTTTGTTTGTAAATTATATCTATGTGTCCATGGCAATCTGTAAATAGAAAATAAACAAGAAAATGGTGCCATCTGCTTTACTTAATACATGTATAAGGAATTTAAAATGGTTTATACTTTAACTTTTTTATCCTTAAGTTTATTTTTTTATTTTACCTTTATTTAACTAGGCAAGTCAGTTAAGAACAAATTCTTATTTTCGATGACGGCCGAGGAACAGTGGGTTAACTGCCTGTTCAGGGGCAGAACGACAGATTTGTACCTTGTCAGCTCGGGGGTTTGAACTTGCAACCTTCCGGTTACTAGTCCAACGCTCCAACCACTTGGCTACGCTGCCACCCCCAAGTACAGTATATTTTTAAAATTACATTTACTTTTAATACTGAAGTATATTTAAAACCAACTTTTGACTTTCACTTTTACTTGAGTCATTTTCAATGAAGCCCCCTAGAATCGATTGACACACCGGCGCATCAATTTACAACCTAAAACCATCCGTTTAAACGAGAGATATTTTTGCATTCGATACGTCTCATTCCACAACTTCCGCCAGTTTCATCTGCGGTGAAAGGTGACAGAGCCAGAGCGGTGTCTGTCAGACCAGGAGACGTCCCGAAAATCAGTCTTCTCAAGTAAAACGTCTGTAGCATCTGAACTCTATGGAAAGGGGAGACTATCACGAATATAAATATGTCCTGAGATTTTTTTTTTTTTTACTCCTAGATTTACGACAGACACTTAAAAACCTTATATCGTATGATAATTTATTTTACTGTCCTTTTTTCCATTTATAAAGGTGTTATTCATTGTGTTTCTATGGGCTTTAGTAGTAAAGCCCATAATCAATATATATTTTTACATTTTTAAATTATGTATTTTTTTTTTATACCTAAAGGTGTCCTAAAATTCAAAATCAAGTAGCTAATTTATCAATTTTATGACCATCTTAAAACCATTCCCTATGTCAGCTTAAAATTGGGTACTTTTTCTATCAATGCAAAATACACTGTTCTTGTCAAAGATAATATATTTAAAGATATCTGAGTGGTGATTTGATAGCAGAATCAGAAGAATTGTAAAGCAGTAACTTACACCTGTCATGTTACAGGTTCTACATGAAATGTTTTGGATAGATACTGAAGTACCGTCCCATAGCCTTGAAAAATGACTAAATATCTATCAAACAACACATACTATATACTGATGGATTTTAAGGTTCTTCTGAAGTAGAGCATTGAACAGCTTTGTCTTTGTCTGGTTGTAAAGTCCTGTCACGTTTCTGAGCTGTATGTGGACATTGGTTGCAAACACTTCAAACTGTCTGCAAGGATCAATGTGTTTACAGGGTCATTAGCGGTGGATAATGGCGATAGATCTCAAACCAGCTGAAGAACCAGCTCAAACCAGTTCTTCTCTCTAGATACCAGCCTCTACTGCAGTAAGACCAGAATGTTACAGTTCTCTCTAGATACCACCCTCTACTGCAGTAAGACCAGAATGTTACAGTTCTCTCTAGATACCACCCTCTACTGCAGTAAGACCAGAATGTTACAGTTCTCTCTAGATACCACCCTCTACTGCAGTAATTCCAGAATGTTACAGTTCTCTCTAGATACCACCCTCTACTGCAGTAAGACCAGAATGTTACAGTTCTTCTCTCTAGATACCACCCTCTGCTGCAGTAAGACCAGAATGTTACAGTTCTTCTCTCTAGATACCACCATCTGCTGCAGTAATTCCAGAATGTTACAGTTCTCTCTAGATACCACCCTCTGCTGCAGTAAGACCAGAATGTTACAGTTCTTCTCTCTAGATACCACCCTCTACTGCAGTAAGACCAGAATGTTACAGTTCTCTCTAGATACCACCCTCTACTGCAGTAAGACCAGAATGTTACAGTTCTCTCTAGATACCACCCTCTACTGCAGTAAGACCAGAATGTTACAGTTCTCTCTAGATACCACCCTCTACTGCAGTAAGACCAGAATGTTACAGTTCTCTCAAGATACCACCCTCTACTGCAGTAAGACCAGAATGTTACAGTTCTCCCTAGATACCACCCTCTACTGCAGTAAGACCAGAATGTTACAGTTCTCTCTAGATACCACCCTCTACTGCAGTAAGACCAGAATGTTACAGTTCTCTCTAGATACCACCCTCTACTGCAGTAAGACCAGAATGTTACAGTGCCTCTCTCTAGATACCACCCTCTGCTGCAGTAAGACCAGAATGTTACAGTTCTTCTCTCTAGATACCACCCTCTGCTGCAGTAAGACCAGAATGTTACAGTTCTTCTCTCTAGATACCACCCTCTGCTGCAGTAAGACCAGAATGTTACAGTTCTTCTCTCTAGATACCACCATCTGCTGCAGTAAGACCAAAATGGTACAGTTCTTCTCTCTAGATACCACCCTCTACTGCAATAAGACCAGAATGTTACAGTTCTTCTCTCTAGATATACCACCCTCTACTGCAGTAATTCCAGAATGTTACAGTTCTCTCTAGATACCACCCTCTACTGCAGTAAGACCAGAATGTTACAGTTCTCTCTAGATACCACCCTCTACTGCAGTAAGACCAGAATGTTACAGTGCCTCTCTCTAGATACCACCCTCTGCTGCAGTAAGACCAGAATGTTACAGTTCTTCTCTCTAGATACCACCCTCTGCTGCAGTAAGACCAGAATGTTACAGTTCTTCTCTCTAGATACCACCCTCTGCTGCAGTAAGACCAGAATGTTACAGTTCTTCTCTCTAGATACCACCATCTGCTGCAGTAATACCAGAATGTTACAGTTCTCTCTAGATACCACCCTCTGCTGCAGTAAGACCAGAATGTTACAGTTCTTCTCTCTAGATACCACCCTCTACTGCAATAAGACCAGAATGTTACAGTTCTTCTCTCTAGATACCACCATCTGCTGCAGTAAGACCAAAATGTTACAGTTCTTCTCTCTAGATACCACCCTCTACTGCAATAAGACCAGAATGTTACAGTTCTTCTCTCTAGATACCACCATCTGCTGCAGTAAGACCAAAATGGTACAGTTCTTCTCTCTAGATACCACCCTCTACTGCAATAAGACCAGAATGTTACAGTTCTTCTCTCTAGATACCACCCTCTACTGCAGTAAGACCAGAATGTTACAGTTCTTCTCTCTAGATACCACCCTCTACTGTAGTAAGACCAGAATGCTACAGTTCTTCTCTCTAGATACCACCCTCTACTGCAGTAAGACCAGAATGTTACACTTCTCTCTAAATACCACCCTCTACTGCAGTAAGACCAGAATGTTACAGTTCTCTCTAAATACCACCCTCTACTGCAGTAAGACCAGAATGTTACACTTCTCTCTAAATACCACCCTCTACTGCAGTAAGACCAGAATGTTACAGTTCTTCTCTCTAGATACCACCCTCTACTGCAGTAAGACCAGAATGTTACAGTTCTTCTCTCTAGATACCACCCTCTACTGTAGTAAGACCAGAATGCTACAGTTCTTCTCTCTAGATACCACCCTCTACTGCAGTAAGACCAGAATGTTACACTTCTCTCTAAATACCACCCTCTACTGCAGTAAGACCAGAATGTTACAGTTCTTCTCTCTAGATACCACCCTCTACTGCAGTAAGACCAGAATGCTACAATTCTCTCTAAATACCACCCTATACTGCAGTAAGACCAGAATGCTACAGTTCTTCTCTCTAGATACCACCCTCTACTGCAGTAAGACCAGAATGTTACACTTCTCTCTAAATACCACCCTCTACTGCAGTAAGACCAGAATGTTACAGTTCTTCTCTCTAGATACCACCCTCTACTGCAGTAAGACCAGAATGCTACACTTCTCTCTAAATACCACCCTATACTGCAGTAAGACCAGAATGCTACAGTTCTTCTCTCTAGATACCAGCCTCTACTGCAGTAAGACCAGAATGTTACAGTTCTCTCTAAATACCACCCTCTACTGCAGTAAGACCAGAATATTACAGTTCTTCTCTCTAGATACCACCCTCTACTGCAGTAAGACCAGAATGCTACAGTTCTTCTCTCTAGATACCACCCTCTTCTGCAGTAAGACCAGAATGTTACAGTTCTTCTCTCTAGATACCACCCTCTACTGCAGTAAGACCAGAATGCTACAGTTCTTCTCTCTAGATACCACCCTCTACTGCAGTAAGACCAGAATGTTACAGTTCTTCTCTCTAGATACCACCCTCTACTGCAGTAAGACCAGAATGCTACAGTTCTTCTCTCTAGATACCACCCTCTACTGCAGTAAGACCAGAATGTTACACTTCTCTCTAAATACCACCCTCTACTGCAGTAAGACCAGAATGTTACAGTTCTTCTCTCTAGATACCACCCTCTACTGCAGTAAGACCAGAATGCTACAGTTCTTCTCTCTAGATACCACCCTCTACTGCAGTAAGACCAGAATGTTACAGTTCTTCTCTCTAGATACCACCCTCTACTGCAGTAAGACCAGAATGCTACAGTTCTTCTCTCTCGATACCACCCTCTATTGCAGTAAGACCAGCAGAGAGGAAGGTGTAAGGCAGCAGTGAGACAGACATAGTCAGGGATATTGTCAAGAGTTGTTTTAAATAATACATGTGATATTCATTGGCTATCAAAAAGAATGTATGTGTGTTCTGTCTTCAAAAAAAGAATGAGCAGGCTTGTTCTTGATCTGAGGGTTTCAACATCACTTTATATCATTATGACTTGTGTCTACCGGTAGTAGTAACTTGCCAAATGGTCGTTCAGAGTCAGTTAAAGAAAATGTGTCTTTTAATTAACATTTTACCGGCCTAATGTTTATTTTTTTTATACACCTTTTGTTCCATGATTTATGATACAGTTGAACACCTTCAAGACGAGCAACGGTTTCCTTTCAAAACCCGTTTATTTTTAAGAGCTCCCTTTCCAATAACTAAATTAGAGGCCAATTTGGTATAATTACAACGTGAAGACACTGCAAATGGAAACTGAATTCTGCCTTTCTACTCATCACTGTAGAGCAAAAGCAAGATATTCTATATTCCAAGTGAAATTAGACATCAGCAAAACAGAAATGAGATGGAATCAGGGTTAGTTTATCTCATTCTGTTTTGTTCTTCTGTTTAGAGGAAATGTTATGATGTAACTCTATGGAAACAAGGGGGATTGGTGATGGTAGTGAGCCTGCATGTGTGTGATGTGGGGGGGGGGTGGGGTGTAGGTCACATAGAACTTCTCAGCATAGATTACCACTTCACACATCCAGGATCTTTGTGTGCACATGTGGTGGGTCAGCTTGAGGAAATGGACAACACTTCAGTGAATTGCGAGCAGAATTGCGAGCAGAGACCTTATTGTATTGTCTGGGTGACTGAGATAATGACTTTGCTCTACTTTGTCTTCGAGGCAGTGACCTGAACTAAGGGCCCCGCAAGTGAAAACGGGATCCTGGATGAACCTGAATGTGATTAAGGTCACCTAGAGTCACTACATTTGTTTGCCCTGTGTTTCACATCGACCACTGTCTGGGAATCAGTTGGGGAATCTTTTGTATTTCTAGGTTTTTCTAGGACTGGTCATTCATTAATAAAGTGTATGCGGTGTGACAGATGATGAAATACATTCTAGCAAGAACAATTTCAGATTTCTTTGTGAAAATACACACAGTTCTCAAGGGAGAATCCAAACAACACATTGTATATCTCATTGTGTGTATGTGATGTTCACAATACAATAATCACTGTAGGACATCTCTCTCTCTCTCTCTTTTTTTTTCTCTCTCTCTCTCTCTCTCTCTCTCTCTCTCTCTTTTCTCTCTCTCTTTCTCTCTCTCTCTTTTGTTTTCTCTCTCTCTCTCTCTTTTGTTTTCTCTCTCTCTTTTTTTTTCTCTCTCTCTCTCTCTCTCTTTGTTTCTCTCTCTCTCTCTCTCTTTTGTTTTCTCTCTCTCTCTCTCTTTTTTTTTCTCTCTCTCTCTCTCTTTTTTTTTTCTCTCTCTCTCTCTCTCTCTCTCTCTCTCTCTCTCTCTTTCTTTTCTCTTTTGTTTTCTCTCTCTCTTTTGTTTTCTCTCTCTCTCTCTCTTTTGTTTTCTCTCTCTCTCTCTCTCTTTTGTTTTCTCTCTCTCTTTTGTTTTCTCTCTATATATAATAATAATATATGCCATTTAGCAGACGCTTTTATCCAAAGCGACTTACAGTCATGTGTGCATACATTCTACGTATGGGTGGTCCCGGGAATCGAACCCACTACCCTGGCGTTACAAGCGCCATGCTCTACCAACTGAGCTACAGAAGGACCAGGCTGCTCTCTCTCCCTCTCTCTCTCTCTCTCTTTTGTTTTCTCTCTCTCTCTCTCTCTTTTGTTTTCTCTCTCTCTTTTGTTTTCTCTCTCTCTCTCTCTCTTTTGTTTTCTCTCTCTCTCTCTTTTTCTCTCTCTCTCTTTGTTTTCTCTCTCTCTCTCTCTCTTCTCTCTCTTTTCTCTCTCTCTTTTGTTTTCTCTCTCTCTCTCTCTCTTTTTGTTTTCTCTCTCTCTCTTTTTTTTCTCTCTCTCTTTTGTTTTCTTCTCTCTCTCTCTTTTGTTTTCTCTCTCTCTTTTCTCTCTCTCTCTCTCTCTCTCTCTCTCTCTCTCTCTCTCTCTCTCTCTCTCTCTCTCTCTCAACACTGACTTTGAATTAGGGAAAGTGGTTATGTGCTGTTGTTGACCACCTCAGCTATACATTATAATCAGTGACTAGAGCACACAGTGCCCCTCCTCATGTGTATTGTGTGTCTAATATCACTACGTACCCTCCCTTTGAATGCTGACTACACACAGGGCAGCATACGGAGGTCACAAATCACTGGATGTGGGCCAGGACACAGGGGTACTTCCCAAATGACACCCTATATTTTACATAGTGGGGCCCTGGTCAAAAGTAGTGAACTCTATAGGGAATAGGGTACCATTTCTGGTTAAAGTAGTGCACTATTTAGGGATTAGGGTACCATTTCTGGTTAAAGTAGTGCACTCTATAGGGAATAGGGTGCCATTTCTGGTTAAAGTAGTGCACTCTATAGGGAATAGGGTGCCATTTCTGGTTAAAGTAGTGCACTCTATAGGGAATAGGGTGCCATTTCTGATTAAAGTAGTGCACTCTATAGGGAATAGGGTGCCATTTCTGATTAAAGTAGTGCACTTTATAGGGAATAGGGTGCCAGTCCTGGTTAAAAGTAGTGCACTATTTAGGGATTAGGGTACCTTTTGAGTCAGAGGCTGGAAGAAGTGCACGGTAATGCCAAGCCCAACAGTGTCAATGATCAATCAAATAAATAATTTGGTAAATTAGTACCCTCCCACTGAACAGATCTACAAGACAGAAACCAGGTATCTGTGTATTCTGGTGAAGGTAAAAACATCAAAATCAGTAGAACAACAGTGTATATGAAAGCCAGTTCCAGTCACAGCTACTGGCAACTTCTTTTTAAATTCGACTCACTCTGCTTCTGTGATACATCATTTAGCGGTGTGACTGAAAAATATGAGTTTTTCAATCCAGGTCTCATAGACATGGCACTGAAAGCCTTAATGCTTCAGGGAAACCTGGATAACATGAGATCATGTCGCCTCTAGAGGCCTAGGAAGAAGCACTGAGTGGTTGGCTTCTTCTCCTGTCTCAGTGTTATTATGGATCCCTTAGCATCTCTCACTGCATTGTCTACATGGACATAGAGTAGCATTTAGCAGGGATACGTTAGCATCTCTCACTGCATTGTCTACATGGACATAGAGTAGCATTTAGCAGGGATACGTTAGCATCTCTCACTACAACCTCTGCATGGACATATTTATTTTATTTACTTATCTGTTATTTTACCAGGTAAGTTGACTGAGGACACATTCTCATTCGCAGCAACAACCTGGGGAATAGTTACAGGAGAGAGGGGGGGGTTAATGAGCCAATTGTAAAGTGGGGATTATTAGGTGACCATGATGGTTTGAGGGCCAGATTGTGAATTTAGCCAGGACATCGGGGTTAACTCCCCTACTCTTACGATAAGTGCCATGGGATCTTCAATGACCTCAGAGAGTCAGGACACCTGTTTAACGTCCCATCCGAAAGACGGCACCCTACACAGGGCAGTGTCCCCAATCACTGCCCTGGGGCATTGGGGTATTTTTTTAGAGCAGAGGAAAGAGTGCCTCCTAATGGCCCTCCAACACCACTTCTAGCAGCATCTGGTCTCCCATCCAGGAACTGACCAGGACCAACCCTGCTTAGCTTCAGAAGCCAGCCAGCAGTGGTATGCAGGGTGGTATGCTGCTGGCATAGAGTAGCAGGGATCCATTAGCATCTCTCACTACCACCGCTACACGGAGATAGATACAGTGCACAGACTGTTCTTCAGCTTGCATGTAAATCATAGACGGGAGAAGAAGAAAACAACAACTTCAAATTAGCACCAGTTTTTCTGAGAGGGACCATAGGGACCTTGTATTTTTAGATGCAATAAAGGAATTGCCAGAGGTGTCCAGCAGAAATAGTAGCTGTAGTTAACTTCTGGGGCGTTCCGGACTGATCACTGTTACGTTAGTTATCGATATCTGTGCTTAGACGCAAGCTGGTAGAAATTGGAGGATCAATTAAGTGTTAGTTGCATTACATCTCTATGGGATCCATATATTTTGACTGGCAGAGCCATAAAAGATGCATGGTTTTCTGAAGTCCCTCCAATCATCTACATGATGGGTTCCTGGTGGTCTGACCATGGTAGATGTACGCTAATTTGACTCTTCCATGGAGGAAACAGATTTATAACTCTTAATTGCGGATGAATTCTCAGTAATAATAACAAGTAATTTGTAATAAAATGTTTCTTCGGATTAGGTTACAGTCATCAGGATTTAGTCCCCCTGGCTACACATGGAAACCAAAGCAGGTTGGCTGGAAACAAAATGTTGCTTCACACCATCACCGTATCATAGAGCTTAACCCTGTTCAATTACCGTACAGCTACAACCTTGTTCAATTACCGTACAGCTACAATCCTGTTCAATTACCGTACAGCTACAATCCTGTTCAATTACCGTACAGCTACAATCCTGTTCAATTACCGTACAGCTACAATCCTGTTCAATTACCGTACAGCTACAATCCTGTTCAATTACCGTACAGCTACAATCCTGTTCAATTACCGTACAGCTACAATCCTGTTCAATTACCGTACAGCTACAACCCTGTTCAATTACCGTACAGCTACAATCCTGTTCAATTACCAGCTACAATCCTGTTCTACAATACAACCCTGTTCAATTACCGTACAGCTACAATCCTGTTCAATTACCGTACAGCTACAACCCTGTTCAATTACCGTACAGCTACAATCCTGTTCAATTACCGTACAGCTACAACCCTGTTCAATTACCGTACAGCTACAACCCTGTTCAATTACCGTACAGCTACAATCCTGTTCAATTACCGTACAGCTACAACCCTGTTCAATTACCGTACAGCTACAATCCTGTTCAATTACCATACAGCTACAACCCTGTTCAATTACCGTACAGCTACAACCCTGTTCAATTACCATACAGCTACAATCCTGTTCAATTACCATACAGCTACAATCCAATCCTGTGTAAGTTTGATCAGGTATCCATTAGGCCTGTGGATATTTTTTTTGAACATCATGAATTAGATTGAGCAATAAAACCCCCACTGTTATTCCATAGGCTGAAATCTGCACTATGCAGCTGTTGCAAGAGCACGTTTTTCACAGGCTGTCCACTGGTTTCAAAAACAAAGGTTGATATGCAGCTTAAACGTCTGGGTTCAAATACACATTTAGATTTATGAACAGTCATCCACGACTAACCACAATCCGTAAGGCACAAATAGCTAAATGAGAGAGCAGCAGTGTGATTCACATCAATGCTCTATGTAGATATCAATAAGAAGTGACATTTGTATCGCCGTAGACTACACCACTGCTGTCATCCTTAACTCCAAGCGTTTATTCAAATTGGATAATCTTTGGACGGCGACAGCAGTGACCTCCTGCTTATAGAGGTCATTCCAATGCCTTGTGAGGTATGGGTCATGTGTTTCGCCAGGTGCAAATACAATGGGGGCATCTTATCTTCTTGGTCATGAGGTGAAATAGTCTCTCTTTACTTGCAATAGGGTCCCAATTATATACAATACTGTAACTCAATGCTTAATCATAGGCAGCAACTGCAATGAGCTCTGGATATACACACATACAGTACAGTATGATAGTTCTTCTGGATATAGACATGTACATGTACAGTATGGTCATTCTGCCACCTGTGCCATCAGATTAACATAGACACTATTTTAATTGTCCCCCCCCTCCCCCTCAATGTAAATATGATGTAGCCTATCACATTCATGATGTAGCCTATCATATTAGTAGAAAAGGAGAGTGTGTGACAAGATCAGGACAATCAATATTATTTTTCTAAGATTCCAGATTAGGAGCCTTCAAAACTATCTGTTCCGACTCCTTAACTTTGAAGAGAAGACTTAAAAGGCAGAACATGTCAAGACACATTCCCTGAAGGAATCCTGCCTTTTATCTGGAGGAATTCTGCCTCTTATCTGGAGGAATGCTGCCTCTTATCTGGAGGAATGCTGCCTCTTATCTGGAGGAATGCTGCCTCTTATCTGGAGGAATGCTGCTTCTTATCTGGAGGAATCCTGCCTCTTATCTGGAGGAATTCTGCCTCTTATCTGGAGGAATGCTGCCTCTTATCTGGAGGAATGCTGCCTCTTATCTGGAGGAATGCTGCTTCTTATCTGGAGGAATTCTGATTCTTATCTGGAGGTATCCTGCCCCTTATCTGGAGGAATGCTGCCTCTTATCTGGAAGAATGCTGCCTCGTATCTGGAGGAATCCTGCCTCTTATCTGGAGTAATGCTGCCTCTTATCTGGAGGAATTCTGATTCTTATCTGGAGGTATTCCTGCCTCTTATCTGGAGGAATCCTGCCTCTTATCTGTAGGAATAGTGACTCTTATCTGGAGGAATCCTGCTTCTTATCTGGAGGAATCCTGCTTCTTATCTGGAGGAATCCTGCCTCTTATCTGGAGGAATCCTGTCTCTTATCTGGAGGAATGCTGCACTTGGGGAATGTTTCTTCATCTCTCCCTTAAAACGTCAAGTACCAGAGTCATTTTCATGCACGGAGGCAGTGAGAGTTAAAACTAAGGCTGTGCAATGTAACACTGTTCAGAGACTGCTGGTGAGGGAAATAAGTACATTGAGAGGGGAAGGCTCGGGGGGTAGAGGGAGAAGTGCTGGGTGGGCCATGAAACAGTGGGAGGAGGAGGGGTTGGGAGGGCCATGAAACAGAGGGAGGAGGAGGGGTAGGGAGGACCATGAAACAGAGGGAGGAGAAGGGGTTGGGAGGACCATGAAAGAGGGAAGATGAGGGGTTGGGAGGGCCATGAAACAGAGAGAGGATAATTCAATTGGACTTCGACTCTTTGTCACATCATACAACTGGGGGATTGGCTCAGTCTGGTCTCCTACAAAATGAACTAGCATTCATGAACTATTAAAACAATGTGGCCAGTTGAAGGAGGCAAGCAGAGTTATGTTTAATTATCAGTAGCTTAAAACTCTAACTCTACCTTTAAATAAAGAGCAAATTAAATCAACTTCTGTTTGTCACTTGCGCCGAATACAAAAGGTGTAGGTAGACCTTACAGTGAAATGCTTACTTTCAAGTCTTTAACCAACACTACAGTTTTAAGAAAAATACCTAAAAAAGTAAAACATAAAAATAACAAATAATTAAAGAGCAGCAGTAAAATAACAATAGCATGGCTATATACAAGGGGAACCGGTACAGAGTCAATGTGTGGGGGCACCGGTTAGTCGAGGTAATTGAGGTAATATGTACATGTAGGTAAAGGTATTCAGGTGACTATGCATAGATAATAACAGAGAGTAGCAAGGGGACAATGCAAATAGTTTGGGTGGCCATTTGATTAGATGTTCAGGAGTCTTATGGCTTTGGGGGTAGAAGCTGTTTAGAAGTCTCTTGGACCTAGACTTGGACTGCTCCGGTACCGCTTGCCGTGCGGTAGCAGAGGGAACAGTCTGTGACTAGGGTGGCTGGAGTCTTTGACAATGTTTAGGGCCTTCCTCTAACACTGCCTGGTAAAGAGGTCCTGGATGGCAGGAAGCTTGGCCCCAGTGATGTACTGGGTCATTCGCATTAATCTCTGTAGTGCCTTGCGGTCAGAGGCCGAGCAGTTGCCATACCAGGCAGTGAACATTTTGAGGATCTGCGGACCCATGATACATCTTTTGTCTTGCCCTCTTCATTACTGTCTTGGTGTGTTTGGACCATGTTCATTTGTTGGTGATGTGGATGCCAAGGAACTTGAAGCTCTCAACCTGCTCCAATACAGGGGGGCGTGCTTGGTCCTCCTTTTCCTGTATTCCACAATCATCTCCTTTGTCTTGATCACGTTGAGGGAGAGGTTGGTGTCCTTGCACCAAATAGTCAGGTCTCTGACCTCCTCTCTATAGGCTGTCTCGTCGTTGTCGGTGCTCAGGCCAGACCTCTGTTTTGTCATTTGCAATCTTAATGATGGTGTTGGAGTCGTGCCTGGCTGTGCAGTCATGAGTGAACAGGGAGTACAGGAGGGGACTGAGCCTGCACCCCTGAGGGGCAGCCCATCAGGAAGTCCAGTTTCAGAGGGAGGTGTTTAGCCCAAGGGTCCTTAGCTTAGTAATGAGCTTTGAGGGCACCATGGTGTTGAACACTGAGCTGTAGTCAATGAACAGCATTCTTACATAGGAGTTCCTTTTATCCAGGTGTGGAAGGGCAGTGTGGAGTGCAATAGAGATCGCATCATCTGTGGATCTTTTTGGGCGGTATGCAAATTGGAATGGGTCTAGGGTTTCTGGAAAAATGGTGTTGATGTGAGCCATGACCAGCCTTTCAAAGCACTTCATGGCTACAGACGTGAGTACTACGGGTCGGTAGTCATTCAGGCAGGTTACCTTAGGGTTCTTGGGCACAGGAACTATGGTGGTCTGCTTGAAATATGTTGGTATTACAGTACAGTACATGCTCAGCCGACACGTCCTGGTAATACGTCTAGCCCTGCGACCTTGTGAATGTTGACCTGTTTAAAGGTCTTACTCACATCGGCTGTGGAGAGCGTGATCACACAGTCGTCTGGAACAGCTGATGCTCTCATGCATGTTTCAGTGTTACTTGCCTTGAAGCGAGCATAGAAGTAATTTAGCTCGCTTCACTGGGCAGCTCTCAGCTGTGCTTCCCTTTGTCATCTGTAATAGTTTGCCTGCCTCATCCGACTAGCGTCGGCGCCGATGTAGTACGATTCGATCTTAGTCCTGTATTGACGCTTTGTCTGTTTGATGGTTCGTCGCAGGGCATAGCGGGATTTCTTATAAGCTTCCGAGTTGGAGTCCAGCTCCTTGAAAGCTGCAGCTCTACCCTTTAGCTCAATGTGGATGTTGCCTGTAATCCATGGTTTTTGATTGGGGTATGTATGTACAGTCACTGTGGGGACGACGTCCTCAATGCACTTATTGATGAAGCCGGTGACTGATGTGGTGTACTCCTCAATGCCATTGGAGGAATCCCAGAACATATTCCAGTCTGTGCTAGCATAACAGTCCTGTAGCTTAGCATCTGCTTCATCTGACCACTTGTTTATTGATTGAGTCACCGGTGCGTCCTGCTTTAATATTTGATTGTAAGCAGGAATCAGGCGGATGGAATCATGGTCAGATTTTCCAAATGGAGGGCGAAGGAGAGCTTTGTACGCATTTTTGTGTGTGGAGTAAAGGTGGTCTAGAGTTTTTTCCCCCTCTGGTTGCACTTAACATGCTGATTGAAATGAGGTAAACCAGATTGAAGTTTCCCTGCATTAAAGTCCCCAGCCACTAGGTCAATGTTACAGATGGCAAAGGCCGATTAGCCGCACTTCGCCTGATCCTCACAGGACATCCGGATCTCCTTCCGCGAAACCTCTGTCTCTTTCTCCTGAGAATGAAGGGGATGATGGCATATTCGTGTGTCTGGAGTAAATCCCTCTCGTCCGACTCATTTAAAGAAGAATTATTCATCCAATTCAAGGTGAGTAATCGCCGGTCTGAATTCCAGAAGCTCTTTTCGGTCATGAGAGATGGTAGCAGCAACAGTATGTACAAAATAAGTTACAAGCAATGCCAACCTAAAATAAAACAAAATAACACGGTTGGTTAAGAGCCAATGAAACAGCAGCCACCCTCTCCGGCGTCTTTACAGCAGTGAGCGAAGCTCTTGCGGATCAGTATCTTGTGTAACTTAGTTAACTGACTGATGCAGTCTGACGTGGTACCCTCCATCAGGTTAGCAGACAAACCGGAACAACCGACGGGCTAGATAGTCTCTGCGTTATCTAACTCCACATCGCTGGCTTGATGCCTTAGACCTATAGGGGCAGTATTTCATTTTTGGATAAAAAGACGTGCCCGTTTTTAGCGCAATATTTTGTCACGAAAAGATGCTCGACTATGCTTGGAATTGATAGTTTTGGAAAGAAGACACTCTGACGTTTCCAGAACTGCAAAGATTTTCACTGTGAGTGCCATAGAACAATATCTACAGGCAAAACCAAGATGTTTGAGTGACCAGGAAATCAACAGGATTTCTGAAGGCACGTTTTCCATGATCTCCTTATATGGCTGTGAATGCGACAGGAATGAACGGACACTTCCTATCGTTTCCCCCAGGTGTCTGCAGCATTGTGACGTATTTGTAGGCATATCATTGGAAGATTGGCCATAAGAGCCTACAATTACCAAGTGTCCCCATGGTGTTGCGTGGAAATTGGTGCGCAAAAGTCAGGTCCCAGTATTTTTCCATCCGAATCAGAGAAGAATGCACGCTTCTAGGACTGGCATTTCAATGAAGAGATATATGACAAAACACCTTGAGGATTGATTCAAACAACGTTTTCCATGTTTCAGTCGATATTATGGAGTTAATTCGGAAAAAAGTTCGACGTTTAGGTGACTGAATTTTCGGTTAGTTTACAGCCAAATGCATAGTAACAAAACGGAACGTTGTGTCCTACACAAGCATCTTTCAGGAAAAACTGGACATCTGCTATGTAACTGAGAGTCTCCTCATTGAAACATCTGAAGTTCTTCAAAGGTAAATAATTTTATTTGATCCCTTTGCTGGTTTTTGTGAATGTTGCGTGCTAAATGCTAACGCTAAATGCTAAGCTAGCTATCACCACTCTTACACAAATTATTGATTTTCTCTGGTTCTAAAGCATATTTTGAAAATCTGAGACGACAGGATTGTTAAGAAAAGGATAAGCTTGAGGACAGGCATATTTATTTCATTTATTTTGCAATTTTCAGAAATCGCTAATGTTGCGTTATGGTAATGAGCTTGAGGCTGTAGTCACGATCCCGGATCCGGGATGGGGCGGCCTAAGAGGTTATTAATTAACAGATATAGCTAGCTTTAACGAAGCTTGCCAAATAATACCCACTAGATAACATTAGACAAGCAACCAATCTCACTTTATAATAATAATAATATAATATATGCCATTTAGCAGACGCTTTTATCCAAATCGACTTACAGTCATGTGTGCATACATTCTATGTATGGGTGGTCCCGGGGATCGAACCCACTACCCTGGCGTTACAAGCGCCATGCTCTACCAACTGAGCTACAGAAGGACCACCACTTTCCGCCACGGATGTCTTTTTTGTCTTACTGAGGTATCAATAAACTATATAGGTTACAGTACATAATTAAACGATTTCTGCCAAACAGCAATAACTTCTCTTCAGGACTTCCAGACATGTTAAGTACCTACGTATATTATTCACTACATACATGTTTATCAGAGTGGAGGAAATCTAAGACTTTTCAGACTACCCACGAATAACTCATTTCTAAATTCTGTTTAAAGGGGCATAACAAGACCCAGAGAGGAGAACATTCTGTGTCTTGGATAATCAGAATACCTCTCCTGGTGTTGCCTTGAGGGAGGAACGGAACGGAACGTTCTCCTCTTTCTCACCCACAGCATTCACTATTCCACCCTACCAAGCAAAAAAAAGGCAGGAAATGAGGAAAATGTGCTTTTATTTACCTTGGTTTCACAGTAACCTAGTGCAATTACCTAGTGCAATTACCTAGTGCAATTACCTAGTGCAATTACCTAGTGCAATTACCTAGTGCAATTACCTAGTGCAATTACCTAGTGCAATTACCTAGTGCAATTACCTAGTGCAATTACCTAGTGCAATTACTTAGTGCAATTACCTAGTGCAATTACTTAATGCAATTACTTAATGCAATTACCTAGTGCAATTCTAGATTTTTTTTTCCAAATCACAATACAATAGAGGCAGGATACTTGTCCACATGATTAAGCATGTATTTAATGTAGCAAAAATTACATAAACACATTTTTGACCAAATGAGAAGTTACTGCCGTTTTGCTTGGTAGGGCGGTATTGTTATCAGAGTTTCTCCATCCTCTTGTTTGCTCATTTATGGTATTGTGTTTCTTTGATATTCCATGTTAATCCTTCAAGTGCAAAGATTTAACTCAAGATTGTGTTGATTCAATTCTAATTCAAGATGCACTTTACGATGCACTCTATTCAATCCAGGGAAAATTCAGAGCTAAATCCCAATTGAAACGTAGAGAGCAACGTTCCCACGTCGGCGGAGACCGCACTCACGGAAGAACACTGCATATGTCGGCTCAATCAAAAAAATGACCTTTTCGTTTCTATTTCTCAGCTATTACCAGATAATGCTAGTGTAACCATCAATACCCTAACAACCCCTTAACAACCCTCAAGCTATTCTGCGGTACTGTTTTTTCGGGAACGTGCAGGAGCTTATGCACAAATGAGGAAATACAGACACGTGCAGGAGGTTATGTACAAATGAGGAAATACAGACATGGGTGTTGTATGTGATAGTTTTTATACTCATATCTGAGCCAAAAAGATTGAGCATATCAGCCACAAATTGATTCTTTGTTTTTTGCTTTTTTGGCAAGGATCTAATCTGTATGTAGGAAGATCAGGCCCTATATAGGAATACCTAGGATAGGATAAAGTAATCCTTCTCACCCCCCTTTAAGATTTAGATGCACTATTGTAAAGTGACTGTTCCACTGGATGTCATAAGGTGAATGCACCAATTTGTAAGTCGCTCTGGATAAGAGCGTCTGCTAAATGACTTAAATGTAAAAAAATGTAAATGTCTATATTCAATACAATGGATTAGTGGGCTACAGGATAGGTATATTTATTTGAACAGCAAGAGAGTGTGTTTGAATCGATAGGAGACTGAGTTTCTGTATGTACACTGACAATTATGTGAATCTAAATACCATGTTGTGTATTCTTACAATGCAAGAGAATGGGATTTATATCCCCTTCCTTTTTCTTTTCGAGGATCTTATTTCCTGTTCAGTACGTTTCAAGCCAAATGGACTCCAAAACCCATAGTGCTTTGCTTTTGTGGTCATGTTTGTAAAGCCGGTGAGTAAGCTACAAACAGTTGTTGGGCTTTACGTAGATTGCATGTGTGCTTGGATCAACCATGTTGCCTAGTAACACCAACCAGCCAGTCGAGTTAGGAAAATATCTGATTTAGTTTATGAATTCCATCAATTAAGTTTTTTTTTTATATGGCCCAATTACTTGAACCAATCAGAAGCAAAAGCTTTTTTAAATCTGGGCTCCTTGAGTGCTGTCACTGGTTATTACTGCCTTGCTGTTTAGCAAAAGTGCATTTGGCTTTTGAAGAGCATCCCAAGACATTAGTGGCATCTAATGGCATTACCTGGAGGAGACTGAAGGCGCCAGTTAAAATGGAGGGCTTCTTTTCAATCTGCTGTGTCTAAAACAAGTGCTTCTTTACAACTATCGCATCATGGTTTGTTTTTTTAGCTAGCATCTTTTGTTGACTAAGTGATTTTCTGACAGAGGGATATTATCCAGCGCCCCGCAGACTGCCCCGCAGACTGCCCCGCAGACTGCCCCGCAGACTGACCCGCAGACTGACCCGCAGACTGACCCGCAGACTGACCCGCAGACTGACCCGCAGACTGACCCGCAGACTGCCCCGCAGACTGCCCCGCAGACTGACCCGCAGACTGACCCGCAGACTGACCCGCAGACTGCCCCCTTCACGAGCGTCCATCTTATCATGACCTTCCCTTCTCAAAGATGGCACCTTCTTTCATGTACATTCCATTAAGATAATGCAACAACAAAAAAATTATTATGCTTAATTATGCTTAATTATGCATGTGTCAGTCAAATCCATTGTAATTAACTAGTCTTAAGGTAATTAAATCTCTAGTGTACACATTGTGTTTGTATATTTTATGTTCGTTAACCCACCCCCATAATCCCTCTGGGTATATGTTGCTAAATGTGTAATGAAACGCATTGACAGTGTGTAAAGCTTCATAATGTGTATGTTAAACGTGCATGTACACATTCAAAACAAAACAAAGTATATTTCTGTACTATGACGTAAAACAATGATTTCATATCTAGTCTAATAGTTCATTCATGTCATAACAGCCAGGTGAATATAATAAGTAGCGTGGGACATTTTTTACAATGTCAATACCTTTAAAAATCCAATCAAATGTATTTATAAAGCCTTTCTTTCATCAGCTGATATCTCAAAGTGTTGTACAGAAACCCAGACTAAAACCCCAAACAGCAAGCAATGCAGGTGTTGAAGCACGTTGAAGATAAGATTTCTAGATTGATACATTTTTATTTGTTTTATTTCCAGCATAGTCAGAACATTTATTCCTAGCTTACATTAAATGTGGATCTTATTTGGTGTTACAAGGTGTTAGTAGTCAGTAAAATAGCCTTGGGTATATATTGTTAAAAATAAATTGAATTAAGCTGCACTATAAAATGTTTTGTTGATTTCTAATACGGTTTCAAAAGCAACACATGTAGTCATTATTTGTGTGCGCCTGTAAGTTGTTGTTCGTAAATGTTGTGTTTGAAAAAGTTTTGTCCTCACCTTCTAATCCCACCAACGCTTGGTATATGTCCTGCCTGAGCACCAACGCTTGGTATATGTCCTGCCTGAGCACCAACGCTTGGTATATGTCCTGCCTGAGCACCAACGCTTGGTATATGTCCTGCCTGAGCACCAACGCTTGGTATATGTCCTGCCTGAGCACCAACGCTTGGTATATGTCCTGCCTGAGCACCAACGCTTGGTATATGTCCTGCCTGAGCACCAACGCTTGGTATATGTCCTGCCTGAGCACCAACGCTTGGTATATGTCCTGCCTGAGCACCAACGCTTGGTATATGTCCTGCCTGAGCACCAACGCTTGGTATATGTCCTGTCTGAGCACCAACGCTTGGTATATGTCCTGCCTGAGCACCAACGCTTGGTATATGTCCTGCCTGAGCACCAACGCTTGGTATATGTCCTGCCTGAGCACCAACGCTTGGTATATGTCCTGCCTGAGCACCAACGCTTGGTATATGTCCTGCCTGAGCACCAACGCTTGGTATATGTCCTGCCTGAGCACCAACGCTTGGTATATGTCCTGCCTGAGCACCAACGCTTGGTATATGTCCTGCCTGAGCACCAACGCTTGGTATATGTCCTGCCTGAGCACCAACGCTTGGTATATGTCCTGCCTGAGCACCAACGCTTGGTATATGTCCTGCCTGAGCACCAACGCTTGGTATATGTCCTGCCTGAGCACCAACGCTTGGTATATGTCCTGCCTGAGCACCAACGCTTGGTATATGTCCTGCCTGAGCACCAACGCTTGGTATATGTCCTGCCTGAGCACCAACGCTTGGTATATGTCCTGCCTGAGCACCAACGCTTGGTATATGTCCTGCCTGAGCACCAACGCTTGGTATATGTCCTGCCTGAGCACCAACGCTTGGTATATGTCCTGCCTGAGCACCAACGCTTGGTATATGTCCTGCCTGAGCACCAACGCTTGGTATATGTCCTGCCTGAGCACCAACGCTTGGTATATGTCCTGCCTGAGCACCAACGCTTGGTATATGTCCTGCCTGAGCACCAACGTGAGCACCAACGCTTGGTATATGTCCTGCCTGAGCACCAACGCTTGGTATATGTCCTGCCTGAGCACCAACGCTTGGTATATGTCCTGCCTGAGCACCAACGCTTGGTATATGTCCTGCCTGAGCACCAACGCTTGGTATATGTCCTGCCTGAGCACCAACGCTTGGTATATGTCCTGCCTGAGCACCAACGCTTGGTATATGTCCTGCCTGAGCACCAACGCTTGGTATATGTCCTGCCTGAGCACCAACGCTTGGTATATGTCCTGCCTGAGCACCAACGCTTGGTATATGTCCTGCCTGAGCACCAACGCTTGGTATATGTCCTGCCTGAGCACTAACGCTTGGTATATGTCCTGCCTGAGCACCAACGCTTGGTATATGTCCTGCCTGAGCACCAACGCTTGGTATATGTCCTGCCTGAGCACCAACGCTTGGTATATGTCTGGCCTGAGCCTTGTAAGCATATTAGAAGCTCTAACGTTCTTGTATAAAACATCATGCTAACCTCCTGAATTATCACATTTCCACACATCCACATTACTTTAATCATTAAGCAAATCATGTTCTCTTGGTAGAGCTTGGGGAAACTAATTGCCACATTTGCACGACTAGCTACATCTCAACTCTGCAGATATAAAAATACCACAGAAAAGATGAGTTCGCATAGAGATGAAAGTAGTCTGCCCATGCAAGCTGTCTATCAACTTGTAAAAGGAGCCGTAGGGCATCTTAATGACGGTGGAGAGAATAGGAAAAGCATTGTGAAGTGGCTGGTATAGTCAGCTAGCCTGCTCAGGAGACAATAGGCAAAGCATTGTGAAGTGGTTGGCATAGTCAGCTAGCCTGCTCAGGGACAGTAAGAAAAGCACTGTGAAGTGGTTGGCATAGTCAGCTAGCCTGCTCAGGAGACAATAGGCAAAGCATTGTGAAGCGGTTGGCATAGTCAGCTAGCCTGCTCAGGAGACAATAGGCAAAGCATTGTGAAGTGGTTGGCATAGTCAGCTAGCCTGCTCAGGAGACAATAGGCAAAGCATTGTGAAGTGGTTGGCATAGTCAGCTAGCCTGCTCAGGAGACAATAGGCAAAGCATTGTGAAGTGGTTGGCATAGTCAGCTAGCCTGCTCAGGAGACAATAGGCAAAGCATTGTGAAGCGGCTGGTATAGTCAGCTAGCCTACTCAGGGACAGTAAGAAAAGCATTGTGAAGTGGCTGGCATAGTTGGTTAGCCTGCTCAGGAGACAATAGGCAAAGCATTGTGAAGTGGTTGGTATAGTCAGCTAGCCTGCTCAGGAGACAATAGGCAAAGCATTGTGAAGTGGTTGGCATAGTCAGCTAGCCTGCTCAGGAGACAATAGGCAAAGCATTGTGAAGCGGCTGGCATAGTCAGCTAGCCTGCTCAGGAGACAATAGGCAAAGCATTGTGAAGTGGTTGGCATAGTCAGCTAGCCTGCTCAGGAGACAATAGGCAAAGCATTGTGAAGTGGCTGGTATAGTCAGCTAGCCTGGTCAGGAGACAATAGGCAAAGCATTGTGAAGTGGCTGGTATAGTCAGCTAGCCTGCTCAGGAGACAAAAGGCAAAGCATTGTGAAGTGGTTGGTATAGTCAGCTAGCCTGCTCAGGAGACAATAGGCAAAGCATTGTGAAGTGGTTGGTATTGTCAGCTAGCCTGCTCAGGAGACAATAGGCAAAGCATTGTGAAGTGGTTGGCATAGTCAGCTAGCCTGCTCAGGAGACAATAGGCAAAGCATTGTGAAGTGGTTGGTATAGTCAGCTAGCCTGCTCAGGAGACAATAGGCAAAGCATTGTGAAGTGGCTGGTATAGTCAGCTAGCCTGCTCAGGAGACAATAGGCAAAGCATTGTGAAGTGGCTGGTATAGTCAGCTAGCCTGCTCAGGAGACAATAGGCAAAGCATTGTGAAGTGGCTGGTATAGTCAGCTAGCCTGCTCAGGAGACAATAGGCAAAGCATTGTGAAGTGGTTGGTATAGTCAGCTAGCCTGCTCAGGAGACAATAGGCAAAGCATTGTGAAGTAGTTGGCATAGTCAGCTAGCCTGCTCAGGAGACAATAGGCAAAGCATTGTGAAGTGGCTGGCATAGTCAGCTAGCCTGCTCAGGAGACAATAGGCAAAGCATTGTGAAGTAGTTAATAATAAATATAATATATGCCATTTAGCTGACGCTTTTATCCAAAGCGACTTACAGTCATGTGTGCATACATTCTACGTATGGGTGGTCCCGGGAATCGAACCCACAACCCTGGCGTTACAAGCGCCATGCTCTACCAACTGAGCTACAGAAGGCAAAGCAGTCAGCTAGCCTGCTCAGGAGACAATAGGCAAAGCATTGTGAAGTGGTTGGTATAGTCAGCTAGCCTGCTCAGGAGACAATAGGCAAAGCATTGTGAAGTAGTTGGCATAGTCAGCTAGCCTGCTCAGGAGACAATAGGCAAAGCATTGTGAAGTGGCTGGTATAGTCAGCTAGCCTGCTCAGGAGACAATAGGCAAAGCATTGTGAAGTAGTTGGCATAGTCGGCTAGCCTACTCAAGAGCTGAGTACCAAATAGCACCCTTTTATAGGGCACTACTTTAGGCCAGAGCCCTACAGGTCCTGGTCAAAGGTAGTGAACTATATTATAAGGAATAGGGTGCTGTTTGGGATGCGACCAGTATGTCATGATGGCACCTTCTCCACTTTAGATTTAGTGAAGCTGGAAAGGGCTTTTAACTGGGAGACTCCGGCTCCACATTGAACAGTCCAGAGGGATCCCTGTCAGGGGAATATCATGTTAGTTTTATTAAGGAGGAGGTGGGCCGCTAGTGGAGGGAAACTAGGAGGTCCTCAGAGATGTCTGGAATCTTTCCACATGCAAATAGAGTAGATGAGCTGGGTAGAGCAACTCAAGTTCAAGCTTTTGTTTGGTATGGCTTCTTTTTTTTGTATCACTTGATTCACAAATTAAAGGGAGCAACTCAGTGTATCTCTCTCTCTCTCTCTCTCTCTCTCTCTCTCTCTCTCTCTCTCTCTCTCTCTGGCTCTCTCTCTCTCTCTCTCTCTCTCTCTCTCTCTCTCTCTCTCTCTCTCTCTCTCTGTCTCTCTCTCTCTGTCTCTCTCTCTCTCTCTCTCTCTCTGTCTCAGGCTCTCTCTCTCTCTCTCTCTCTCTCTCTCTCTCTCTCTCTCTCTCTCTCTCTCTCTCTGGCTCTCTCTCTCTCTCTCTCTCTCTCTGTCTCTCTCTCTCTCTCTCTCTCTCTCTCTCTCTCTCTCAATTCAATTCAATTCAATTCAAGGGCTTTATTGGCATGGGAAACATGTGTTAACATTGCCAAAGCAAGTGAGGTAGACAACATACAAAGTGAATATATAAAGTGAAAAACAACAAAAATTAACAGTAAACATTACACATACAACAGTTTCAAAACAGTAAAGACATTACAAATGTCATATTATATATATATATACACAATGTACAAATAATTAAAGGACACAAGATAAAATAAATAAGCATAAATATGGGTTGTATTTACAATGGTGTTTGTTCTTCACTGGTTGCCCTTTTCTCGTGGCAACAGGTCACAAATCTTGCTGCTGTGATGGCACACTGTGGAATTTCACCCAGTAGGTATGGGAGTTTTTCAAAATTGGATATGTTTTCGAATTCTTTGTGGATCTGTGTGATCTGGGGAAATATGTCTCTCTAATATGGTCATACATTGGGCAGGAGGTTAGGAAGTGCAGCTCAGTTTCCACCTCATTTTGTGGGCTGAGCACATAGCCTGTCTTCTCTTGAGAGCCATGTCTGCCTACGGCGGCCTTTCTCAATAGCAAGGCTATGCTCACTGAGTCTGTACATAGTCAAAGCTTTCCTCTAATTTTGGGTCAGTCACAGTGGTCTGGCTCTCTCTGGCTCTCTGTGTCTCTCTCTCTCTCTCTCTCTCTCTCTCTCTCTCTCTCTCTGTCTCTCTCTCTCTCTCTCTCTCTCTCTCTCTCTCTCTCTCTCTCTCTCTCTCTCTCTCTCTCTCTCTCTCTCTCTCTCTCTCTCTCTCTCTCTCTCTCTCTCTCTCTCTCTCTCTCTCTCTCTCTCTCTCTCTCTCTCTCTCGCGCGCTGTCTCTGTCTCTCTCTCTCTCTCTCTCTCTCTCTCTCTCTCGTTCTCTCTCTCTCTCTCGCTCTCTCGCTCTCTCTGTCTCTCTGTCTCTCTGTCACTCTCTCTCACTCTCTTGCTCTCTGGCTCTCTCCCTCTCTTTCTCTCTCCCTCTCTCCCTCTCTCTCTCCCTCTCTCCCTCTCTCTCTGGCTCTCTCTCTCTCTCTGTGGTTCTCCCCGGGGAGAGTGAAATTGTCCATGGTCATTTATAGTATGATAGCTCATAATAATTTGGGTTAAGGACGTGGGGGTAATAAATCTTTTTCCTCTGCAAAAAAGTGCTCCCACTTTCCAGTTGTTGTGCACTTGCTCAACGTGAAGTGAGAGAAAGCACTGTTTGAAGTTCAAATTGGTATTTTGGGTGTCCTACCTATTGGGACTGTTAAAACCTCTTGCCATTCAGCTGCAAAGCAAGTTAGTTCCATTAGAACACATCATGCATGAAGGACAGTGGAATAAATTGAGTTGAAATCCTATTAACATAACCAGTTACACATAAAGTCAGATGAATATTAAACATTGATGCCACATAACAATTAAAATTGACAAATTACTGCTCACTCAGTTATGGTTTTGGAGCAGTCGGGAATGGCCTGACCAACAAAAAAGCCACCTTATACACCAAGGGGACTAGATCATGATATTGATAGCTCAACCGTAATTATAACTATTTGAAATATAATTAGCCTCCTATTCGTCAGTGTTTCAACAAACTGTTTAGTTTTGGAATGATACGTGTGTTGTTGCTGTGTCTGTGGTACTTGGTGTGAAACCCTAGTTTGGCATTCAGTTTGACCTTCAACCCTCTCATCCTCTTCATCCACCCACCCGTTTTTTTGTTTTTCCTGTATAATGATGAAAAATATATTTTAAAATAAGTATGTTTAATTGACCTATTCATAGTATTTTATTCGAAACAGAACAAATGCAATCATTTTTTTTCGCAACGTTTTAATTTGTTTTTGATTTTCTTTTTAGTTTGTTTTTGTTGTTGCACTGTGTTTACTGAGCAGAACACATGTCAAACTGTCAGAGTCTATCTAGAGGAGAGCGAAAGAGTCAGGCGCAGGACACAGCTAAGAGTAAAACCACTCTATTTACTCCATCTGAGAATGGAATAAAAATCCCGTTATAAAACAAATACAAAACAGGATACGAATTACAAACACACGAAAGACAAGCACGCACAAAACAGAGAGGGAAACCAGAGGGTTAAATAAGGAACATAATTATGAGATGGGGAACCAGGTGTGTAAAACAGACAAAACAGAGAGGGAAACCAGAGGGTTAAATAAGGACCATAATTATGAGATGGGGAACCAGGTGTGTAAAACAGACAAAACAGAGAGGGAAACCAGAGGGTTAAATAAGGAACATAATTATGAGATGGGGAACCAGGTGTGTAAAACAGACAAAACAGAGAGGGAAACCAGAGGGTTAAATAAGGACCATAATTATGAGATGGGGAACCAGGTGTGTAAAACAGACAAAACAGAGAGGGAAACCAGAGGGTTAAATAAGGACCATAATTATGAGATGGGGAACCAGGTGTGTAAAACAGACAAAACAGAGAGGGAAACCAGAGGGTTAAATAAGGAACATAATTACGAGATGGGGAACCAGGTGTGTAAAACAGACAAAACAAAAGGGAAAATGAAACATGGATCAGTGGCGGCTAGAAAGTCGGTGACGTCGACCGCCGAACGCCGCCCGATCAAGGAGAGTGAACAGCTTCGGTGGAAGTCGTGACATGTACAATAGTCTACTAGGGCTGGAATTCCCAGACTCTGCTCACAGAATCATCTGTGTACAGTATCGATCAATCAAATGTATTTATGAAGACCTTTTCACATCAGGCCAATGTCACAAAGTGCTATACAGAAACCCAGTCTAAAATCCCAAACAGCAAGCAATGCAGGTGTAGAAGCACAGTGGCCAGGAAGTCCGGAACCTAGAAAGTAACCTGGAGAGGAACCAGGCTCTGAGGGGTGGCCGGTCCTTTTCTGGCTGTGCCGGTTGGAGATCATAACAGAACATGGCCAAGATGTTCAAACGTTCACAGATGACCAGTAGGGTCAGATAATAATAATCACAGTGGTTGTAGAGGGTTTGGGGAACAAACGAGAAGGTGCACCTCTTGGTTTCCTGAGGACAGAGTTTGGGAAACTGGGGTCTAGGGTATCGTTGGCTGCCTGTCTGTTACGTGAAGCCTGTCTCTGTCTGTCTCTCCATGTAGTCTATGTTATCTTGTGTGTCTGTCTGTTTCTCCATGTAGTCTATGGGACTGTCTCACTGTCAGACCGACGGCCCCACTCCTTTCCCTGCAGACAGCACTCTACTCCCTCTACTCTGGAGAATAGTGCATTTAGATTCCCCCCCCGTTCAAATCAATCATCTTGACAGGTGGGCCTCCAATACAGCACCTGTCTGCAATACGTTTATGTGGGACTGAGATGTCAAACTTTTGCCTTTTCTCTCCATTAGGCGGGGAATGATTAGGCCAATTAAAACAAGTGAATACCGATTCCACATATGTGTTTTCCCCTGATTAGATCTGTGCAAGGTCTGTCGTTGCCCTCCTGTGTGGAACGAGCGGTGACCCAGATTAGGGCACAGATCTCTCTCTTCCGGGCTCTGCCAAGCTCCCCCCCCCCTCCCCTGAACAATGCCAAGAAACGCTGCCAATGGCAGAAGTTATCCCCTGAACAAAATAGTAATTGCAATTGTGAGTGGTGCATCAGTCCTACTGGTTACTATTCTGTTAAGCCAGTACAACCACATGCAGAGAGAACATAGTTTTTTTTCTGTGATCGTCATGTTCTGAAGGATCACTGATTATATTCCAGGGTGAAGAGTCATTGTTTGGTACTATAATGCACTTTAATTGTTTGTTTACCTTCCATCTTGTTTTGTGGTTCCATCACTTGAATAGTACTAAGTAGACATGCAGTATCTGAGCAGTAGCATTGTAGAAGTACACGGAACAGCATAACCACTCTGACTTTAAGTGTATATCTAAGACCCTGTCTAAGATTTTGATTGGATAAATGAGACTCTCTGGAGGCACAAACATCACTTAGGTGATATGATATTTTGGAATATATCGAATCAATACGTTGTTTATTTCAGAGGGCCCAGTCTGTAATAGGTTCCACTCAAAATTACAAGACAACAGCCTATGCTGTTGACGAAATACACCCCAAGGAAAACGAATGCACTGCCAAGGCAAAGACACTCTACAGTATACTACAGTTGTTCACTACCATTTATTTAGGCCTACTAGGGCTTATGGGACTATACAGAGCATTCAGAAAGTATCCTGACAACTTGACTTTTTTCACATTTTGTTCTTACAGCCTTATTCTAAAATGGATTAAATAAATAATTTTCCTCATCAATCTACACACAATTCCGAAGCAAAAATAGTTTTGTTAGAAATCTTTGCAGATTTATAAAAAAATATATAAACCGAAATACCTTATCTACATAAGTATTCAGACCCTGTGCTATGAGACTCGACATAGAGCTCATGTGTTTCCATTGGTCATCATTGAGATGTTTCTACAACTTGATTGGAGTCCATCTCTGGTAAATTCAATTGATTGGACATGATTTTGAAAAAAAAAACACACCTGTCTGTATAAGGTCCCACAGTGCATGTCTGAGCAAAAACCAAGCCATGAGGTCAAAGTAACTGTCCGTAGAGATACGAGACCAGATTATGTCAAGGCACAGATCTAGGGAAGGGTATGCAGTATTGAAGGTCCCCAAGATTGCAGTGGCCTCCATCGTTCTTAATTTGAAGAAGTTTGGAACCACCAAGACCCTTCCTAGAGCTGGCCGCCCGGCCAAACTGATCATTTGAGGGAGAAGGGCCTTGGTCAGGGAGGTGACCAAGAACCCGATGGACACTCTGACACAGCTCCAGAGTTCCTCTGTGGAGATGGGAGAACCTTCCAGAAGGACAACCATCTCTGAAGCACTCCACCAATCAGGGCTTTATGCTAGAGTGTCCAGACGGAAGCCACTCCTCAGTAAAAGGCACATGACAGCCTGCTTGGACTCTCGGACCATGAGAAACAAGATTATCTGGTATGATGAAACCAAGATTGAACTCTTTGGCCTGAATGCCAAGCATCACGTCTGGAGGAAACCTGGCACCATCCCTACGGTGAAGCATGGTGGTTGCAGCATCATTCTGTAGGAATGTTTTTCAGTGGCAGGGATTGAGAGACTAGTCAGGATTGAGGGAAAGATGAACAGAGAAAAGTTCAGAGAGATCCTTGATGAAAACCTGAGCAACCAGGACCTCAGACTAGGGCGAAGGTTTACCTTCCAACAGGACAACAACCCTAAACACAGCCAAGGCAACACAGGAGTGGCTTCAGGACAAGTCTCTGAATGTCCTTGAGTGGCCCAGCCAGTGCCCGGACTTGAATCCGATCCAACTTCTCTGGAGAGACCTGATAATAGCTGTGCAGCGATGCTCCCCATCTAACGTGACAGAGCTTGAGAGAATCTGCAATCCAACCCAAGAAGACTCAAGGCTGCAATCACTGCCAAAAAGGAGCTTCAAAAAAAGGACTGAGTAAAGGATCTGAATACTTATGTTAATGTCACATTTCAGATTTAAAATTAAATACATTTGCTAACATTTCCAAGAAAAACGATTGTGCTTTGTCATTATGTGGTGTTGTGTGTAAATTGATGGGGCAAATAAACTAACTATAAAATGTTGAAAAAGTCAAGGGGTTTGAATTCTATCTGAATACGTTGTATGCAGACAGCTATAAGTGCTGGGGTTACTGCAGTGGGCTCAATAAGGGTCACACAGTGTTTCTTGGTAGTCTTAAAACAAATTTACTTTGAAATAAAAAGTATACCCCTCACTCACATGGTTATGGGCACAAACAATGAATACACCTGTACCATGTCAGATATAGAGTTGAAATGTATTACATTTTGAGTTTGCCTCCCAATATTACACTTCATACAGTGTACATTACAGAAGACTGACATTTAACAAAACAGTTTGACATAGAAATACCTGATTTTCTGAGTGTAAACATATAAATAATGTTTAGGAAATTGTGAAAAAGATTAATAACATTCCACCCATGAGGCCGCTAGAGGCTTTGGTCATTCGACTGCAGGAAAGGTGTCTACACTCGGGCAGCATGATGTGTATTGATAGATACTGTAGTATATGTTACTTAACTACAGTTAAGGTTTTCAGTACCACTTCTTTAGGCCTACCAGGGCATATGGCTGCTATGCAGACAGATGTCAGAAGAGCATCATGATGTGTTTGGGTAGCTTAAAAACCTTGGGGGCAGTATTTTTGTGTTTGGCTGAAAAACATACTCAATTGAAACTGCCTATTTCTCAGGCCCAGAAACCAGAATATGCATATAATTGTCAGATTAGGATATAACACACGCTAAAGTTTCCAAAACTGTCAAAATATTGTCTGTGAGTATAACAGAACTGATATTGCAGGGGAAAACCTGAGGAAAATCCAACCAGGAAGTGCTGTTTTTCCTGAAACCTCTCTGTTCCATTGGATGCCTTGCCTCCATTTAAAGGGATATCAACCAGATGCCTTTTCCTATTGCTTCCTCAAGATCTGAACCGTCTTTAGACATAGTTTCAGGCTTTTATTTTGAAAAATGAGCGAGAAAGATCACATTGGGTCATTGTATGGCTGGGTGACAGCAACGTTTTGTATGCGCAAAAGCTTGGAGCATCCATTTTCTCTCTCTCTCTGAAGAAGCTACATTCCCGGTTGATATATTATCAATTATATTTTGTAAAAACAACCTGATGAAACACTTGACATGTTTCTGCGAACATTACGGATACTATTTGGAATTTTCGTCTGCGATGTCGTGACCGCTCAAGGCTGTTGATTTCTGAACATAACGCGCTAACCAAATGGAGGTATTTTGGATATAAAAATAATCTTTATGGAACAAAAGGAACATTTATTGTGTAACTGGGAGTCTTGTGAGTGCAAACATCCGAAAATCATCAAAGGTAAGCGATTTCATTTATTGCTTTTCTGACTTTCGTGACCAATCTACTTGGCTGCTAGCTGTTTGTAATGTTTTGCCTATTGAGAGAGATGTCCTTACATAAATGCTTGGTATGCTTTCGCCGAAAACCTTTATTGAAATCTGACACGCCAGGTGGATTAACAACAAGCTAAGCTGTGTTTTGCTATATTGCACTTGTCATAAGGTGAATGCACCAATTTGTAAGTCGCTCTGGATAAGAGTGTCTGCTAAATGACTTAAATGTAAAATGTAATGTAAATGTGATTTCATGAAAATGTAATATTTGTAGTGATTTAATTTGAATTTGGCACTCTGCAATTCAGCGATGGTTGACGAAAATGACGCCGCTAATGGGATGGGTGCATCAAGAAGTTTTAAAGTGCTATTGACAGTTTTTCAGAGCAGTCCATCATTGAACACTGGAAGGATAACATAATATCAAAAACATAATCTCAAACATAATCTCAAAAACATTCATTTAAAACATATATTTTTTTTAATTGAACTTTTATTTAACGAGGCAAGTCAGTGAAAATTCACACACGTTCATATTCACAATGACGGCTTACACCGGCCAAACCAAGACAACGCTGGGCCGTGATACAGTCTGTATTCGAACCAGTCTGCAGCGAATAATAATACTCTTTAATACTCAGTGAAGCTGTGTTCTTATTGTTTTTTTGCAGAATACTATATAATATATGAACACACTCTGTATAAATGTCCTGGAGTTAATCCATGCTTTGAGGCCTAATACTTCATCAGAGTGCTCAAAGTAAAACTTCATCAACTTCTGCTAGGACGTTATTGGTAACGTTACTGGCATCACCGGGAGGTCTTTCCCACAAACCCAGTAGAGTATAGAGGGATTGCAGAGCAACAAAGAGAATGGAGAAATATCAAGTGTGACTCCTAAACAGCTTTGTGTCTTTAAAACTCAAGGGATTCCTAGTTTGATTTGCGATGATGAAGGAGCTATGAAAATACGTTCGTCTTGTCAGAGTTAAAAACATTTTGATCTTACTTTTTTCTCCACCTTTTTTTTTGCATTTACTACTGCAGGCAAAAGAAAAATGTAGTAAAGAATAAACATAGAGATAAAACGAGGAGTTTGTGTATCTTCGTTGCTTTATTCAGTTTTAAGGGAGGGGTTCTTTTAACTTCTTTTTTTCACACAGTGCAGCAGTGATTCAGTGGCCCGTATATTGAGTGAGTAAAAGAGTGTTCTTGTGCTTCTCCCTGGGTAGAGAGCTGTTTATCAACTAGGGAAAGGGGATTACATAGTCAGTTGTACAACCGAATGCCTTCAACTGAAATGTGTCTTCCTGCATGTAATCCAAACCCTCTGAATCATAGAGGTGTGGAGGGGGGGCTGCCTAAATCGACATCCACGACGCCTGGGGAACAGTGGGTTAACTGCCTTGCTCAGGGGCAGAACGACACATTTTTACATGTTTACGTCGGGCCAGCAACCTTACTGGCCCGATGCTCTAACCACTAGGCTACCTGCCGCCTCTACACTCTAACCACAAGGCACCCTGCAGCCTCTACACTCTAACCACTAGGCTACCTGCCGCCTCTACACTCTAACCACTAGGCTATCTGCCGCCTCTACACTCTAACCACAAGGCACCCTGGCTAACCACTAGGCTACCTGCCGCCTCTACACTCTAACCACTAGGCTACCTGCCGCCTCTACACTCTAACCACAAGGCACCCTGCAGCCTCTACACTCTAACCACTAGGCTACCTGCCGCCTCTACACTCTAACCACTAGGCTATCTGCCGCCTCTGTCCTACATGTATCTGTTTTTGGGGGATGCTTCTATTTCATTTGTATAACTGTCAGGTACAGGAGCTCATCAAATTGCTTTAATGAAATGTACTGTTAGCTGCAATTGGACATTTATTGTCTGTAATCAGGGTAAAGTAACCTCGGTGAGTATCTCTGGCAAATGTGCAAACAGCACTGGCCCTGAATGACTTGTCTTATGTTTCTACATACTGCTACATACTGCTGATAGGGTAAGCTGTGATACTTCCAAACAAATAGTTATAGTTGTAATTAGTCAACCCATATTTGTGTGTACACAACTCATTCAATCAAGCCTTGGTTAGTAGTGAATGCTAATTAATCCCAACATTTGCCTGACGTAAAATTGTTTCCCGAAAAAAACAGGAAAAATAAACGTAAATTTAATCACTGTATTAAAGACCAAATAAGGAAATTATAATTTATTGTAAAGATAAAGACAACATTATTCTATAGATTATCAAAGAATAGAGCTGGATTGGATAGACAGCAGGCTGACCTCTGAATGACTGCTGAGAGTTTGTCCCATGTACATAATACCACATGGGCAGACCGGCCCAACGGCATGATATTGATGTTTATTTGCAAATGTATTAAGCAATTACCTTGCCTTTTACAAGATACTGCAGCTTTGTTAGTAGGAAAATCATGGAACTAACTATTTATATGTTATGTCAGGTTTAGAGAACAGGCAGAGTCTAGGTTGTTATGCTCATAGAATTAGGAATTAAATGCAGGATCTCTGTGATCATGGTGGGGTTGGGCATTGTCTTCCTTCTGTACTGATCTTTCTTGTATCTCTCAAAAGGTAATGGGATTGATCAAAAGTATTATGGCTGCAATGTGCTGTGTAACGTTTTATAAATATGACCTACAGGTGTAGGGATCTTAATTTGATCACTATTCTGTTGCTGAGAATTTCTACTATACAGTAGGACATTTCAACTTGTGCTGCATTCAACTTTTCTTTTAAGTTTTTAATTTCCACTTTATTAAAATGTCAGACTTGATTTGACATAAACAAAAACTTAGCAACCCTACAATTAAAATATATATATATATATAATCCACCCAATAATTCACATTTCCTGTTGCTGCAGTATAATTTTACAACTGTAGCAATCTGGCTCAAATTAAGATTCTACATCTGTAGGTGACCTAATGACCTATTCAAAGCTAAAACAATACATCTGTAGGTGACCTAATGACCTATTCAAAGCTAAAACAATACATCTGTAGGTGACCTAATGACCTATTCAAAGCTAAAACAATACATCTGTAGGTGACCTAATGACCTATTCAAAGCTAAAACAATACATCTGTAGGTGACCTAATGACCTATTCAAAGCTAAAACAATACATCTGAAAATAATGTTGACGTGTTTTGATTGGGGAAGTCTTAGTCGCACCATTTCACATCTACCTAAGACGTTTTGTGCTTGACGGAGCAGAATTTCTGAAGTTTGACAATGTGCACACATTTGTCTGTTAGCTTGCTAATGTAGCTTTTAGCCAGTCATTTCGTATGAAATGAATAGGAAGCTAACCTAGCGCACACACTCAATGCTGAACACCAAATGTTTCTTCCATCTGCCAGCTAGTTGGTTACTTTAGCAACATTATTTCATCACAACGAATGAGTTCTAAAGGAGCAGATACTGCCACATGTCAGTAGCCTCCAGTCAGCTGCTGCTGTGCTCAGCTGACCCCAACATTAGTAACTATCAGCATGTGGAGAAACATGCTGATCTACGGACTGATTTCTGATAGCAGTTCCTCTTCATTTTTGGGCAGCATGTCTACAACTTCAGGGCAAGTTTAACAAGCTGTTTATTTGACAGTAACGGTAAAGCTAGCCAGCTAAGTTAGTAAGCTAGTTACAACAAGTTGGCTAAGCAGCTGATCAAACGCATGGTGATGGACGTGGTTGCACATCCTCTTAGCCATCTTAGCCACCACAATGATGGGAGGGTACTTTTCTGTAAATGGTACTTGACATGTTTAGGACATGTTAGTAGGATAATTATGATGATGTGACTGTGTAGTATCACTGTGGTTTCTAAACCAATATGCACAGACAGATGGCAGTGGCTGGGCGTATTGTAATATAATTAGAGTGGGAGTGGCTGGGTTTATTGTAATAGAATTACAGTAGCAGTGGCTGGGCTTACTTTAATATGATTAGAGTGGGAGTGGCTGGGCTTATTGTAATAGAATTACAGTAGCAGTGGCTGGGCTTATTGTAATAGAATTACAGTAGCCGTGGCTGGGCTTATTGTAATATAATTAGAGTGGGAGTGGCTGGGCTTACTGTAATATAATTAGAGTGGGAGTGGCTGGGTTTTTTGTGATATAATTAGAGTGGGAGTGGCTGGGCTTATTGTAATATAATTACAGTAGCAGTGGCTGGGCTTATTGTAATATAATTACAGTAGCAGTGGCTGGGCTTATTGTAATAGAATTACAGTAGCCGTGGCTGGGCTTATTGTAATATAATTAGAGTGGGAGTGGCTGGGCTTACTGTAATATAATTAGAGTGGGAGTGGCTGGGTTTTTTGTGATATAATTAGAGTGGGAGTGGCTGGGCTTATTGTAATATAATTACAGTAGCAGTGGCTGGGCTTATTGTAATATAATTACAGTAGCAGCAGCTGGACTTACTGTAATATAGTTACATTGGTAGTGGCTGGATTTATTATGGCTGAATTTGTTTCAAACTTGCACTGGAAGGAGAGGCGGAGCCAGAGCCAGTCAGAGCCAGTCAGAGACAGGGAGAGACAGGGAGAGACAAGGGAGAGCTAGTCAGAGCCAGTCAGAGACAGGGAGAGACAGGGAGAGACAGGGGGAACCGTTCAGAGACAGGGATAGACAGGGAGAGACAGGGAGAGCCAGTCAGAGACAGTCAGAGACAGGGAGAGACAGGGGGAACCAGTCAGAGACAGGGAGAGCCATGGAGAGACAGTCAGAGGCAGATAGAGACAGGGAGAGCCAGGGAGAGACAGGGAGAGACAGAGAGAGACAGTCAGAGACAGGGGGAGACAGGGAGAGCCAGGGAGAGACAGTCAGAGACAGGGAGAGCCAGTCAGAGACAGGGAGAGACAGGGAGAGCCAGTCAGAGACAGGGAGAGCCAGTCAGAGCCAGTCAGAGACAGGGAGAGCCAGTCAGAGCCAGTCAGAGACAGGGAGAGACAGGGATAGCCATGGAGAGACAGTCAGAGGCAGGGAGAGACAGGGAGAGCCAGGGAGAGACAGGGAGAGACAGGGAGAGACAGTCAGAGACAGAGAGAGACAGTCAGAGTCAGGGGGAGACAGGGAGAGACAGGGAGAGCCAGGGAGATACAGTCAGAGACAGGGAGAGCCAGGGAGAGCAAGTCAGAGACAGGGAGAGCCAGTCAGAGACAGGGAGAGACAGGGAGAGACAGGGAGAGCCAGTCAGAGATAGGGAGAGACAGGTAGAGACAGTCAGAGCCAGCCAGAGACAGGGAGAGACAGGGAGAGACAGTGACAGGGAGAGACAGTCAGAGACAGTCAGAGCCAGGGAGAGCCAGTCAGAGACAGGGAGAGCAAGGGAGAGCCAGTCAGAGACAGTGAGAGACAGGGAGAGCCAGTCAGAGTCAGGGAGAGCCAGTGAGAGCCAGTCAGAGACAGGGAGAGCCAGTCAGAGACAGGCAAAAACAGCGAAGGACAGGGAGAGCCAGGGAGAGCCAGTCAGAGACAATGAGAGACAGGGAGAGACAGGGAGAGCCAGTCAGAGCCAGTCAGAGCCAGTCAGAGACAGGGAGAGACAGGTAGAGACAGTCAGAGACAGTCAGGGACAGGGAGAGCCAGTCAGAGACAGGGAGAGACAGGGAGAGACAGGGGGAACCAGTCAGAGACAGGGAGAGCCATGGAGAGACAGTCAGAGGCAGTGAGAGACAGGGAGAGACAGGGAGAGACGGGGAGAGACAGGGAGAGACAGGGAGAGACAGTCAGAGACAGGGGAGACAGGGAGAGACAGGGAGAGCCAGTCAGAGACAGTCAGAGACAGGGAGAGACAGGGGGAACCAGTCAGAGACAGGGAGAGCCATGGAGAGACAGTCAGAGACAGGGGGAGACAGGGAGAGATGGGGAGAGACAGGGAGAGACAGAGAGAGACAGTCAGAGACAGGGGGAGACAGGGAGAGACAGGGAGAGCCAGGGAGAGACAGTCAGAGACAGGGAGAGCCAGTCAGAGCCAGTCAGAGACAGGGAGAGCCAGTCAGAGACAGGGAGAGCAAGTCAGAGCCAGTCAGAGACAGGGAGAGCCAGAGAGAGACAGGGATAGCCATGGAGAGACAGTCAGAGGCAGGGAGAGACAGGGAGAGCCAGGGAGAGACAGTCAGAGACAGAGAGAGACAGTCAGAGTCAGGGGGAGACAGGGAGAGACAGGGAGCGACAGGGAGAGACAGTCAGAGACAGAGAGAGACAGTCAGAGTCAGGGGGAGACAGGGAGAGACAGGGAGAGCCAGGGAGAGACAGTCAGAGACAGGGAGAGCCAGGGAGAGACAGGGAGAGCCAGTCAGAGACAGGGAGAGCCAGTCAGAGACAGTCAGAGACAGCGAGAGACAGGGAGAGCCAGTCAGAGACAGGGAGAGACAGGGAGAGACAGGGAGAGCCCATCAGAGACAGGGAGAGACAGGTAGAGACAGTCAGAGCCAGCCAGAGACAAGGAGAGACAGGGAGAGCCAGGGAGAGACAGTCAGAGACAGGGAGAGCCAGTCAGAGACAGGGAGAGACAGGGAGAGCCAGTCAGAGACAGGGAGAGCCAGTCAGAGCCAGTCAGAGACAGGGAGAGCCAGAGAGAGACAGGGATAGCCATGGAGAGACAGTCAGAGGCAGGGAGAGACAGGGAGAGCCAGGGAGAGACAGTCAGAGACAGAGAGAGACAGTCAGAGTCAGGGGGAGACAGGGAGAGACAGGGAGCGACAGGGAGAGACAGTCAGAGACAGAGAGAGACAGTCAGAGTCAGGGGGAGACAGGGAGAGACAGGGAGAGCCAGGGAGAGACAGTCAGAGACAGGGAGAGCCAGTCAGAGACAGGGAGAGACAGGGAGAGCCAGTCAGAGACAGGGAGAGCCAGTCAGAGACAGTCAGAGACAGCGAGAGACAGGGAGAGCCAGTCAGAGACAGGGAGTGACAGGGAGAGACAGGGAGAGCCCATCAGAGACAGGGAGAGACAGGTAGAGACAGTCAGAGCCAGCCAGAGACAAGGAGAGACAGGGAGAGACAGTGACAGGGAGAGACAGTCAGAGACAGTCAGAGCCAGGGAGAGCCAGTCAGAGACAGGGAGAGCCAGGGAGAGCCAGTCAGAGACAGGGAGAGACAGGGAGAGCCAGTCAGAGACAGGGAGAGCCAGGGAGAGCCAGTCAGAGACAGGGAGAGCCAGTCAGAGACAGTCAAAGACAGGGGGAGACAGGGAGAGCCAGGGAGAGCCAGTCAGAGACAGGGAGAGCCAGTCAGAGACAGGGAGAGACAGGGAGAGCCAGTCAGAGACAGGGAGAGCCAGTCAGAGCCAGTCAGAGACAGGGAGAGCCAGAGAGAGACAGGGATAGCCATGGAGAGACAGTCAGAGGCAGGGAGAGACAGGGAGAGCCAGGGAGAGACAGTCAGAGACAGAGAGAGACAGTCAGAGTCAGGGGGAGACAGGGAGAGACAGGGAGCGACAGGGAGAGACAGTCAGAGACAGAGAGAGACAGTCAGAGTCAGGGGGAGACAGGGGGGAGACAGGGGGAGAGACAGGGAGAGCCAGGGAGAGACAGTCAGAGACAGGGAGAGCCAGTCAGAGACAGGGAGAGACAGGGAGAGCCAGTCAGAGACAGGGAGAGCCAGTCAGAGACAGTCAGAGACAGCGAGAGACAGGGAGAGCCAGTCAGAGACAGGGAGAGACAGGGAGAGACAGGGAGAGCCCATCAGAGACAGGGAGAGACAGGTAGAGACAGTCAGAGCCAGCCAGAGACAAGGAGAGACAGGGAGAGCCAGGGAGAGACAGTCAGAGACAGGGAGAGCCAGTCAGAGACAGGGAGAGACAGGGAGAGCCAGTCAGAGACAGGAGAGCCAGTCAGAGCCAGTCAGAGACAGGGAGAGCCAGAGAGAGACAGGGATAGCCATGGAGAGACAGTCAGAGAGCAGGGAGAGACAGGGAGAGCCAGGGAGAGACAGTCAGAGACAGAGAGAGACAGTCAGAGTCAGGGGGAGACAGGGAGAGACAGGGAGCCAGTCAGAGACAGGGAGAGACAGTCAGAGACAGAGAGAGACAGTCAGAGTCAGGGGGAGCCAGGGAGAGACAGGGAGAGCCAGGGGGAGAGACAGTCAGAGACAGGGAGAGCCAGTCAGAGACAGGGAGAGACAGGGAGAGCCAGTCAGAGACAGGGAGAGCCAGTCAGAGACAGTCAGAGACAGGAGACAGGGAGAGCCAGTCAGAGACAGGGAGAGACAGGGAGAGACAGGGAGCCCATCAGAGACAGAGACAGGTAGAGACAGTCAGAGCCAGCCAGAGACAAGGAGAGACAGGGAGAGACAGTGACAGGGAGAGACAGTCAGAGACAGTCAGAGCCAGGGGAGAGCCAGTCAGAGACAGGGAGAGCCAGGGAGAGCCAGTCAGAGACAGGGAGAGACAGGGAGAGCCAGTCAGAGACAGGGAGAGCCAGGGAGAGCCAGTCAGAGACAGGGAGAGCCAGTCAGAGACAGTCAAAGACAGCGAGAGACAGGGAGAGCCAGTCAGAGACAGGGAGAGACAGGGAGAGACAGGGAGAGCCAGTCAGAGCCAGTCAGAGCCAGTCAGAGAAAGGGAGAGACAGGTAGAGACAGTCAGAGACAGTCAGGGACAGTCAGAGACAGTCAGAGACAGTCAGGGACAGCCAGAGACAGGGAGAGACAGGGAGAGACAGGGGGAACCAGTCAGAGACAGGGAGAGCCATGGAGAGACAGTCAGAGGCAGTGAGAGACAGGGAGAGACAGGGAGAGATGGGTAGAGACAGGGAGAGACAGAGAGAGACAGTCAGAGACAGGGGGAGACAGGGAGAGCCAGGGAGAGCCAGGGAGAGCCAGTCAGAGACAGTCAGAGACAGGGAGAGACAGGGGGAACCAGTCAGAGACAGGGAGAGCCATGGAGAGACAGTCAGAGGCAGTGAGAGGCAGTGAGAGGCAGTGAGAGACAGGGAGAGACGGGTAGAGACGGGTAGAGACAGGGAGAGACAGAGAGAGACAGTCAGAGACAGGGAGAGACAGGGAGAGCCAGGGAGAGACAGTCAGAGACAGGGAGAGCCAGTCAGAGACAGGGAGAGCCAGTCAGAGACAGTCAGAGACAGTCAGAGACAGCGAGAGACAGGGAGAGCCAGTCAGAGACAGGGAGAGACAGGGAGAGACAGGGAGAGCCAGTCAGAGACAGGGA
Organism: Oncorhynchus keta; assembly: GCF_023373465.1. NCBI lineage: Eukaryota > Metazoa > Chordata > Actinopteri > Salmoniformes > Salmonidae > Oncorhynchus > Oncorhynchus keta. The sequence continues at coordinate 7,492,547 of NC_068450.1, read as the reverse complement.
GAGACAGGTAGAGACAGTCAGAGCCAGCCAGAGACAGGGAGAGACAGGGAGAGACAGGGGGAACCGTTCAGAGACAGGGAGAGACAGGGAGAGACAGGGAGAGCCAGTCAGAGCCAGTCAGAGACAGGGAGAGACAGGGGGAACCAGTCAGAGACAGGGAGAGCCATGGAGAGCCAGTCAGAGACAGTCAGAGACAGTCAGAGACAGCGAGAGACAGGGAGAGCCAGTCAGAGACAGGGAGAGACAGGGAGAGACAGGGAGAGCCAATCAGAGACAGGGAGAGACAGGTAGAGACAGTCAGAGCCAGCCAGAGACAGGGAGAGACAGGGAGAGACAGGGGGAACCGTTCAGAGACAGGGATAGACAGGGAGAGACAGGGAGAGCCAGTCAGAGACAGGGAGAGACAGGGGGAACCAGTCAGAGACAGGGAGAGCCATGGAGAGACAGTCAGAGGCAGGGAGAGACAGGGAGAGCCAGTGAGAGACAGGGAGAGATGGGGAGAGACAGGGAGAGACAGAGAGAGACAGTCAGAGACAGGGGGAGACAGGGAGAGATAGGGAGAGCCAGGGAGAGACAGTCAGAGACAGGGAGAGACAGGGAGAGCCAGTCAGAGACAGGGAGAGCCAGTCAGAGCCAGTCAGAGACAGGGAGAGCCAGAGAGAGACAGGGATAGCCATGGAGAGACAGTCAGAGGCAGGGAGAGACAGGGAGAGCCAGGGAGAGTCAGGGAGCGACAGGGAGAGACAGTCAGAGACAGAGAGAGACAGTCAGAGTCAGGGGGAGACAGGGAGAGACAGGGAGAGCCAGGGAGAGACAGGGAGAGCCAGGGAGAGCCAGTCAGAGACAGGGAGAGACAGTCAGAGACAGTCAGAGACAGCGAGAGACAGGGAGAGCCAGTCAGAGACAGGGAGAGACAGGGAGAGACAGGGAGAGCCCGTCAGAGACAGGGAGAGACAGGTAGAGACAGTCAGATCCAGCCAGAGACAAGGAGAGACAGGGAGAGACAGTGACAGGGAGAGACAGTCAGAGACAGTCAGAGCCAGGGAGAGCCAGTCAGAGACAGGGAGAGCCAGGGAGAGCCAGTCAGAGACAGGGAGAGACAGGGAGAGCCAGTCAGAGACAGGGAGAGCCAGGGAGAGCCAGTCAGAGACAGGGAGAGCCAGTCAGAGACAGTCAAAGACAGCGAGAGACAGGGAGAGCCAGGGAGAGCCAGTCAGAGACAGGGAGAGACAGGGAGAGACAAGGAGAGCCAGTCAGAGAAAGGGAGAGACAGGTAGAGACAGTCAGAGACAGTCAGGAACAGTCAGAGACAGTCAGGGACAGGGAGAGCCAGTCAGAGACAGGGAGAGACAGGGAGAGACAGGGGGAACCATTCAGAGACAGGGAGAGCCATGGAGAGACAGTCAGAGGCAGTGAGAGACAGAGAGAGACAGGGAGAGATGGGTAGAGACAGGGAGAGACAGAGAGAGACAGTCAGAGACAGGGGGAGACAGGGAGAGACAGGGAGAGCCAGGGAGAGCCAGTCAGAGACAGTCAGAGACAGGGAGAGACAGGGGGAACCAGTCAGAGACAGGGAGAGCCATGGAGAGACAGTCAGAGGCAGTGAGAGACAGGGAGAGACAGGGAGAGACGGGTAGAGACAGGGAGAGACAGAGAGAGACAGTCAGAGACAGGGAGAGACAGGGAGAGCCAGGGAGAGACAGTCAGAGACAGGGAGAGCCAGTCAGAGACAGGGAGAGCCAGTCAGAGACAGTCAGAGACAGTCAGAGACAGTCAGAGACAGCGAGAGACAGGGAGAGCCAGTCAGAGACAGGGAGAGACAGGTAGAGACAGTCAGAGCCAGCCAGAGACAGGGAGAGACAGGGAGAGACAGGGGGAACCGTTCAGAGACAGGGATAGACAGGGATAGACAGGGAGAGCCAGTCAGAGAGAGTCAGAGACAGGGAGAGACAGGGGGAACCAGTCAGAGACAGGGAGAGCCATGGAGAGACAGTCAGAGGCAGGGAGAGACAGGGAGAGCCAGGGAGAGACAGGGAGAGATGGGGAGAGACAGGGAGAGACAGAGAGAGACAGTCAGAGACAGGGGGAGACAGGGAGAGATAGGGAGAGACATTGAGAGCCAGTCAGAGCCAGTCAGAGACACGGAGAGACAGGGGGAACCAGTCAGAGACAGGGAGAGCCATGGAGAGACAGTCAGAGGCAGATAGAGACAGGGAGAGCCAGGGAGAGACGGGGAGAGACGGGGAGAGACAGGGAGAGACAGAGAGAAACAGTCAGAGACAGGGGGAGACAGGGAGAGCCAGGGAGAGACAGTCAGAGACAGGGAGAGCCAGTCAGAGACAGGGAGAGACAGGGAGAGCCAGTCAGAGACAGGGAGAGCCAGTCAGAGCCAGTCAGAGACAGGGAGAGCCAGTCAGAGCCAGTCAGAGACAGGGAGAGACAGGGATAGCCATGGAGAGACAGTCAGAGGCAGGGGGAGACAGGGAGAGACAGGGAGAGCCAGGGAGAGACAGTCAGAGACAGGGAGAGCCAGTCAGAGCCAGGGAGAGCCAGGGAGAGCAAGTCAGAGACAGGGAGAGCCAGTCAGAGACAGGGAGAGACAGGGAGAGCCAGTCAGAGATAGGGAGAGACAGGTAGAGACAGTCAGAGCCAGCCAGAGTCAGGGAGAGACAGGGAGAGACAGTGACAGGGAGAGACAGTCAGAGACAGTCAGAGCCAGGGAGAGCCAGTCAGAGACAGGGAGAGCCAGGGAGAGCCAGTCAGAGACAGTGAGAGACAGGGAGAGCCAGTCAGAGTCAGGGAGAGCCAGGGAGAGCCAGTCAGAGACAGGGAGAGCCAGTAAGAGACAGTCAAAAACAGTGAAGGACAGGGAGAGCCAGGGAGAGCCAGTCAGAGACAAGGAGAGACAGGGAGAGACAGGGAGAGCCAGTCAGAGCCAGTCAGAGCCAGTCAGAGACAGGGAGAGACAGGTAGAGACAGTCAGAGACAGTCAGGGACAGGGAGAGCCAGTCAGAGACAGGGAGAGACAGGGAGAGACAGGGGGAACCAGTCAGAGACAGGGAGAGCCATGGAGAGACAGTCAGAGGCAGTGAGAGACAGGGAGAGACAGGGAGAGACGGGGAGAGACAGGGAGAGACAGAGAGAGACAGTCAGAGACAGGGGGAGACAGGGAGAGACAGGGAGAGCCAGGGAGAGCCAGTCAGAGACAGTCAGAGACAGGGAGAGACAGGGGGAACCAGTCAGAGACAGGGAGAGCCATGGAGAGACAGTCAGAGGCAGTGAGAGACAGGGAGAGACAGGGAGAGATGGGCAGAGACAGGGAGAGACAGATAGAGACAGTCAGAGACAGGGGGAGACAGGGAGAGACAGGTAGAGCCAGGGAGAGACAGTCAGAGACAGGGAGAGCCAGTCAGAGACAGGGAGAGACAGGGAGAGCCAGTCAGAGACGGGGAGAGCCAGTCAGAGCCAGTCAGAGACAGGGAGAGACAGAGAGAGACAGGGATAGCCATGGAGAGACAGTCAGAGGCAGGGAGAGACAGGGAGAGCCAGGGAGAGTCAGGGAGCGACAGGGAGAGACAGTCAGAGACAGAGAGAGACAGTCAGAGTCAGGGGGAGACAGGGAGAGACAGGGAGAGCCAGGGAGAGACAGTCAGAGACAGGGAGAGCCAGTCAGAGACAGGGAGAGCCAGGGAGAGCTAGTCAGAGACGGGGAGAGCCAGTCAGAGCCAGTCAGAGACAGGGAGAGACAGAGAGAGACAGGGATAGCCATGGAGAGACAGTCAGAGGCAGGGAGAGACAGGGAGAGCCAGGGAGAGTCAGTGAGCGACAGGGAGAGACAGTCAGAGACAGAGAGAGACAGTCAGAGTCAGGGGGAGACAGGGAGAGACAGGAATAGCCAGGGAGAGACAGTCAGAGAGAGGGAGAGCCAGTCAGAGACAGGGAGAGCCAGGGAGAGCCAGTCAGAGACAGGGAGAGCCAGTCAGAGACAGTCAGAGACAGCGAGAGACAGGGAGAGCCAGTCAGAGACAGGGAGAGACAGGAATAGCCAGGGAGAGACAGTCAGAGACAGGGAGAGCCAGTCAGAGACAGGGAGAGCCAGGGAGAGCTAGTCAGAGACGGGGAGAGCCAGTCAGAGCCAGTCAGAGACAGGGAGAGACAGAGAGAGACAGGGATAGCCATGGAGAGACAGTCAGAGGTAGGGAGAGACAGGGAGAGCCAGGGAGAGTCAGTGAGCGACAGGGAGAGACAGTCAGAGACAGAGAGAGACAGTCAGAGTCAGGGGGAGACAGGGAGAGACAGGAATAGCCAGGGAGAGACAGTCAGAGACAGGGAGAGCCAGTCAGAGACAGGGAGAGCCAGGGAGAGCCAGTCAGAGACAGGGAGAGCCAGTCAGAGACAGTCAGAGACAGCGAGAGACAGGGAGAGCCAGTCAGAGACAGGGAGAGACAGGGAGAGACAGGGAGAGCCCGTCAGAGACAGGGAGAGACAGGTAGAGACAGTCAGAGCCAGCCAGAGACAAGGAGAGACAGGGAGAGACAGTGACAGGGAGAGACAGTCAGAGACAGTCAGAGCCAGGGAGAGCCAGTCAGAGACAGGGAGAGCCAGGGAGAGCCAGTCAGAGACAGGGAGAGACAGGGAGAGCCAGTCAGAGACAGGGAGAGCCAGGGAGAGCCAGTCAGAGACAGGGAGAGCCAGTCAGAGACAGGGAGAGCCAGGGAGAGCTAGTCAGAGACGGGGAGAGCCAGTCAGAGCCAGTCAGAGACAGGGAGAGACAGAGAGAGACAGGGATAGCCATGGAGAGACAGTCAGAGGCAGGGAGAGACAGGGAGAGCCAGGGAGAGTCAGTGAGCGACAGGGAGTGACAGTCAGAGACAAAGAGAGACAGTCAGAGTCAGGGGGAGACAGGGAGAGACAGGAATAGCCAGGGAGAGACAGTCAGAGACAGGGAGAGCCAGTCAGAGACAGGGAGAGCCAGGGAGAGCCAGTCAGAGACAGGGAGAGCCAGTCAGAGACAGTCAGAGACAGCGAGAGACAGGGAGAGCCAGTCAGAGACAGGGAGAGACAGGGAGAGACAGGGAGAGCCCGTCAGAGACAGGGAGAGACAGGTAGAGACAGTCGGAGCCAGCCAGAGACAAGGAGAGACAGGGAGAGACAGTGACAGGGAGAGACAGTCAGAGACAGTCAGAGCCAGGGAGAGCCAGTCAGAGACAGGGAGAGCCAGGGAGAGCCAGTCAGAGACAGGGAGAGACAGGGAGAGCCAGTCAGAGACAGGGAGAGCCAGGGAGAGCCAGTCAGAGACAGGGAGAGCCAGTCAGAGACAGTCAAAGACAGCGAGAGACAGGGAGAGCCAGGGAGAGCCAGTCAGAGACAGGGAGAGACAGGGAGAGACAGGGAGAGACAGTCAGAGCCAGTCAGAGCCAGTCAGAGCAAGTCAGAGAAAGGGAGAGACAGTCAGAGACAGTCAGGGACAGTCAGAGACAGTCAGGGACAGGGAGAGCCAGCCAGAGAAAGGGAGAGACAGGGAGAGACAGGGGGAACCAGTCAGAAACAGGGAGAGCCATGGAGAGACAGTCAGAGGCAGTGAGAGACAGGGAGAGACAGGGAGAGATGGGTAGAGACAGGGAGAGACAGAGAGAGACAGTCAGAGACAGGGGGAGACAGGGAGAGACAGGGAGAGCCAGTCAGAGACAGGGAGAGACAGGGGGAACCAGTCAGAGACAGGGAGAGCCATGGAGAGACAGTCAGAGGCAGTGAGAGACGGGTAGAGACAGGGAGAGACAGAGAGAGACAGTCAGAGACAGGGAGAGACAGGGAGAGCCAGGGAGAGACAGTCAGAGACAGGGAGAGCCAGTCAGAGACAGGGAGAGCCAGTCAGAGACAGTCAGAGACAGTCAGAGACAGCGAGAGACAGGGAGAGCCAGTCAGAGACAGGGAGAGACAGGGAGAGACAGGGAGAGCCAGTCAGAGACAGGGAGAGACAGGTAGAGACAGTCAGAGCCAGTCAGAGACAGGGAGAGACAGGGAGAGACAGAGACAGGGAGAGACAGTCAGAGACAGTCAGAGTCAGGGAGAGCCAGTCAGAGACAGGGAGAGCCAGGGAGAGCCCGTCAGAGACAGGGAGAGACAGGGAGAGCCAGTCAGAGACAGGGAGAGCCAGGGAGAGCCAGTCAGAGACAGGGAGAGCCAGTCAGAGACAGCGAGAGAAAGGGAGATCCAGGGAGAGCCAGTCAGAGACAGGGAGAGACAGGGAGAGACAGGGAGAGCCAGTCAGAGCCAGGGAGAGACAGGTAGAGACAGTCAGAGACAGTCAGGGACAGTCAGAGACAGTTAGGGACAGAGAGAGCCAGTCAGAGACAGTCAGAGACAGGGAGAGCCAGTCAGAGCCAGTCAGAGACAGGGAGAGACAGGGAGAGACAGGGAGAGACAGTCGGGGACAGGGAGAGCCAGTCAGAGACAGGGAGAGACAGGGAGAGACAGGGGGAACTGTTCAGAGACAGGGATAGACAGGGAGAGACAGGGAGAGCCAGTCAGAGACAGTTAGAGACAGGGAGAGACAGGGGGAACCAGTCAGAGACAGGGAGAGCCATGGAGAGACAGTCAGAGGCAGTGAGAGACAGGGAGAGACAGGGAGAGACGGGGAGAGAAAGGGAAAGACAGAGAGAGACAGTCAGAGACAGGGGGAGACAGGGAGAGACAGTGAGAGCCAGGTAGAGCCAGTCAGAGACAGGGAGAGACAGGGGGAACCAGTCAGAGACAGGGAGAGCCCTGGAGAGACAGTCAGAGGCTGGGAGAGACAGATAGAGACAGGGATAGCCATGGAGAGACAGTCAGAGGTTGGAGAGACAGGGAGAGACAGTCAGAGACAGGGGGAGACAGGGAGAGACAGGGAGAGCCAGGGAGAGACAGTCAGAGACAGGGAGAGACAGTCAGAGACAGGTTGAGCCAGTCAGAGACAGGGAGAGCCAGTCAGAGCCAGTCAGAGACAGGGAGAGACAGAGAGAGACAGGGATAGCCATGGAGAGAAAGTCAGAGGCAGGGAGAGACAGGGAGAGGCAGGGAGAGACAGGGAGAGACAGTCAGAGACAGAGAGAGACAGTCAGAGTCAGGGGGAGACAGGGAGAGACAGGGAGAGCCAGGGAGAGACAGTCAGAGACAGGGAGAGCCAGTCAGAGACAGGGAGAGCCAGGGAGAGCCAGTCAGAGACAGGGAGAGCCAGTCAGAGACAGTCAGAGACAGCGAGAGACAGGGAGAGCCAGTCAGAGACAGGGAGAGACAGGGAGAGCCAGTCAGAGACAGGGAGAGACAGGTAGAGACAGTCAGAGCCAGCCAGAGACAGGGAGAGACAGGGAGAGACAGAGACAGTCAGAGACAGTCAGAGCCAGGGAGAGCCAGTCAGAGACAGGGAGAGCCAGGGAGAGCCAGTCAGAGACAGGGAGAGACAGGGAGAACCAGTCAGAGACAGGGAGAGCCAGGGAGAGCCAGTCAGAGACAGGGAGAGCCAGTCAGAGACAGCGAGAGACAGTGAGAGCCAGGGAGAGCCAGTCAGAGACAGGGAGAGACAGGGAGAGCCAGTCAGAGCCAGTCAGAGCCAGTCAGAGCCAGGTAGAGACAGTCAGAGACAGTCAGAGACAGTCAGGGACAGTCAGAGACAGTCAGGGACAGGTAGAGCCAGTCAAAGACAGTCAGAGACAGGGAGAGACAGTCAGAGCCAGTCAGAGACAGGGAGAGACAGGGAGAGACAGTCAGAGACAGTCAGAGGCAGTCAGAGACAGGGAGAGACAGGGAGAGACAGTCAGAGACAGTCAGAGACAGTCAGGGACAGTCAGAGACAGTCAGGGACAGGTAGAGCCAGTCAAAGACAGTCAGAGACAGGGAGAGACAGTCAGAGCCAGTCAGAGACAGGGAGAGCCAGGGAGAGACAGTCAGAGACAGTCAGGGACAAGGAGAGACAGTCAGAGACAGGGAGAGACAGTCAGAGACAGGGAGAGACAGGGAGAGACAGTCAGAGCGGCAGGGTAGCCTAGTGGTTAGAGCGTTGGACTAGTAACCGAAAGGTTGCAAGTTCAAATCCTCAAGCTGACAAGGTACAAATCTGTCGTTCTGCCCCTGAACAGGCAGTTAACCCACTGTTCCTAGGCTGTCATAAGAATGTGTTCTTAACAGACTTGCCTAGTTAAATAAAGGTAAAATAAAATAAAATAAAAGAGCCAGTCAGAGTCAGAGACAGTGAGAGACAGTGAGAGACAGTCAGAGCCAGGGAGAGCCAGTCAGAGCCAGGGAGAGTCAGAGACAGTGAGAGTCAGAGACAGGGAGAGACAGTCAGAGCCAGGGAGAGACAGTCAGAGCCAGGGAGAGACAGTGAGAGACAGTCAGAGCCAGGGAGAGACAGTCAGAGCCAGGGAGAGCCAGTCAGAGCCAGGGAGAGTCAGAGACAGTGAGAGTCAGAGACAGGGAGAGACAGTCAGAGCCAGGGAGAGACAGTCAGAGCCAGGGAGAGACAGTGAGAGACAGTCAGAGCCAGTGAGAGACAGTCAGAGCCAGGGAGAGCCAGTCAGAGCCAGGGAGAGTCAGAGACAGGTAGAGACAGTCAGAGCCAGGGAGAGACAGTCAGAGACAGTCAGAGCCAGGGAGAGCCAGTCAGAGCCAGGGAGAGCCAGTCAGAGCCAGGGAGAGCCAGTCAGAGACAGGGAGAGCCAGTCAGAGACAGAGAGAGACAGGGAGAGCCAGTCAGAGCCAGTCAGAGACAGGGAGAGACAGTCAGAGACAGAGACAGGGAGAAGCAATTGCTATCACTTGTTTAAAGACTGTGTCAGATTGTAAAGCACAGGCGCTTGCTGAGCTCTTTGTATGCCTGGTAGAAGACAACAGCTTGACAGTTCGTTTCAAAGAATGTTTCATTACCTAAGGGGAGGTGTGCTGTGCATGGAAGGATAAATCACGGAGGCAGTTCACTCATGCAAATTACATTATACTGGTTTCATTAATCCCCACTGTACTGTACATCAAGACTGTGCAAAGAACACACTTCTCACGCCCACTGTAACATTTATCTATCACCGTTATTCCAAATGCCCACTTAGAAATGCAGGGCAGTGGACATTCATCTGAAATACAGGACAGTGGACATTCATCTGAAATACAGGACAGTGGACATTCATCTGAAATACAGGACAGTGGACATTCATCTGAAATACAGGACAGTGGACATTCATCTGAAATACAGGACAGTGGACATTCATCTGAAATACAGGACAGTGGACATTCATCTGAAATACAGGACAGTGGACATTCATCTGAAATACAGGACAGTGGACATTCATCTGAAATACAGGACAGTGGACATTCATCTGAAATACAGGACAGTGGACATTCATCTGAAATACAGGACAGTGGATATTCATCTGGCTCAGTACCTCAACTACCTCTTACCCCTGCACATTGACTCAGTACCTCAACTACCTCGTACCCCTGCACATTGACTCAGTACCTCAACTACCTTGAACCCCTGCACGTTGACTCAGTACCTCAACTACCTCGTACCCCTGCACATTGACTCAGTACCTCAACTACCATGAACCCCTGCACATTGACTCTGTACCTCAACTACCTCATACCCCTGCACATTGACTCAGTACCTAAACTACCTCGTACCCCTGCACATTGACTCAGTACCTCAACTATCTTGAACCCCTGCACATTGACTCAGTACCTCAACTACCTCGTACCCTGCACATTGACTCAGTACCTCAACTACCATGAACCCCTGCACATTGGGGCGGCAATGTAGCCTAGTGGTTAGAGAGTTGGACTAGGAACCGGAAGGTTGCAAGTTCAAACGCCCGAGCTGACAAGGTACAAATCTGTCGTTCTGCCCCTGAACCCACTGTTCCTAGGCCGTCATTGAAAATAAGAATTTGTTCTTAACTGACTTGCCTGGTTAAATAAAGGTAAAATAAAAAAATTAAAATTCACTCAGTTCCTCAACTACCTCGTACCCCTGCACATTGACTCAGTACCTCAACCAGTTCGTACCCCTGCACATTGACTCAGTACCTCAACTACCTCGCACCCTTGCACATTGACTCAGTACCTCAACTACCTCGTACCCCTGCACATTGACTCAGTACCTCAACTACCTCGTACCCCTGCACATTGACTCAGTACCTCAACTACCTCGTACCCCTGCACATTGACTCAGTACCTCAACTAGCTCGTACCCCTGCACATTGACTCAGTACCTCAACTACCCCATACCCCTGCACATTGACTCAGTTCCTCAACTACCCCATATCCCTGCACATTGACTCAGTACCTCAACTACTGTACCTCATACCCCTGCACATTGACCCAGTACCTCAGCAACCATGAATCCCTGCACATTGACTCAGTTCCTCAACTACCTTGTACCCCTGCACATTGACTCAGTTCCTCAACTACCATGAACCCCTGCACATTGACTCAGTACCTCAACTACCTCATACTCCTGCACATTGACTCAATACCTCAACTACCTCATACTCCTGCACATTGACTCAATACCGGTCCACCTTGTAGTGTGTATAGCCTTTTTATTATCTTATTGTTTTACTCTGCGTCATTGCGAAATGGTTTTTAAGTAAGCATTTCAAAGTAATCTCTACTTTTGTTGACATTTGATTTGTTTTGACAAACCTTGCACATATCGTGGTTATTATTTTTCATGACAGTACAATATACTCAACGGAAGGGGGGGGGGATGATTTTGCCAGTGTCAAACACATGAGAACTGTTCTGGTAAACTGTAACTTATTATTATTATTATTATTCCAAAGGATCTAGTTGTGGTTTACATTGCAGAACTCTGACAGTCAGGCTTATCAGAGCATGGTTTTAAATAGCCCAACTATTGTTGGATCTAATCTGTGGAATCTTAAGCGCATAGATGAGATATATTTGTATGACAATATTAATCTGTTATACACAGTATACTGTGTTTATTACCATAGCTATCTAAGAGTAAGACAGGGTTATGACTTTATAATCAAAGTAAACTTAATAAGGTTATGTTTAAAACAAGATGTAATTATTCAGCAGAATTAGGCAGTATACATACAGTTTGAGAATGTGATAGAGTTTTAATCTCTTCCCTGTGCTTGTGGAATTTGTCAGTCCTCGTGCTTTTTAAGGATGCAATAGGGTAGCAATGTCTTCTTCCCTCGATAATGGAAGTTTTTCCCTAATTTGCTATAATTCAGTGTCAACGATGTGTCAACCTGTTTATCCTGATCCACTCTGTATATGCGCGTCACAGTGCTGATGCCTCAGTTAAGTCTTCATTCTTCGATCCATTAGACAACTGTGATTCTTGGTCCAGAAGAGGAACAAGTCATATAAACCCACAGGTTAGTTAAATTAAGGTTAAACAAATATATATATATGAAGGAGGACATTGACAGATTCTGGTTATCTCCTTCCTTCACCAGGAGGTTTAGAGGACATGTCACACTATAAGTATAATTTGCATAATTGGTATTATCCAATATGTTTAAATGTATCTCCTTATTTCTTCACTAAAACAAGCAAGCCTTGCATGCAGTCCCAGAAGGTGTAGACAACCACATCCAAACCAACCAATTGGTTGAGGAAGAGGATGAAGATGAGGAGGGCGGATGACGAGAGGCAAAGAGGTGCAGGTGTCTACAGGTGTCTCCTGATTAAGTGTGATGTGGCAGCCCTCCCCTTCCTTCTTCTCTCCGGTGCTCCTCGTGCTCCTCGTACTCCTCGTGCTCCGCGTGCTTCTGGGCTGGAGCAGAGCTCCGTAATGAGCAGCCCTCCCCTTCCTTATCTCTCCGGTGCTCCTCGCGCTTCTGGGCTGCAGCAGAGCTCCCTAATGAGCTGCTCAGCAACACATTGGATGCCCTGGAGTACAGTCCCTACAGAGGCATAATGAGTACTCCAGTGTACCGTACACCAGCTCTCCACTCCCTGCCAAGGGCCCCGAGTCTGCCTTCCCTTCAGACATACACCAGCTCTCCACTCCCTGCCAAGGACCCTGAGTCTGCCTTCCCTTCAGACATACACCAGCTCTCCACTCCCTGCCAAGGACCCTGAGTCTGCCTTCCCTTCAGACATACACCAGCTCTCCACTCCCTGCCAAGGGCCCCGAGTCTGCCTTCCCTTCAGACATACACCAGCTCTCCACTCCCTGCCAAGGGCCCCGAGTCTGCCTTCCCTTCAGACATACACCAGCTCTCCACTCCCTGCCAAGGACCCTGAGTCTGCCTTCCCTTCAGACATACACCAGCTCTCCACTCCCTGCCAAGGACCCCGAGTCTGCCATCCCTTCAGACATACACCAGCTCTCCACTCCCTGCCAAGGACCCTGAGTCTGCCTTCCCTTCAGACATACACCAGCTCTCCACTCCCTGCCAAGGCCCCTGAGTCTGCCTTCCCTTCAGACATACACCAGCTCTCCACTCCCTGCCAAGGACCCTGAGTCTGCCTTCCCTTCAGACATACACCAGCTCTCCACTCCCTGCCAAGGACCCTGAGTCTGCCTTCCCTTCAGACATAGACCAGCTCTCCACTCCCTGCCAAGGACCCTGAGCCTGCCTTCCCTTCAGACATACACCAGCTCTCCACTGCATGCCAAGGGCCCTGAGCCTGCCTCATCTCAGACAATGGCACCAGGGTGGGCATGGCTTGTTCTCTTTACTCCTTTCGGGGGCCCCCCCTGGGGTTGCATGATTGAAGGTTGAAGTGGTAGGAGGGATGGCCTGTAGCCTGAGGTGGGCATCCAGTAACCTCACACACACAGAGATAGAGGAAGGGAGATAGGGAGAGAGGAAGGGAGGGAATATGAGAGAGGCAGAGGAGTCATGGAGAGCTGGAGAGAGAGAGAGAAAGACAGAGGTGGAGTGAGAGATAGAGTAATCGAGAAAGGGAGAAAGATGGAGAGAGGCACTCTTTAGTCAGACCACAGTCCTTCTGTTGGTGTTTGTGTGTATTTGTGTGTTTTAAGGACCAGCACTGCTGTGCTCTGACTCTCTTAAGTTTCCAGGAAGGATGATGAGGATCACAGGACTGTGATGACCATGAACCAGTCCTTTTGAAAACAGAGTCATGCTGAGAAGAAGATTCTGAGACTGTTTCTCAAGAAAACGCATATTCATGAAGATGATGCATCGGGGATGCTTTACTGCATCCCTCCGATTATACTCACTATTTCAATATAATTTGAATAACAATTAGCTATATTCCTCGATTTTATTTGGTGGTGAAATAAAGAGAAAGATCATTGCACAAGTCGTGACGACGCATTCGTTATTATTATAATTCAATCTTAAAACACTATTAATTATGCTGTGAAATATTTCAGGAACATGAATCATTTCCACACAGTTCAGCCTGGCACATAGAAGTGCTGAATGTTTCTGTGGGTGTATGTGTAGGCTCTGGGGTGAGTGTAAGCACAATACTGTAGGTGAAGCTTGGCTTGCAAATATGAGATTCAGAAGACATTAAAAAAATATATATACATTTTTGATATAAAATAACACGATTTATTCATTGTGTTAAGGATTGGACAGTCAGTGGACTTGTCTTCTTCATGCTCTCTTTATTCTAATCGTCCTGTATTTTAATGAGTCTGACGTCATGTCTTTTGTCTTCAGTAGAATTTATTTTGGCCACGAAATGTCTTTTCACCAACGCCCTCATCTGGGAATCGGGATTACATAGTCATTATCTTGTGAGGATTAAGGATTTGTCTCAAAAACAGAGTGGTGCTGCCTAACACAAGGAAATCACAACAGGATGTTACAAAGTCTATTGTTCATATCCCAATATTAATAGTAATAATAATACAAACTCTTACAAAGACAGGGGAAGTGCTTCTGAACAAAGGGAGTATTTTTGTTTTTGGGTGGAGGATTAAAAAAATAGAAGAGCATATATTTATGACCTCAGATGTCAAAGGTCAACGGCAATTTGGTATTACCTTGAAAATACAATTACACCAAATACAAACTAAGTTGTGTGGGATATTAAACACCAAATGTATAACCGTGCTTACAAGGACGTGGTACTGCTGCCACAGTGCTCTACTGTTGCCACAGTGCTCTACTGCTGCCACAGTGCTCTACTGTTGTCACGGTGCTCTACTGTTGCCACAGTGCTCTACTGTTGCCACAGTGCTCTACTGCTGCCACAGTGCTCTACTGTTGTGACGGTGCTCTACTGCTGCCACAGTGCTCTACTGTTGCCACAGTGCTCTACTGCTGCCACAGTGCTCTACTGTTGTCATGGTGCTCTACTGCTGCCACAGTGCTCTACTGCTGCCACAGTGCTCTACTACTGCCACGGTGCTCTACTGCGGCCACAGTGCTCTACTACTGCCACGGTGCTCTACTGCTGCCACGGTGCTCTACTACTGCCACGGTGCTCTACTGCTGCCACAGTGCTCTACTACTGCCACGGTGCTCTACTGCTGCCACGGTGCTCTACTACTGCCACGGTGCTATGCTGCCACAGTGCTCTGCTGATGCCACGGTGCTCTACTGCTGCCACAGTGCTCTACTACTGCCACAGTGCTCTACTACTGCCACGGTGCTCTACTGCTGCCACAGTGCTCTACTACTGCCACGGTGCTATGCTGCCACAGTGCTCTGCTGATGCCACAGTGCTCTACTGCTGCCACTGTGCTCTACTGCTGCCCCAGTGCTCTACTGCTGCCACAGTACTCTACTGCTGCCACAGTGCTCTGCCGCTGCCACAGTGCTCTACTGCTGCCACAGTGCTCTACTGCTGCCACAGTGCTCTACTGCTGCCACAGTGCTCTGCCGCTGCCACAGTGCTCTACTGCTGCCACAGTGCTCTACTACTGCCACGGTGCTCTACTGCTGCCACAGTGCTCTACTGCTGCCACAGTGCTCTACTACTGCCACAGTGCTCTACTGCTGCCACAGTGCTCTACTGCTGCCACAGTGCTCTACTACTGCCACAGTGCTCTACTGCTGCCACAGTGCTCTACTGCTGCCACAGTGCTCTACTGCTGCCACAGTGCTCTGCCGCTGCCACAGTGCTCTACTGCTGCCACAGTGCTCTACTACTGCCACGGTGCTCTACTGATGCCACAGTGCTCTACTACTGCCACGGTGCTCTACTGCTGCCACAGTGCTCTACTACTGCCACGGTGCTCTACTGCTGCCACAGTGCTCTTCTACTGCCACGGTGCTCTACTGATGCCACAGTGCTCTACTGCTGCCACTGTGCTCTGCTGCTGGCGATGATGAACGTGTCAATATAAAACATATTGTTGTGTGGTCTAAAGTCTAACACTTTTTTAAAAAATTTCCTCAAGACTTGCGATTCATGATAACCTGTCAAACTGCTGTGCCTTTTCAAATGATATTCTACTGAGGAACTGAAATGATTGACAGTTTTTAGATATGTTACCGGGCTGCAACTACGGGTCCAAATCAAATGTTCTCGCCCCAAGGCCACTATTGACCTTTTTAGCATTCAAAGGTCAATAGGCCATCATTGTAAATTAGAATTTGTTCGTAACTGAATTGTCTAGTTTACAAAAAAGGTTACATTAATAACAATGACAAAATAAATGTATCTGTATGTGTCCTAACAGATAAAGCCTTCCTTTAGCCTTGTCCCAATCCGTTAGGTTGCAATAGATGCTAGTGACCAAATGGCACCATATTCCCTATATAGTGCACTACTTTTGACTTTTGAACAGGCCCTAACCCATGGCTATCTCTGTAACTCAAAGTATTCCCTTGCTCTACGTGTCATCTAGCCAAGTGGTGCATAAGGTCCCCTCCATCTCTTCATCTAGCGAAGTGGTACATAAGGTCCCCTCCATCTCTTCATCTAGCAAAGTGGTGCATAAGGTCCCCTCCATCTCTTCATCTAGCGAAGTGGTACATAAGGTCCCCTCCATCTCTTCATCTAGCCAAGCGGTGCATAAGGTCCCCTCCATCTCTTCATCTAGCCAAGTGGTACATAAAGTCCCCTCCATCTCTTCATCTAGCCAAGCGGTGCATAAGGTCCCCTCCATCTCTTCATCTAGCCAAGTGGTGCATAAGGTCCCCTCCATCTCTTCATCTAGCCAAGTGGTACATAAGGTCCCCTCTATCTCTTCATCTAGCCAAGCGGTGCATAAGGTCCCCTCCATCTCTTCATCTAGCCAAGTGGTACATAAGGTCCCCTCCATCTCTTCATCTAGCCAAGTGGTACATAAGGTCCCCTCCATCTCTTCATCTAGCCAAGCGGTGCACAAGGTCCCCCCCATCTCTTCATCTAGCCAAGTGGTACATAAAGTCCCCTCCATCTCTTCATCTAGCCAAGTGGTACATAAGGTCCCCTCCATCTCTTCATCTAGCCAAGCGGTGCACAAGGTCCCCCCCATCTCTTCATCTAGCCAAGTGGTACATAAGGTCCCCTCCATCTCTTCATCTAGCCAAGTGGTACATAAGGTCCCCTCCATCTCTTCCGGTGTGAGTGATGTTTCTATGTCTACATCCAAAATGGCAGCCTATTCCATATATAGTGCACTACTTTGGGCTCTGGTCAAAAGTATTACACTATATAGGGTACACGGTGTGGGAGTTGGGTATATTTGACGTCCATCATCACGCTCAGCAGAGTTGATTACTGAAGCATGCTGCTGGAATGGGACTGATTGTCACCAGGGATGAAGTTCAAATCAAGGTCATTACAGCGTTATCCTTATAACACACCTGAAAGGTGCAGGTTTTGTGGAACAACTCCAGTTGATTAAGATTTGCTCACTGGATTTGTGTGTTTGTATATTGATATGAGATGTATATTGAGATGACATTGTATTTGAACATTTTGCCTGTTTGCAAAAAATAAAAAAATAATCTATTTGCACGTATTCCTTTCGGAGGTTGCTTTGACACACACACACACACACACACAAAAGGGACAACCTTCAAATGTTTCCCAGTACTATTGTTAATATTATTAGCCTGAGACTTCTTATGAAATCAGAGTTGTGACTCAACACATCTGGTAGGATTTGGACAGGTAGAACATGTGTGACTTTCAATTCAAGGAACAAGAGGAGGAGTCTAACTTGGAAGTGAAATGGGCAAATATGTGTGTATGGTAATGATCATCTGTTCACCACATTACAGGCCAGCCGGTCGGTTCTACTGATACACTGTTGCCTCCTTCCCTTTGAGACTGGAGAGACTGGAGAGACTGGACAGACTGGACAGACTGGAGAGACTGGAGAGACTAGAGAGACTAGAGAGACTGGAGAGACTGGAGAGACTGGACAGACTGGAGAGACTGGAGAGACTAGAGAGACTAGAGAGACTAGAGAGACTAGAGAGACTGGAGAGACTGGAGAGACTGGAGAGACTGGAGAGACTAGAGAGACTAGAGAGACTGGAGAGACTGGAGAGACTGGACAGACTGGACAGACTGGAGAGACTGGAGAGACTGGAGAGACTAGAGAGACTGGAGAGACTGGAGAGACTGGAGAGACTGGAGAGACTGGAGAGACTGGAGAGACTGGAGAGACTAGAGAGACTGGAGAGACTGGAGAGACTGAGAGAGACTGGAGAGACTGGAGAGACTGGAGAGACTAGAGAGACTGGAGAGACTAGAGAGACTGGAGAGACTAGAGAGACTGGAGAGACTGGAAAGACTGGAGAGACTAGAGAGACTGGAGAGACTAGAGAGACTGGAGAGACTGGAGAGACTAGAAGACTAGAGAGACTGGAGAGGCTGGAGAGACTAGAGAGACTAGAGAGACTGGAGAGACTAGAGAGACTGGAGAGACTAGAGAGACTGGAGAGACTGGAAAGACTGGAGAGACTGGAGAGACTAGACTGGAGAGACTGGAGAGACTAGAGAGACTGGAGAGACTGGAGAGACTGGAGAGACTAGAAGACTAGAGAGACTGGAGAGACTGGAGAGACTGGAGAGACTAGAGAGACTGAGAGAGAGACTGGAGAGACTGGAGAGACTGGAGAGACTGGAGAGACTAGAGAGACTGGAGAGACTAGAGAGACTGGAGAGACTGGAAAGACTAGAAGAGAGACTGGAGAGACTGAGACTAGAGAGACTGGAGAGACTAGAGAGACTGGAGAGACTAGAGAGACTGGAGAGACTGGAGAGACTGGAGAGACTGGAGAGACTGGAGAGACTAGAGAGACTGGAGAGACTGGAGAGACTGGAGAGACTGGAGACTAGAGACTAGAGAGACTGGAGAGGCTGGAGAGACTAGAGAGACTAGAGAGACTGGAGAGACTAGAGAGACTGGAGAGACTAGAGAGACTGGAGAGACTGGAGAGACTGGAAAGACTGGAGAGACTGGAGAGACTGGAGAGACTGGAAAGACTGGAGAGACTAGAGAGACTGGAGAGACTGGAGAGACTGGAGAGACTAGAAGACTGGAGAGACTGGAGAGACTAGAAGACTAGAGAGACTGGAGAGGCTGGAGAGACTAGAGAGACTAGAGAGACTGGAGAGACTAGAGAGACTGGAGAGACTGGAGAGACTAGAGAGACTGGAGAGACTGGAGAGACTAGAGAGACTGGAGAGACTAGAGAGACTGTAGAGACTAGAGAGACTGGACAGACTAGAGAGACTGGAGAGACTAGAGAGACTGGAGAGACTGTAGAGACTAGAGAGACTGGACAAACTAGAGAGACTGGAGAGACTGGAGAGACTGGACAGACTAGAGAGACTGTAGAGACTAGAGAGACTGGAGAGACTGGAGAGACTAGAGAGACTGTAGAGACTAGAGAGACTGTAGAGACTAGAGAGACTGGAAAGACTGGAGAGACTGGACAGACACTGGAAAGACTGGAGAGACTGGAAAGAGACTGGAAAGACTGGATAGACTGGATAGACTGGAAAGAGACTGGCAAGACTGGAGAGACTGGAAAGAGACTGGACAGAGACTGGAAAGACTGGAGAGACTGGAAAGAGACTGGAAAGAGACTGGAAAGAATGGAGAGACTGGACAGAGACTGGAAAGACTGGAGAGACTGGAAAGAGACCGGAGAGATTGGAAAGAGACCTTTTAGACCTTTGCATTTTGATGTGCAGCCTCTTGAATTCTGTTTGGGATTAATTAAAGCATGACTAATGCATTCCCAATTTCAAAGAGAGCCAATCTATGTATCCTTACAGGCCAGACTAGACCCCCCGTCACCACATTTCTGAAAATATACCTACTCATTTGTTTCAGTACTGAGCCTTGAAGTGGTCGTCTGTTGAAGCGAAAGGTTCCCCCCTTGTTATATTGCTGTTAAATGGCGCCAGTCTTTTATCTTGCTAACCGTGATTTAGAAGGCCCTACTGTAGTGTGTGATTGTGAATGAGTCTGGAAGGATTCAATCAGTTTCACTTATATATATATATATATGTTTTTACTTCATCTTTATTTAACCAGGTAAGCCAGTTGCGACCTGGCCAAGATAAAGCAAAGCAGTGTGGCAAAAACAAAAACAACAAAGAGTTATACATAAACAAACATACAGTCCATAACACAATATAAAACTCTATGTACAGTATGCGCAAATGTAGAAGATTAGGGAGGTAAGGCAATAAATAAATAAATAGGCCATAGAGGCAAAACAACTACAATTTAGCATTAACACTGGAGTGATAGGTGTGCAAGTAGAGATACCGGGGTGCAAAAGAGACAGAGGATAAATACAATATGGGGATGAGGTAGTCTGGTGGGCTATTTACAGATGGCTGAGTACAGGTACATTGATCGGGTAAGATGCTCCGACAGCTGGTGCTTAAAGCTAGTGAGGGAGATATAAGACTCCAGCTTCGGTGATTTTTGCAATTCGTTCCAGTCATTGGCAGCAGAGAACTGGAAGGAAAGGTGGCCAAAGGAAGTGTTGGCTTTGGGGATGACCAGTGAAATATACCTGCTGGAGTGCGTGCTACGGGTGGGCGTTGCTATGGTGACCAGCGAGCTGAGATAAGGGGGGACTTTATCTAGTAAACTTATAGATGACCTGGAGCCAGTGGTTTTGGCGATGAGTATGAAGTGAGGGCCAGCGAACGAGAGCATACAGGTTGCAGTGGTGGGTAGTATATGGGGCTTTGGTGACAAAACGGATGGCGCTGTGATAGACTACATCCAGTTTGCTGAGTAGAGTGTTGGGGGCTATTTTGTAAATGACATCGCCGAAGTCAAGTATCGGTAGGATAGCCAGTTTTACGAGGGTGAGTGTGAGTGAAGGAGGCATGAGTGAAGGAGGCTTTGTTGCGAAATTGGTTGCCAATTCTAGATTTAATTTTGGATTGGAGATGGTTAATATGAGTCTGGAAGGAGAGTTTACAGACTAACCAGACACCTAGGTATTTGTAGTTGTCCACATATTCTAACTCAGAACCGTCCAGAGTAGTGATGCTCGTCGGGCGGGCGTGTGCAGGCAACAATCGGTTGAACAGCATGCATTTAGTTTTACTAGCATTTAAAAGCAGTTGGAGGCCACGGAAGGAGTGTTGTATGGCTTTGAAGCTCGTTTGGAGGTTTGTTAACACAGTGTCCAAAGAGGTGCCAGATGTATACAGAATGGTGTCGTCTGAATATAGGGGGATCAGAAAATCACCAGCAGCAAGACTGACATCATTGATACATACAGAGGAAAGAGTTGGCCCGAGATTTGAACCCTGTGGCACCCCCATAGAGACTTCCAGAGGTCCAGCCAACAGGCCCTCTGATTTGAGACACTGAACTCTGTCTGATAAGTAGTTGGTGAACCAGGTGAAGCAATTATTAGAGAAACCAAGGATATTGAATCTGTCGATAAGAATGCGATGCTTGACAGAGCCAAAAGCCTTGGCCAGGGTGATGAAGACGGCTGCACAGTACTGTCTTTTATCGATGGCGGTTATGATATCGTTTAGGACCTTGAGCGTGGCTGAGGGTGCACCCATGACCAGTTCGGAAACCAGATTGCATAGTGGAGAAGGTACGGTGGGGGCTTTTGTAATGGTCGGTGATCTGTTTGTTAACTTTCGAAGACTTTAGAAAGGCAGGGCAGGATGGATATAGATCTTTAGCAGTTTGGGTCTAGAGTGTCTCCGCCTTTGAAGAGGGGGATGACCGCAGCTGCTTTCCAATGTTTGGGGATCTCAGATAAATACAATATGGGGATGAGGTAGTTGGGTGTGCTATTTAACTGTATAGTGCAACTGTATAGTGCAGCTTTCCAATCTTTGGGGATCTCAGGCGATACGAAAGAGAGGTTGAACAGGCTAGCAATAGGGGTCACAACAATTTCAGCAGATCATTTTAGAAAGAGAGGGTCCAGATTGTCTAGCCCGGCTGATTTGTAGGGATCCAGATTTTGCAGCTCTTTCAGAACATCAGCTGTCTGGATGAGAAGCAAGTTGCTGCGGGGGGTGCAGAGCTGTTGGCCGGGGTTGGGGTAGCCAGGTGGAAAGCATGGCCAACCATAGAAAAATGCTTACTGAAATTATCGATTATCGTAGATTTATCAGTGGTGACAGTGTTTCTTAGCCTCAGAGCAGTGGGCAGCTGGGAGGAGATGCTCTTATTCTCCATGGACTGTGCAGTGTCCCAGAACCCTTTGGAGTTAGTGCTACAGGATGCGAATTTATGTTTGAAAAAGCCATCCTTACCTTTCCTAACTGACTGTGTATATTGGGTCCTGACTACCCTGAAAAGTTGCTTATCGCATGGGGCGATTCGATGCTAATGTTCAGAACGCCACAGGATGTTTTTGTGCTGTGTAGTACTTGTACTACATATGGGACACAGACCGACTGAAGGTTAGGGACCAGCTGGCTGTTTCTCTTGATGTCTTGTTTGTGACATCCGTGTGTTCCTCACTGTTAAAAGGCTAGGTATGCCTTTCAGGCGGCCCCTACCTCAGTCCACACAACAACTGTCCAGTGCACTTCTTTTGACAAAGCAAATACTTTATCACCGTAGTATGTTTGTGTTTCACGATAACAACAACGTTAAACACAGTAATTATCTTGTTTTGTTTTATGATGCTCTAGTCTTTCATGGACTGTAGTGTTTAGTCTTCCTGGCACTCAGAAGTAGCTGTACATTTCTTCAATATTCTCTTTAAGACTTTTTAAAGGCTCTTTAAAGTAAAGCAAACTGCTGAAAGTGAACTGTGCAGCCGTTTCAGATAAGCTTTAAAAGCACAGCAGCATCATAATATTCAAGTCATGGAATTAACAGATTGGTGAAATGCAATACATAATGACGTGATAAAAAGCCGCTCTGTGTTTCCGTATTGTCCCTACGAGAAACATTTGTAAGAAGAGATGGCAACTTGAAAATGACATTTTGTGTACAGACGTCCAAAGGCAACACAATAATTGCAGAAGAAAAGTGGCTTAGCCTCATTCTCTGATAATTGTATCTGTGTCTAACACACACACACACACGCACGCACGCACGCACGCACGCGCACGCACACACACGCACGCACGCACGCGCACACGCACACACACACACACACACACACACACACACACACACACACACACACACACACACACACACACACACACACACACACACACACACACACACACACACACACACACACACACACACACACACACACACACACACACACACACACACACACACACACACACACACACACACACATACACACAGTGGATGAGATGAGCTTCCACTCTGCAACGAATGAGAAGTGTTCCAAAACCAGTTCTGCTCTGCCCTTGGAGCCGTGGATCAGGAAGTGACTGAAGAGCTTCTGTCCCAGTGTAGCTCTGTAACACTTGGCTTTGTCCCTAGTCACTGCCTGGATCAGAGAAGCTGCGCTGCCATCATCCCAGTGCTGGCAGCAATAAGGCCAGGCTTAGAATGACAAATTGGTTGGGGGGAGCTGATGATAGCAGGCCAAGACAGATACTTTGAAGAGGAAACGGTCGGACTGGTTTGTGACAAGCATGCAAACGATATGGCCAAGTGTATACATGTCTGAAGGCCCTGCAATGTGGAGAGATCCTGTCCCAAAGAAAAGGTGGTACAAGTCATTCTTGTCAAGACTAAACAGACTGAGGCGTTCAGATCAACAGTATTGAATAAACAGAAGAATTAGAGCTTCTCTGTCTCGTCTCTTGCTGCCTGACCTAAATCTGAAGAAAATAGAACTGAAAATACTTATTTAGTTTGATATATAACAATAATAATAATAATAATAATAAATATTCAAATCTATGTATGGATAGCTGTGTGAGTTGGCATTTTGGAAATGTGTAGGTCATAGGTCACCAAGTTTTTTTCTGAATCAAGATAACTTCCTGACTCAAAAATGCATGCCTGGGATCTACAGCTCTGATTTTCTTTATTTTGCATAACAAAAATGTAAGCCTATGCAACAATAACCAATTAAAAACAGTACTGTAGCCATGAGGTTTGAGCAGTAAGCTATAGGCCCAATACATTATCACCGTATACTGACTTTGCTTGAATTGACCTGCCAATGCATTGCTGTTCGGGACACTTTCTTTAAATTATATTTCAAAATTTGAGGTAGGCTATATGATCACACCAGTAATAGATCCACTGTTGTATTACTTGTGAGGCACAGCTGAGTGATCACACTTTATTTTACTGGGCTGGTGGTGGCTGCATCTGAGGGTCAGTCTCAGCGGAAGGAGAGAGCAGCAGACTGAGGGTCAGTCTCAGCGGAAGGAGAGAGCAGCAGACTGAGGGTCAGTCTCAGCGGAAGGAGAGAGCAGCAGGCTGAGGGTCAGTCTCAGCAGAGAGAGAGAGCAGCAGGCTGAGGGTCAGTCTCAGCAGAGGGAGAGAGCAGCAGACTGAGGGTCAGTCTCAGTGGAGGGAGAGAGCAGCAGACTGAGGGTCAGTCTCAGCGGAAGGAGAGAGCAGCAGGCTGGGGGTCAGTCTCAGCAGAGGGAGAGAGCAGCAGACTGAGGGTCAGTCTCAGTGGAGGGAGAGAGCAGCAGACTGAGGGTCAGTCTCAGCGGAAGGAGAGAGCAGCAGGCTGGGGGTCAGTCTCAGCAGAGGGAGAGAGCAGCAGACTGAGGGTCAGTCTCAGCGGAGGGAGAGAGCAGCAGACTGAGGGTCAGTCTCAGCGGAAGGAGAGAGCAGCAGGCTGGGGGTCAGTCTCAGCAGAGGGAGAGAGCAGCAGACTGAGGGTCAGTCTCAGCAGAGGAGAGAGCAGCAGACTGAGGGTCAGTCTCAGCGGAAGGAGAGAGCAGCAGGCTGGGGTCAGTCTCAGCAGAAGGAGAGAGCAGCAGGCTGAGGGTCAGTCTCAGCAGAAGGAGAGAGCAGCAGGCTGGGGTCAGTCTCAGCGGAAGGAGAGAGCAGCAGGCTGAGGGTCAGTCTCAGCGGAAGGAGAGAGCAGCAGGCTGAGGGTCAGTCTCAGCGGAAGGAGAGAGCAGCAGGCTGAGGGTCAGTCTCAGCGGAAGGAGAGAGCAGCAGACTGAGGGTCAGTCTCAGCAGAGGGAGAGAGCAGCAGACTGAGGGTCAGTCTCAGCAGAGGGAGAGAGCAGCAGACTGAGGGTCAGTCTCAGCGGAAGGAGAGAGCAGCAGGCTGAGGGTCAGTCTCAGCAGAGGGAGAGAGCAGCAGGCTGAGGGTCAGTCTCAGCGGAAGGAGAGAGCAGCAGGCTGAGGGTCAGTCTCAGCGGAAGGAGAGAGCAGCAGGCTGAGGGTCAGTCTCAGCAGAGGGAGAGAGCAGCAGGCTGGGGTCAGTCTCAGCAGAGGGAGAGAGCAGCAGGCTGAGGGTCAGTCTCAGCGGAAGGAGAGAGCAGCAGGCTGAGGGTCAGTCTCAGCAGAGGGAGAGAGCAGCAGGCTGAGGGTCAGTCTCAGCGGAAGGAGAGAGCAGCAGGCTGAGGGTCAGTCTCAGCGGAAGGAGAGAGCAGCAGGCTGAGGGTCAGTCTCAGCAGAGGGAGAGAGCAGCAGGCTGAGGGTCAGTCTCAGCGGAGGGAGAGAGCAGCAGGCTGAGGGTCAGTCTCAGCGGAAGGAGAGAGCAGCAGGCTGAGGGTCAGTCTCAGCGGAAGGAGAGAGCAGCAGGCTGAGGGTCAGTCTCAGCGGAAGGAGAGAGCAGCAGACTGAGGGTCAGTCTCAGCAGAGGGAGAGAGCAGCAGGCTGAGGGTCAGTCTCAGCGGAAGGAGAGAGCAGCAGGCTGAGGGTCAGTCTCAGCGGAAGGAGAGAGCAGCAGGCTGAGGGTCAGTCTCAGCGGAAGGAGAGAGCAGCAGACTGAGGGTCAGTCTCAGCGGAAGGAGAGAGCAGCAGGCTGAGGGTCAGTCTCAGCGGAAGGAGAGAGCAGCAGACTGAGGGTCAGTCTCAGCAGAGGGAGAGAGCAGCAGACTGAGGGTCAGTCTCAGCGGAAGGAGAGAGCAGCAGACTGAGGGTCAGTCTCAGCGGAAGGAGAGAGCAGCAGACTGAGGGTCAGTCTCAGCGGAAGGAGAGAGCAGCAGACTGAGGGTCAGTCTCAGCAGAGGGAGAGAGCAGCAGACTGAGGGTCAGTCTCAGCAGAGGGAGAGAGCAGCAGACTGAGGGTCAGTCTCAGCGGAAGGAGAGAGCAGCAGACTGAGGGTCAGTCTCAGCAGAGGGAGAGAGCAGCAGGCTGAGGGTCAGTCTCAGCAGAGAGAGAGAGCAGCAGACTGAGGGTCAGTCTCAGCAGAGGGAGAGAGCAGCAAACTGAGGGTCAGTCTCAGCAGAGAGAGAGAGCAGCAGGCTGAGGGTCCGTCACTCAACATCCCTACTCTTTCGCTTTCCTCCACTGACACTGACCCAAAAGGGACACCGTCTTCCAGCTGATGGCGAAACTCGAGTCGCACCGCATTATTTCTGCATCATGCACAAATTCAGGTCGTTACTCCCAGAGAAAGTGAAATATTACCTCGATATTAAAAAACACCCAAGTCGCTAATAATAATAACAACGCAAGCCTACAGATACACTTTCCTACTCGTTCGTTACCGCTGCGGTGCTTGTTGTAGCGCTGAGTGGAAATAGGTACAACGAGCATTTAATGGGTTATGAAAGTGTTGAATACAAAGTGTTGACGGTGCTGAGTGAGAACTTAAACATCAACTCACTACACTGGGGCGGCAGGGTAGCCTAGTGGTTAGAGCGTTGGACTAGTAACCGGAAGGTTGCGAGTTCAAACCCCCGAGCTGACAAGGTACAAATCTGTCGTTCTGCCCCTGAACAAGCAGTTAACCCACTGTTCCCAGGCCGTCATTGAAAATAAGAATGTGTTCTTAACTGACTTGCCTGGTTAAATAAAGGTAAAAGAAAAACACACATACAGTGGGGCAAAAAAGTATTTAGTCAGCCAACAATTTTGCAAGTTCGCCCTCTTAAAACGATGACAATCGCATGTCATTTTCATTCAAGAAAATCAGATTGTAGAATTTTTTATGAATTTATTTGCAAATTATGGTGTAAAACAAGTATTTGGTCACCTACAAACAAGCAAGATTTTCTGGCTCTCACAGACCTGTAACTTCTTCTTTAAGAGGCTCCTCTGTCCTGTGGCTGTAACCAAACCATACATACTTCATACAAACAGCAGCTCTTTGCTGTATTTCTTTATAGTCTATCTCTAGTCATGGTTTTAAACGTTTTGAAATCTCACAGTATCAATTTTATCGTAGTTTTCTTTTATGCTTGCTACGTTACTGCAGACTCGGTCGTCTGAACAATCTGATTGGCCAGCGGTGGCGTAGCGCACTTGATTTCCTCTCCAGGCCAACCGGGAAGGCAGAGCTTGTACCTTCAGACACATGAAATGGCCTACCTGGCGCAAACTGTTGGCTGCATTGGCTGCACCTACCACCAACAGCCTGAGACTAATAACAAAACATGAGGAACACAAGGCTTTATGGTTTGGGTTTTTTACAGAAATGTTTGGCGATTGCCTAGTAATGCCTGGGAGATGGACAAGTTGATCACGATAAACCGGTTGGTGACCACTGGTGTTGGCCAACAATTAGATGTCTCCAAAAATCTGCTATTATGACTGATGCAATTTCAATGTGTTTTATTGACAGTTTCCAGACGTTTTTTTTACCTGAAGTTACTATCATTAGTTTAAAGATCTAAACACTTTTAAACATGCATTATGTTATTATAATTAAGTTTCTGTTGTTGTCAATATGATGACCTACTGTTTACAAATGTATAACTAAATTCTAACGTACCCGCAATGTCCAAATTTATATCTCTCCCTGTTGATTATTCACACGAGAATCGAGCATGTATTTGCAGTGAATGCACTTAGATCCCTGACATTTTAACAATTTATGTCCCAATAGAGAGATGAATCATTATTCCATGAAAGCATTTACATAGCCAGGAAATACATCAAGCCAGTCAATTCGTGTGAAATAAAGTGGTCCTTCTGTAGCTCAGTTGGTAGAGCATGGCGCTTGTAACGCCAGGGTAGTGGGTTCAATCCCCGGGACCACCCATACGTAGAATGTATGCACACATGACTGTAAGTCGCTTTGGATAAAAGCGTCTGCTAAATGGCATATATTATATAAAAAGGAGCCTAACCTAGAGTACACATTCAATTCTGAATACAAAACGCTTCCTCAATAAAGCTAGCTAGCTGACAAGTTACTTTCCCAATACGTTTTGAAGAATAAGCTAGCGCTGTCCAACATTAGCTTGATACTGTGCCAGTCACTGAGACGATGTTGCAACCAACACCCACAACTGGTTGCGTGGTGGCCTGGTCGCAGCCAACAACAGAACCAATTTGTGCTTAAAACTGCAGGCTATGCATCAAAGGCTGCACCAACCACACAGGACCCCACATACCATCACAACTTTCAGAGAAAGAAAATCCTAGCAAAGACTGGAAGCGGACTTGTTCACCCTGCTAGTAGTGGACTACTTCTCAAAGTATGTATAAATTGCAAACCTGTCACTAACAAATGTCTGCAGATGTTGTAATCCATCTGAAAGTCCTTTTTTTTTGCCCACCATGTGGAACCCTGAGGCAATGGTTATGGATAACGGATCTCAGTTCCCCCGGAAGACCCCTTTCTGACTTTGCTGCCAAGTATGGATTTTGCCTTGTCACTGCTAGACCCATCAATCACAAACACAGCAGCGATCAGCTCATGGGAAAAGGATAGAAAGAGTGAGGATCAGCAACGAGCGCCACAGAGTCAGCGACCTCAGCAGACTCCCACTTGGAAAACAGGTGTGGGTGAATTGACTCAAAAGTCACAGGAAACAATGCAACATTGCAGCACCACGATCCTCTATGGTGGAAGTTCCCCCACGGGTCCGTCTGCAGGAACAGACATGACCTCATCCATATGGATGAACCTGAGAATAACGACGCTAAAGCAGGAGAAGAGTCAAGTGTCTTCACCGTTCCCGACACACCGGGTCAACACCAACACACAAGGTCATCGCGGCTGTATCTGCTACACACCTACCACCATAAGGGCAGAATAATCTCTGGAGGTCTGTTGAGAGGAAGGCCCTTGTACCCATAGTTCTCTGAAAGGGGGAGATGTGATGTTATTTGCATATTGTATCCTGATTGGCCGTATGCTAATGATAGCCCGTGGGAATGGTTCGTGAGGAAAGATTCTCCCTGTAATGTGAAGCAACGTCATGCTAGCAATAAATTGGCCTTCATAAAGCTGCACCGTTAGTAGCTATTTTACTCACAAAATAGACAAGTTCAATAGTAAATAGTATTTATTTATTAATAACAGCTGATTTTCTAGCGGGAAGTGAAAAACCAGAAGGCCATTTACGGCAATATGGTGTAAATTGGAACCCCCGATCTCTTTTAAGAGACAACTAATAAATGAAAATAAGCATACACTGTGTGTGTGTGTGTGTGGGGGGCTGTCAAAAGAATACACAAAAAAGAGAATGGTCAAAAAAAGGTCAAAGGTCAAAGGTCAAAAGGTCAAAATATCCCCTCCAGTAAACAAACCCAGGACCTTCAAATCCCAGGCTGGTGCCGCTAACCATTACTCTACCAGCCGTGTTATAACGATATGTCAACTTAACACTCTATTTAATTGGGACTGTCTGGTGATGTCAACAAACATTCAATTCCAAAATGTTTTTGTTCATTCACTCAGGACACATTGAATGTTTATTTCTCTTCCTTGGGATTAAAAAAAAAAACATTTTTTTATGTAATTTTCTTAAACAGTTTCATTTTATCATGTATCTATAAAAATAAGCAAGCATGGAGTTTTATTTTGACTGCAAACAGGTCTCGCAAGCGATCAGTGATCATCATGATGTTGTTGTTGTTTACCTGGATGCTTTGTGTGCAACCCTGGCACTTTTTACTTGTGGATGGCGACTTCACGTTTTCGGGAAAACGTTGAAAAGTAACTCGAAACTTTGTTGATCAGTTGGCTCACATTTGGATTAGCAGACTGAATACAGTAAGGGATATAATTTGGATTAGCAGACTGAATACAGTAAGGGATATAATTTGGATTAGCAGACTGAATACAGTAAGGGATATAATTTGGATTAGCAGACTGAATTAATGCATAACAGTAAGGGATATAATTTGGATTAGCAGACTGAATACAGTAAGGTATATAATTTGGATTAGCAGACTGAATACAGTAAGGGACATAATTTGGATTAGCAGACTGAATACAGTAAGGGACATAATGTGGATTAGCAGACTGAATACAGTAAGGGATATAATTTGAATTAGGAGACTGAATGAAGAATTATTTGGATTAGCAGACTGAATACAGTAAGGGATATAATGTGGATTAGCAGACTGAATACAGTAAGGGATATAATTGGAATTAGGAGACTGAATGAAGAATTATTTGGATTAGCAGACTGAATACAGTAAGGGATATAATTTGGATTAGCAGACTGAATACAGTAAGGGATATAATTTGGATTAGCAGACTGAATACAGTAAGGGATATAATTTGGATTAGCAGACTGAATACAGTAAGGGATATAATTTGGATTAGCAGACTGAATACAGTAAGGGATATAATTTGGATTAGCAGACTGAATACAGTAAGGGATATAATTTGGATTAGCAGACTGAATACAGTAAGGGATATAATTTGGATTAGCAGACTGAATACAGTAAGGGATATAATTTGGATTAGCAGACTGAATTAATGCATACAGTAAGGGATATAATTTGCTCTGGATCTTCTAACAGCAATGTGTCGTTTCTGGTGTGTGCATATATTATAAATTTGCGGCGTGTTATTTTTTCCCAAAAGTTACCAAAGTTTGGTGTACCTAACTGGCTAAAATAGCAGCCAAGTAGCACCCGGTTTAAGAACTCTGATATTCTGCTGAAAAGATCTGAGCATTGTCAGAAATGCTACAAAAAGGTAGCACGTCGTTGGTGTTTGCTGGTCAGACACGTGCACGTGAGAGCGGTAAATTGTGAATTTAATCAAAACTGTCGCCCCTACAAACGTATTCAGTCCAAATGGATCTTAAGTCTAATGGCCGCCTTATGGACTCTGTAGTCTTGTTTAAATCCGGCATCTAGAATTTGAGCTAAGTTTGAGCAATAAAATTGTCTGACGACTCTGATGCTAACGACCCTGTCAAAAATCCCATATAGTGGTTATCGGCGACAGTTGGACGGAGAGTGACAAGAGGTGGGGAGGGTGTTGTGTACCTCCAATCAAGTTGATATGCACATTTCTTTGACAATGGTGTCATATCGGCTTACATATGATGGTAGGGAGATTTAATTTAGCTGAGCTTCAACTATAATAGCTAGAACAAAAGTGGGCGTCACAGTGAGTGGTTGGTCTATTACTAACAAGCAGCTCTGTTTTACGTTGTAATTACATTGTTTTCCTGAGCATACTGGCACCTTAGTCAAAGGCTTCTGAGAGCCTTAAGACTGTTTGTCATGGAAATTAGCCCTCCTCTGAGCCAAAACGATTATGGCAACGCTACAGGTCTGCTGTAAGCGTGGCATGGCATGTCAACGTACATGCAGGACGTCAGACAAACAGCCTTGGGTAGGAGGAAGTGATTGGTTCACACTGGTTTGAGTGGTTTATGTAGACCTTGCAGATGTTTCTGATGAGTTAGTACATCATATGAGGTGCTTTATAATGCATTCAACATAGTTCATAAGGAGATAGAATACATTTTACTAACTTGGTTACAACAAACACTTTCTCTTGTGGTACATTTTCACAACTCTTAGTAGAAAACTCCAAACTGGTCACACTAGTAACACAGCCAGTTGTTTCATTAAAACCCTGTCATTGTGCATTCATTTGGACTGTAAACATCTCTCACGACACACAACCATTGATTCAAAATATAAGTTTATTGTGAAATGTAAGGGGAACATTGGTTTAATCACCCACAAGACAACATAATAATATATTTTTGTTCAATTTAGTCGTTTTAACTAACAGTTAATCTAATTGAAAACAATGCAAGATATGTGTTTCAAAAACGTCCTTAGAGGTGCTGAAAGTAATATGCTACAATACTGTTGTCACGTCCTGACCTTGGGTTTCTTTTTTATGTCTCTGTTTTAGTTTGGTCAGGGCGTGAGTTGGGCTGGTCAGGGCGTGAGTTGGGCTGGTCAGGGCGTGAGTTGGGCTGGTCAGGGCGTGAGTTGGGGTGGTCAGGGCGTGAGTTGGGGTGGTCAGGGCGTGAGTTGGGGTGGTCAGGGCGTGAGTTGGGCTGGTCAGGGCGTGAGTTGGGCTGGTCAGGGCGTGAGTTGGGCTGGTCAGGGCGTGAGTTGGGGTGGTCAGGGCGTGAGTTGGGCTGGTCAGGGCGTGAGTTGGGCTGGTCAGGGCGTGAGTTGGGCTGGTCAGGGCGTGAGTTGGGGTGGTCAGGGCGTGAGTTGGGGTGGTCAGGGCGTGAGTTGGGGTGGTCAGGGCGTGAGTTGGGCTGGTCAGGGCGTGAGTTGGGCTGGTCAGGGCGTGAGTTGGGCTGGTCAGGGCGTGAGTTGGGCTGGTCAGGGCGTGAGTTGGGCTGGTCAGGGCGTGAGTTGGGGTGGTCAGGGCGTGAGTTGGGGTGGTCAGGGCGTGAGTTGGGGTGGTCAGGGCGTGAGTTGGGCTGGTCAGGGCGTGAGTTGGGCTGGTCAGGGGCGTGAGTTGGGCTGGTCAGGGCGTGAGTTGGGGTGGTCAGGGCGTGAGTTGGGCTGGTCAGGGTGTGAGTTGGGCTGGTCAGGGCGTGAGTTGGGGTGGTCAGGGCGTGAGTTGGGCTGGTCAGGGCGTGAGTTGGGGTGGTCAGGGCGTGAGTTGGGCTGGTCAGGGCGTGAGTTGGGGTGGTCAGGGCGTGAGTTGGGGTGGTCAGGGCGTGAGTTGGGGTGGTCAGGGCGTGAGTTGGGGTGGTCAGGGCGTGAGTTGGGGTGGTCAGGGCGTGAGTTGGGGTAGTCAGGGCGTGAGTTGGGGTGGTCAGGGCGTGAGTTGGGGTGGTCAGGGCGTGAGTTGGGGTGGTCAGGGCGTGAGTTGGGGTGGTCAGGGCGTGAGTTGGGCTGGTCAGGGCGTGAGTTGGGGTGGTCAGGGCGTGAGTTGGGCTGGTCAGGGCGTGAGTTGGGGTGGTCAGGGCGTGAGTTGGGGTGGTCAGGGCGTGAGTTGGGGTGGTCAGGGCGTGAGTTGGGCTGGTCAGGGCGTGAGTTGGGGTGGTCAGGGCGTGAGTTGGGCTGGTCAGGGCGTGAGTTGGGCTGGTCAGGGCGTGAGTTGGGGTGGTCAGGGCGTGAGTTGGGGTGGTCAGGGCGTGAGTTGGGCTGGTCAGGGCGTGAGTTGGGGTGGTCAGGGCGTGAGTTGGGGTGGTCAGGGCGTGAGTTGGGGTGGTCAGGGCGTGAGTTGGGGTGGTCAGGGCGTGAGTTGGGGTGGTCAGGGCGTGAGTTGGGGTGGTCAGGGCGTGAGTTGGGGTGGTCAGGGCGTGAGTTGGGCTGGTCAGGGCGTGAGTTGGGGTGGTCAGGACGTGAGTTGGGGTGGTCAGGGCGTGAGTTGGGGTGGTCAGGGCGTGAGTTGGGGTGGTCAGGGCGTGAGTTGGGCTGGTCAGGGCGTGAGTTGGGGTGGTCAGGGCGTGAGTTGGGGTGGTCAGGGCGTGAGTTGGGGTGGTCAGGGCGTGAGTTGGGCTGGTCAGGGCGTGAGTTGGGGTGGTCAGGGCGTGAGTTGGGGTGGTCAGGGCTTGAGTTGGGGTGGTCAGGGCGTGAGTTGGGCTGGTCAGGGCGTGAGTTGGGGTGGTCAGAGCGTGAGTTGGGCTGGTCAGGGCGTGAGTTGGGCTGGTCAGGGCGTGAGTTGGGCTGGTCAGGGCGTGAGTTGGGGTGGTCAGGGTGTGAGTTGGGGTGGTCAGGACGTGAGTTGGAGTGGTCAGGGCGTGAGTTGGGCTGGTCAGGGCGTGAGTTGGGGTGGTCAGGGCGTGAGTTGGGCTGGTCAGGGCGTGAGTTGGGCTGGTCAGGGCGTGAGTTGGGGTGGCCATTCTATGTTTTGTATTCTATGTTTTGTATTCTATGTTTTGTATTCTATGTTTTGTATTCTATGTTTTGTGTTCTGTGTTTGTAATTCTGTGTTTGACCTGGTGTGGTTCCCAATCAGAGGCAGCTATTTATCGTTGTCTCTGATTGAGAACCATACTTAGGCAGCCTGTTACCATACTTAGGCAGCCTGTTTCCCCACTATGGGTTGTGGGTTGTTGTTGTCTCTGATTGAGAACCATACTTAGGCAGCCTGTTTCCATACTTAGGCAGCCTGTTTCCCCACTATGGGTTGTGGGTTGTTGTTGTCTCTGATTGGGAACCATACTTAGGCAGCCTGTTTCCCCACTATGGGTTGTGGGTTGTTGTTGTCTCTGATTGAGAACCATACTTAGGCAGCCTGTTTCCATACTTAGGCAGCCTGTTTCCCCACTATGGGTTGTGGGTTGTTGTTGTCTCTGATTGGGAACCATACTTAGGCAGCCTGTTTCCCCACTATGGGTTGTGGGTTGTTGTTGTCTCTGATTGAGAACCATACTTAGGCAGCCTGTTACCATACTTAGGCAGCATGTTTTCCCACTATGATTTGTGGGTAGTTGTTTTCTGTGTCTGTGTTTTACCATACAGAACTGTTTCGGTTTTCATTTATTTCTCTTGTTCTTTTGTTTTCTGTGTTCAGTTTAATAAATATATTATGGACACTTACCACGCTGCGCATTGGTCCGATATTTTATACTCCTCGTCAGAAGAGGAGGAGAACCGTTACAACTGTAAATTATAGCTTTCACTTTAGGCAATACTCTTACATAACCCAACAATATGTACAGAAAATGTATCATTTCCATAATATCTATCCAATATTTAATCAAAGGTGTGATCAATGAAGACATCCTCTACAATCTCTCATGCAACAAAAAATAAATAATAATATTTCAGATATACTGTTTGTAATCAAGCATTTGGCCATAAATTCTCATCCACATCACATTGAATGTCCTCATTGTACATGCACCATGGGGAACACCTTTTGGCAAATCCAAGCTTGACATTGGTCTGCATTGATGTTGTCGCATACCTCATCCATGGCCAGAAAGAGAGTGGCACACTCACGGGGATTGTGATTGTACACCTTCCATCTTCATCCTGAAAACAAATCCTCAATAGGGCTGAGGAAAGAAGAGTATGGGGGGGGTCACGAATCAGGGACTGGGCCTGACTGACATTGACCCACACAATGACCGCTTCAACTTGAAAGGCCTGCTCAATTTAATTCAATTGAGAAACATAATGAGGTGTGCAGCATTGTAGGATCCAAGTAATGGCCTAAGTCCTACCACACCATGTTCAGAGATACATTGTATTAGGATAGTATTCAGATCCCTTGACTCCCCCAATAAATGTACATTAAAGCCTTATTCTAAAATGGATTTAATATATATTTTTTTTTCATCAATCTACATGCAATAACCCATAATGACAAAAGCGAAAACAGGTGTTTAGACTTTTTGCAGCATATTAAAAAAATATATTATTTAGATAAGAATTCAGACCTTTTGCTATGAGACTCAAAACTGGTACAGAGAGATCCTTGATGAAAACCTGCTCTTTATTTGTACTATTTTCTACATCGTAGAACAATAGTGGAATCATAAACACTATGGAATAACACATATGGAATCATGTAGTAACCAAAAAAGTGTTAAACAAATCCAAATACATTTTCGATTTTCAGTTCTTCAAAGTAGTCACCCTTTGGCTACTTTGGAAGGAAGACGCAGAGTTACCTCTGCTGCAGAGGTTAATTAAAGTTCATTAGAGTTACCAGCCTCAGAAATTGCAGCCCAAATAAATGCTTCACAAAGTTCAAGTAACAGACACCTCTCAACATCAACTGTTCAGAGGAGACTGAGTGAATCAGCATTCTGCAGCGATACGGTCGAATTGCTGAAACAACAAAAAACACCACCACTAAAGGACACCAATAAGAAGAAGAGAATTGCTTGGGCCAAGAAACACTAGAAATGGACATTAGACTGGTGGAAATCTGTCCTTTGTACTGATTTGAGATTTTTGGTTCCAACCGCCATGTCTTTGTGAGATGCCGAGTAGGTGAACGGATTGTCTCTACATGTGTGGTTCCCATCGTGAAGCATGGAGGAGGAGGTGTGATGGTGTGGGGGTGCTTTTCTGGTGACACAGTCTGTGAGTTATTTAGAATTCAAGGTACACTTAACCAGCATGGCTACCACAGAATTATGCAGCGATACGCCATCCCATCTGGTTTGGGCTTAGTTGGACTATCATTTATTTTTTTTAAGGACAATGGCCCAACACATCTCCAGGCTGTGGAAGGGCTATTTGACAAATAAATAGAGTGATGGAGTGCTGCATCAGATGACCTGGTCTCCACAATCACCTGACCTCAACCCAGTTGAGATGATTTGGGATGAGTTAGGCCGTAGACGGATGGAAAAGCAGCCCAAGAGTGTTCAGCATATGTGGGAGCTCCTTCAAGACTGTTGGAAAGCATTCCAGGTGAAGCTGGTGGAGAGAATGCCAAGAGTGTGCAAAGCATACTTGTGAACATTTTACCACATACTTGTGAACATTTTACCAAAGTGATTCCAACAAAAAAAACAACACACATTTATTTTTTATTTAACCAGGCAACTCAGTTAAGTACAAATTCTTATTTGCAATGATGGCCTACCCCAGCCAAACCCAGACAACGAGGGGCCAATTGTCCGTCGCCCTATGGGACTCCCAGTCACAGCCAGATGTGATGCAGCCTGGATTTGAACCAGGTACTGAAGTGACACCTCCTGCACTGAGTTGCCAGAGTCTTAGACCACTGCGCCACTAAATACTAAAAACAAATGGGAAATAGTAAAACCATTGGAGGGAAGTGCAGTAATGCTTGATGCCGCGGCAGCCTGAATGTCTGTGAGTCTGTGTTGTTTCACTGTTTGACTGACAGAGTCCATCTAAAAACATGGCAGGTAGATAGATACCTTGACTGCCTTGTAAGTTTTTTTGCCATTAAAATGATATTCAATTAGGCCTTGATGGCTTATTGCCTGAAACCACGCCTTTATAATGATTTCAGGTAGAACATTCAAATTGAAATATTTTTATTGCCTTGGAGCCCCATCAAAATAATTGTTTTGATGTGTCCTGTATTTTATTTGGCACTGACGTTAATTGGAAACGATCCTAGCCAGGGAAAAGTATATTTATAAGAGGTATGTTGACTGAAATGTGCTACAGTCCCTTGGCTCGATGTTATGGAATTTGAGTCCAACATCAGGCTAGCAGAAAGCCGGTCAGTGGTTTTTGGGGAGACAGTGTTTGTATGTACAATGTTGTCACTTTGATTGTGTGTCCAATGCTGCATAATAATACCGGGGGATAATGTTCAGGTTTGGGGGGAGGATGTTGTTGAAACACAGCTAGCATCTCAATTTCTATGGAAAACCTATTATTGTTCACTGAATGCTTTTCCATCTGGGACGTTTGTATCCTTTCCTCAAATTGGTTTTAAAAAAAATACAAATATATATATATATATATATATTTTTTTAAAAGAGTAGAGTAATTATCCTATATATACAGGAACTACTGCTGTACACACACACACGTTATATTAATATACTGTCCATACTATATATACACACCATGCTATATAACTATTGCTGTACACACACACACGTTATATTAATGTACTGTCCATACTATATATACACACCATGCTATATAACTATTGCTGTAAACCCCTTTTCTATTCATGTGCTGTCCATAATGTCTGTTCAAGACTCTGACATTGCTCTTTCTGATATTTCTATATTTCTTATTTTTTTTAAATCTTTTTCCTGTTTAGATGTATCTGTATTGTGTTGTATTGTGACTAATAACATTGGGTTTGATTTGAAATAGGTAGAGTAAACAACAAGTACATCATTTAGTACTGATAAGTCTTATATCATTAAGTACTGACACATCCTATATCATTTAGTCCTGATAAATCCTACATATTTAACTACTGATAAATCCTATATCATTATGTACTGATACATTCTATATCATTTAGTACTGATAAATCCTATATATTTTACTACTGATAAATCCTTTATCATTTAGTACTGATAAATCCTATATATTTTACTACTGATAAATCCTATATCATTAAGTACTGACAAATCCTATATCATTTAGTCCTGATAAATCCTATATCATTTAGTACGGATAAATCCTATATATTTTACTACTGATAAATCCTATATCATTAAGTACTGATAAATCCTATATATTTTACTTCTGATAAATCCTATATCATTTAGTCCTGATTAATCCTATATCATTAAGTACTGATAAATCCTATATATTTTACTACTGATAAATCCTATATCATTTAGTACTGATAAATCCTATATATTTTACTTCTGATAAATCCTATATCATTAAGTACTGATAGATGCTATATAATTTAGTGCTGATTAATCCTAGATTAAAACAAACCAATTCCAAGAGTTTATATGGGACAGTCAGATAGGCATAAAGCCATGGTACACAACAATCAACAGTACTGCATCAAATAGGGTATATATCTGGTATTTCAGGAATTCAATGCTGGTGAATCCCCTCATCGTAACAGAGAAATATTCCATTATTTTTTTCTGTTCCTTTGTTTATATGCGCTACCTGTCAGCGTGTCATGTCACGGAGTACAGTTCCACCAGAAGTGGAATCCACTTTTCTTTTCTTCTTACCTACTTCAGATCAAAAACATTGAAGTCACATGATCAAAGCCATTGGATAATCCTGGACCTACTGCGTTGTTTTAATCCCAGTGAGAGAACCAATGTACCACGGTAAACACACACACAAAAAAATATCAGAAACAAGTCAACGGAATTGCAGTTGACTAAATGTAGCAACAACAAGGCACTTTGTAGTGGATAGCAAGGAAGTTAGCTGACTGGATAAAGCATCTCATTGTAAGTGTGGAGAATGCCAGTGGTGCCTAATGGCCCCCACTCACCCGACATACCAATGTGTCGTCCCCCCAAAAAAAAGTCCCTATCTGCTCGACACTGGGAGTGAATGGTGCTCTTGTTCTCAGGTTTATAAGGCGTCCGCCTTGAATGTGAACAGCATGGTTCATGTCCTGCTATGACGGCATAGGGAAGGAAAGATAATGGAGCTCATTAGCGTAGGATAATGGGATTTATCAGTACATAATGATATAGGATTTATAAGGACTAAATGATATAGGATTTATCAGTACTAAATGATATAGGATTTGTCAGTACTAAATGATATAGGATTTATCAGTACTAAATGATATAGGATTTATCAGTACTAAATGATATAGGATTTATCAGTACTAAATGATATAGGATTTATCAGTACTTAATGATATAGAATTTATCAGTACTTAATGATATAGGATTTATCAGTCGTAAAATATATAGGATTTATCAGTACTTAATGATATAGGATTTATCAGTAGTAAAATATATAGGATTTATCAGTACTAAATTAAATAGGATTTATCAGTACTTAATGATTTAGAATGTATCAGTTCTTAATGATATAGGATTTATCAGTAGTAAAATATATAGGATTTATCAGTACTAAATGATTTAGAATGTATCAGTTCTTAATGATATAGGATTGATCAGTAGTAAAATATATAGGATTTATCAGTACTAAATGATTTAGAATGTATCAGTTCTTAATGATTTAGGATTTATCAGTAGTAAAATATATAGGATTTATCAGTACTAAATGATATAGGATTTATCAGGATTAAATTATATAGGATTTATCAGTACATAATGATATATGATTTATAAGGACTAAATGATATAGGATTTATCAGTACTAAATGATATAGGATTTATCAGTACTAAATGATATAGGATTTATCAGTACTAAATGATATAGGATTTATCAGTACTTAATGATATAGGATTTATCAGTACTAAATTATATTGGATTTATCAGTAGTAAAATATATAGGATTTATCAGTACTAAATGATTTAGAATGTATCAGTTCTTAATGATATAGGATTTATCAGTACTAAATTATATTGGATTTATCAGGATTAAATTATATAGGATGTATCAGTACTAAATGATATAGGATTTTACTAGCTTGCTTCAGAATGAAGGGTGGTAGCTCTTCTTTACCTCTAGTTATTTTATTTGACTTTCAAAGACAGCAAAGATTTCACCACAACCATTTTAAACTCATATTTCTGATCATGCAACATTCTTCTCACAAAAAAAATAAAAATAAATCAAATTTCTAAAATTCCCCCCCAAAATGTCTCATTTGTATCAGTTACAACGACAGTCTTTGCTCTGGATGAGACCAAAACATCAAGACGTGGGTTGGTGTGTAATCCAAGGACATTTTACTATGCTTGTCGATCATCTGATCCCTATCAGATCTACCAGTGTACCAGACCAGAGGTGGACTTGTAGGATAGACAGTCAGAAGGTCAATTATACGGCATTACATTGACATTGACTTAAATCTCATCACCGTTGTGGTCAGATTTCAGATAATGAAAACACATATCACAGAGTTCATTTTAACACTCAGAGATTGATTCACATACTGTACAGTTGCATTGCGTCTAGTTTATTGATTAAATATTCACGGCGGAGATATACATGCATTACATGTCGAGTGCATCCCAAATGACACCGATTTCCCTATGTAGTGCACTACTTTTGGCCGAAGCCCAATAGGGCCCCAGTCAAATGTAGTGCACTTGGTTGGAAACGAGGGAATGAAATCAAAATGAATCTGACATCTGCCTTCTTTAGCATTCCTATGTAATTGAATTCCCGTGTGAATCAACCCTGTAATACCTTCAAAATAACAATAGTCCCAATACCATCCGCAAAGGATAAAATTGGACTTTTAATTCTGGTTACATTCAATACCAACACCCTCCATTCTCTTTGGACAGAGAACCTACCTAGCATTTGGAATGTCTGATAAAGCTTCTCTGACAGCTGTAATAAATGAACATGCCTGCCATGAACACTATTATTTTGTTCTGCTAAGAGAATAACGTGATTTGAATGCTGTTAAAATATATAGGCATGCTCATTACAGACCCAGGAAATACCTTCTCTGTGTGTGTGTGTGTGTGTGTGTGTGTGTGTGTGTGTGTGTGTGTGTGTGTGTGTGTGTGTGTGTGTGTGTGTGTGTGTGTGTGTGTGTGTGTGTGTGTGTGTGTGTGTGTGTGTGTGTGTGTGTGTGTGTGTGTGTGTGTGTGTGAAGAAGGGGAAACAGCGGTGGATTATCAATGCTAGCTATCCAACTCAAACAGCCCACTCACTTTGTTAGGAAGTCAAATATTGAACACCATCC
Source organism: Oncorhynchus keta (assembly GCF_023373465.1). Classification (NCBI taxonomy): domain Eukaryota; kingdom Metazoa; phylum Chordata; class Actinopteri; order Salmoniformes; family Salmonidae; genus Oncorhynchus; species Oncorhynchus keta. The sequence goes on along the minus strand of NC_068450.1, from coordinate 7,451,725 downwards.
TCAGTTTTACATTTATGTATTTTTTTATATAAAAATATAAAAAATTATATTATTATATAATTATATGTATATATATATATATTTTAATCCCCTTTTTCTCCCCAATGTCATGATATCCAATTGGTAGTTACAGTCTTGTCCCATTGCTGAAACTCATGATATCCAATTGGTAGTTACAGTCTTGTCCCATTGCTGAAACTCATGATATCCAATTGGTAGTTACAGTCTTGTCCCATTGCTGAAACTCATGATATCCAATTGGTAGTTACAGTCTTGTCCCATTGCTGAAATTCATGATATCCAATTGGTAGTTACAGTCTTGTCCCATTGCTGAAACTCATGATATCCAATTGGTAGTTACAGTCTTGTCCCATTGCTGAAACTCATGATATCCAATTGGTAGTTACAGTCTTGTCCCATTGCTGAAACTCCCGTACGGACACGGGAGAGACTGCTCACTTAACCCGGAAGCCAGCCGCACCAATGTGTCGGAGTAAACACTCTACAGTAGAGGAGACTACAGTAGAGGAGACTACAGTAGAGGAGACTACAGTAGGGGAGACTACAGTAGAGGAGACTACAGTAGAGGAGACTACAGTAGAGGAGACTACAGTAGGGGAGACTACAGTAGAGGAGACTACAGTAGAGGAGACTACAGTAGAGGAGACTACAGTAGATGAGACTACAGTAGAGGAGACTACAGTAGATGAGACTACAGTAGAGGAGACTACAGTAGAGGAGACTACAGTAGAGGAGACTACAGTAGATGAGACTACAGTAGAGGAGACTACAGTAGGGGAGACTACAGTAGAGGAGACTACAGTAGAGGAGACTACAGTAGGGAGACTACAGTAGAGGAGACTACAGTAGATGAGACTACAGTAGATGAGACTACAGTAGGGAGATTACAGTAGAGGAGACTACAGTAGAGGAGACTACAGTAGGGGAGACTACAGTAGAGGAGACTACAGTAGATGAGACTACGGTAGAGGAGACTACAGTAGAGGAGACTACAGAGGAGACTACAGTAGAGGAGACTACAGTAGAGGAGACTACAGTAGGGAGACTACAGTAGAGGAGACTACAGTAGAGGAGACTACAGTAGGGAGACTACAGTAGAGGAGACTACAGTAGAGGAGACTACAGTAGAGGAGACTACAGTAGAGGAGACTACAGTAGGGGAGACTACAGTAGAGGAGACTACAGTAGAGGAGACTACAGTAGAGGAGACTACAGTAGGGAGACTACAGTAGAGGAGACTACAGTAGAGGAGACTACAGTAGAGGAGACTACAGTAGAGGAGACTACAGTAGATGAGACTACAGTAGAGGAGACTACAGTAGAGGAGACTACAGTAGAGGAGACTACAGTAGAGGAGACTACAGTAGGGGAGACTACAGTAGGGGAGACTACAGTAGGGGAGACTACAGTAGATGAGACTACAGTAGAGGAGACTACAGTAGATGAGACTACAGTAGAGGAGACTACAGTAGATGAGACTACAGTAGGGGAGACTACAGTAGATGAGACTACAGTAGAGGAGACTACAGTAGATGAGACTACAGTAGAGGAGACTACAGTAGAGGAGACTACAGTAGATGAGACTACAGTAGATGAGACTACAGTAGAGGAGACTACAGTAGATGAGACTACAGTAGAGGAGACTACAGTAGGGGAGACTACAGTAGATGAGACTACAGTAGAGGAGACTACAGTAGATGAGACTACAGTAGAGGAGACTACAGTAGATGAGACTACAGTAGGGGAGACTACAGTAGAGGAGACTACAGTAGAGGAGACTACAGTAGTTTTATTTAAAGCATTTCATTCCCACATTTTCTTTAAAAAAAACATATTTTTGAACAAGGTTGTAACGTAACAAAATGTGGGGAAGAGTCAAGGGGTCCGAATGTACTGTATATCGCAGATCTAGGATCGTTCTGAGTGCCACTGGAATCCTAGCATAATGTAGTGTTTCCAGTGTTTCCAGCCACTGTGAAACGCAAAGACTCTCGTGAACATGCATCTGATCTGTTTTGCTCTATGACGCTCACAACAAGAGTCGTTAAAAGGTTTTTCTGCAAAAGGAGATCTTAGGAAATTCCACAACGTTGTATAACAGTAATATTTTTATTTATACCTTTATTTAACCAGGCAAGTCAGTTAAGAACAAATTCTTATTTTCAATGATGGCCTAGGAACAGTGGGTTAACTGCCTGTTCAGGGGTATAATAACAGATCTGTACCTTGTCAGCTCGGGGGTTTGAACTTGCAACCTTCTGGTTACTAGTCCAATGCTCTAACCACTAGGCTACCCTGCTGCCCAGTATAATAATGTCACATAGTTGCTGACACAAACTCTACACAGTTGTCACTGACTTGCTGAGTATTTTTTCCCCCACTGAGCAAACCATTTACGTACTGACAGCATTCTTATAAATTCATTTTTTTTTTTTTACAAGGTTTTTTGATTGATGGACAATTTTTCTTGATTGAAATGTGTCAATAAAACTTGTGACTGCAACTGTTTATTTGAAACCATTTTGTATACTACTTGTCCTGGAAACGAACATGGTAAAACACTTCCATTTCGATGCTAAATATAAGGGCAGAGCAAGCAGATGAATAAAAGTAGTGAACTTTAGGTTTTTCACTGTGGGAATCCCTCATGCTTAATCATTGTAACTCCCCACTGTGCTGGAGTGCATTCTCCCTGTGCTTTGGAGACTGGGCTCAGCATAGGAGACTCCGTGTCTCTATGCACCTGTGGAAAAGCTGACATTTCAAAGTGCTCCTCTTTTTACACTGTGGCATATTCAGTCAGTAGTACGTTTCTACACTGACTGCTGAGAGATCAGAGCAGTGTTTAGCCTGTTGCTAAAGTGGCTAGGGAAATGGGGGGGGGGGGGACAGGGTGGAATACTGTTCGAAAAGTTTCTAAGACTGTTGCCCGTTTCCATGACAGCCTGAGTCCTCTAAAGTGAAAGTGTGTCGCTCTTAACGCGCCATAACAGCACACTGTGGCTGATATCGAGTTATTATTGTGACTTGTTTGGTATTATATTAATGCTGGAGGAGGCAATGGCTCTAAAAAAAAAACTGAATTCAGATGCCGACAAGTAGGAAACGTTTAATCAGAGGTGACTAACGTCTTATTTTTCACACATTACATTGTCGCCGTACTGTAATTCCCCTCTTCCATTATCATGTGATGATGTGTTTTCCTGTGCAATGCCTATTGTGAACAGAGCAGTAATAGCATCTACTTAAAGGAATTAGGCACTGATGACTGTGCACTTTCTGGACTTAGATTTGCCCGAAGGGTTGCCGACTGTCAACCTACCCTACACAGTGGATTCTAGTTCATCTTTGCAACAGGAAAGCCTACATGTGATAGTTTATAAACTGTAAGCACAGCTCAGGTTACTGTTTATATATAATATCATATTGTTTGGACCAAGTTCATTAAATCATTGAAAACTAAACAACTTGAATATGGAATACAAACGGAAAGCATGTGTTGAAGAAATGAACATTTCAAACTTAATGAGTTAATCGAGCCATGCTCATCATACCCTCATCCCAAAACACACAGACACACACACACACACACACACACACACACACACACACACACACACACACACACACACACACACACACACACACACACACACACACACACACACACACACACACACAGGCACGCACAGACACACACACACACACACACACACACACACACACACACACACACACACACACACACACACACACACACACACGCACAGGCACGCACAGACACACACAGACACACACACACACACACACACACACACACACACACACACACACACACACACACACACACACACAGGCACGCACACACACACACACACACACACACACACACACACACACACACACACACACACACACAACACACACTCCTCCCCCACACTCCTCCCCCACACTGCCTCCCAAAAATTCTGTCATGTGTATATGAAAGTTAATTTCTCCTGATATAGTAACAGCTCCAGTATCTACTCTTTGGGGGGAAATTGTTTCGACTAATTCAGACAGCCAACGCTTGGCCATCGGCCCTTTAATATTACATGAGATGAGTGTTTACGCTGCTTGCTGCTGCAGTGCCAGTGTAGCTAGCTGGGTTGTGTGTGTGTGTGTGTGTGTGTGTGTGTGCTTTGCATGTGTGTTTGTGCTTTGTGTGTGTTTGTGCTTCGTGTGTTTGTGCTTCGCATGTGTGTGTGTGTGTGTGTGTGTGTGTGTGTGTGTGTGTGTGTGTGTGTGTGTGTGTGTGTGTGTGTGTGTGTGTGTGTGCGTGTGCGTGTGCGTGTGTGTGTGTGTGTGTGTGTGTGTGTGTGTGTGCGTGCGTGAGTGTGGTTCCCTCTCGTCTCTCTCTCCCTCACCCCTAGACTCTCTTTAAGTTGTGATGAAATATAGATGTTGGTAGTCTGGACAGTTCTGTGTATCTTCTCTCCTGGTGATTCCATAAGGAAGACATTAATGGTGTCAGGGAGTATTAGGCGGTACCCCGGTAACATAATTGAATATGAGGGGCTAATGGCTGACACCTACTTGGAATCAATGTGGCCTCCTGAAGTAGCTAGTTAAGGTTTCGGAGGAGGGGGGGGGGGGGTCTGTGAAGCCCCTCTCCATTCCATATGAGGTGTGTTCATCCCCCCTGTTATTAGTGGTTCAGTCATTGTTAGGCTCAACATTCCCTGTTGCGCGTGACAAGGAGTACGTTTCCCTGGGAAAAATTGTGTTTGTGCAAAAACACTTGAGCATCTCGGCATAATCACAAACAGCAGGACCATCTGTTGTCGTTGGCTTGACGACACACCTTGGCGGATTATATTAATGCTGTTTTTCTTGCATCCGAATGATCCATCGCTGTATTAGAAAGAAAAGGAGAAAGAGATAATCATCTGACTATAAGTTCTGTGCTGTATGTAGTCAATCCATATGTAATGTGGACTCATCTGACTGCTAAAGAAGGGTTTGTAAAATCTTTCCAGAAAGCAAAAAAATAAAATAAAAATAAAACATTATTATACCCTGTGAAAGCAAATCAAGATGATATTTTCAAGATAAACATCGACAGCCAACAGTGCAGTTATAGTCTTGGATTATGAAATGGCTAAAAACCCTGTTGATATAGTAGAGGCAGGTCAACACTGTATGGTCCAGAGAATAACGGAGAGAAAATCAGCAGTTTGTCCCAAATGGCACTCTGTTCCATTGGGTCTTCGTCAAAAGAAGTGCACTATATAGGTGGGAAGGGTGCCATTTGGGATGAAAAACCTACTGCCACAAATGGTGTCGTGTTGGAAATGGCTTTCCACAGTAAGCATGTTTCTGATAATGTGTTTTTCTATCTTGTAGAATCAGGGCCAGACACCGGAAAAGTCCTTGAACTCAAACGCATCCACGTGTCCCCATAAGGTAAGCTCTCACTAGACCTATACAGGATACAGTATATTACTATAGGATACAGTATATTACTCTATATACACCTATACAGGATACAGTATATTACTCTATATAGACCTATACAGGATACAGTATATTACTCTATATACACCTATACAGGATACAGTATATTACTCTATATAGACCTATACAGGATACAGTATATTACTCTATATAGACCTATACAGGATACAGTATATTACTCTATATACACCTATACAGGATACAGTATATTACTCTATATACACCTATACAGGATACAGTATATTACTCTATATAGACCTATACAGGATACAGTATATTACTCTATATTAACCTATACAGGATACAGTATATTACTCTATATAGACCTATACAGGATACAGTATATTACTCTATATAGACATATACAGGATACAGTATATCACTCTCACTAGACCTATACAGGATACAGTATATTACTCTATATAGACCTATACAGGATACAGTATATTACTATAGGATACAGTATATTACTCTATATAGACCTATACAGGATACAGTATATTACTATAGGATACAGTATATTACTCTATATAGACCTATACAGGATACAGTATATTACTCTATATAGACCTATACAGGATACAGTATATTACTCTATATAGACCTATACAGGATACAGTATATTACTCTATATAGACCTATACAGGATACAGTATATTACTCCATATTAACCTATACAGGATACAGTATATTACTATAGGATACAGTATATCACTCTCACTAGACCTATACAGGATACAGTATATTACTCTATATAGACCTATACAGGATACAGTATATTACTCTATATTAACCTATACAGGATACAGTATATTACTATAGGATACAGTATATTACTCTATATAGACCTATACAGGATACAGTATATTACTATAGGATACAGCATATTACTCTATATAGACCTATACAGGATACAGTATATTACAGTATATACACCTATACAGGATACAGTATATTACTCTATATACACCTATACAGGATACAGTATATTACTCTATATAGACCTATACAGGATACAGTATATTACTCTATATTAACCTATACAGGATACAGTATATTACTCTATATAGACCTATACAGGATACAGTATATTACTCTATATAGACATATACAGGATACAGTATATCACTCTCACTAGACCTATACAGGATACAGTATATTACTCTATATAGACCTATACAGGATACAGTATATTACTCTATATTAACCTATACAGGATACAGTATATTACTATAGGATACAGTATATTACTCTATATAGACCTATACAGGATACAGTATATTACTATAGGATACAGTATATTACTCTATATAGACCTATACAGGATACAGTATATTACTCTATATAGACCTATACAGGATACAGTATATTACTCTATATAGACCTATACAGGATACAGTATATTACTCTATATAGACCTATACAGGATACAGTATATTACTCCATATTAACCTATACAGGATACAGTATATTACTATAGGATACAGTATATCACTCTCACTAGACCTATACAGGATACAGTATATTACTCTATATAGACCTATACAGGATACAGTATATTACTCTATATTAACCTATACAGGATACAGTATATTACTATAGGATACAGTATATTACTCTATATAGACCTATACAGGATACAGTATATTACTATAGGATACAGCATATCACTCTATATAGACCTATACAGGATACAGTATATTACAGTATATTACTCTATATAGACCTATACAGGATACAGTATATTACTCTATATACACCTATACAGGATACAGTATATTACTATAGGATACAGTATATTCCTCTATATAAACCTATACAGGATACAGTATATTACTATAGGATACAGTATATTACTCTATATAGACCTATACAGGATACAGTATATTACTCTATATACACATATACAGGATACAGTATATTACTCTATATACACCTATACAGGATACAGTATATTTGATATTTGATCCATATTTCTATGTGCTGGATGTAGTAAAGCTGGATTTTGTTTCTTCACTGAGAGATGTGTAACTAATTCAAAAAATGTATTTTTCCCGTTAAATTATATTAATGACATCCACACTATGTATTTTGTTATAATTGTGAATTACTAGTCACATTATACATGCAAATTAGAAGAACCACTTTTCTTGACATGATGTGAGAATTTCAAATGTATTCATTGATTTCCCACTAGGCTATGCAACGTTTTTATTTTATTTTAAATCCACCATCCTCCAGACTTATTCAAGTAATCATCACACATCGAACGAACTTTCCCCTTGACTCTGCCACTGCTTGCCACTGGTGAACGTGATAATGTGCTATGTTGTGAAATCCTCTCACGTCTTCCAGGTCACTTAGGGAAAAAAAAGTGTCAAAATGGCCAAGTCCTTTTCTGGTTGAGTGGCACGGTCAAGAGTAAAAAATAAATAAAAAAAAACTCCTTTGAAGCCTAAGTCGTGGTTAAAATAAAGTCCGTGGAGAGGGCAGTCTGACAACCTGTCATCATGTGTTCAGCTGAATCTACACCCCTTTTCGGCCTAAAAGCTACAATCTGGGATTGGAAACACAACAAAATGTTTGCTCTCCGCTGGTTTCTGTACACAGCTGCGGGATGGGGCGAGGCGAATGTAAGACCTCTCATATTCATTGACAGCTCTCTAGATGCGAGGACTGACAGTTCATGCTATCCAATATGTAGATTTAAATATATTCTGAAGCTATACTTTATTTGTTTTGGCTTTGTAAACAATGGAGGGGAAAAAAACTATAATACCATGGTTTAATGATAAAGTTACTGACAGTTGTGATATACTCACAGGTTAATTATAATTTATATTCTTCAAGAATCAATGGTCGAAAATGTAAAACTGAAATGACCATTGAACAGCTAGATAACCAAATCCCAGTCTGCACCTTTAATGCTCGGATATCTTTCCAAAGTGACTGTTGAGCCGTTGAAAGCTGCCGAGTGTCCGCTACGTCGTGGCGTGTCACGCTGCGTATGACAGTAAATAATAACAACACGATGCTGTCCCTGTCATCGGGAAATAATGAGCGTGGCAATCAGCTTGGTCCTGAGTCACTCGACAACAAACAAACAAACCACACAAAAAAAAAAAACACGAGACTAGAATCACAGCCATGTCCTTCACATGGTCCTGAACCATAACCATTCATCTCTGATAAGACCAGCTCAGCCATAACGATAGTCTCAAATGGCACCCTATTCCCTATGTAGTGCACTACTTTTGACTCTAGGGAATAGGTTGTCATTTGGGACAGATATTATGTGTAAGTCTCTGGCCATTATATAAGGAATATGGTGTCATTGGGTCCTGGTCAAAAGTAGTGCACTATATAGGGAATAGGGTGTCATTGGGTCTTGGTCAAAAGTAGTGCACTATTAAGGATTAGGGTGTCATGTGCCCTGGTCAAAAGTAGTGCACTATTTAAGGATTAGGGTGTCATGTGCCCTGGTCAAAAGTAGTGCACTATATCGGGAAAAAGGGTGGCATATCACCAGGAATAATCTGCATGCATATACTGTCCATGAGATTTTAGGAAGCGTTTGCAATGTCCCACGTCGCCTCTCTCATCAGCCCTCACTCTATAAAACAACTGATCTGGATGTCAAATATAATGAAGCGAAGAACGCCACTTTGGAGATTTGCATAGCGAAACCAGCGAAACATGTGTTCTCGTCTCGTCCACTCACATTGCTCTCCGTGATCCGGATTCACAGAGCATTACACACGGAGTGTACAGAACCAGTACGGTTATTTACAGTCAATCAGAGTGGCAGAATGAATATGTAAGAAATCAATGAGAGAAAATGTGATTTAGATTACAAGGAACGCTTGATTATATTGAAGCTTAGGATATTCCTGTTTACTTCCTCAGCCTGCATTGTGTTGCGTCTGGCCGTTTAACCAAAATATACACAAAAAAATGAACAGAGAGAGAGAGAGAGAGAGAGAGAGAGAGCGAGAGAGAGCGAGAGAGAGAGAGCGAGAGAGAGAGCGAGAGAGAGAGAGAGAGAGAGAGAGAGAGAGAGAGAGAGAGAGAGAGAGAGAGAGAGAGAGAGAGAGAGACAGAGAGAGAGAGAGAGAGAGAGCGAAGAATAAACGGCTCTCCAGCGCTGTGATTATATAAAGAGTGTGAGAGAGAAAAAAGAGAGGGGAGGGGAGGGTGGGAGAGAGCACTAAGTATACATAATTGCTTCTTGACACATTGGCCAAATTCTGCAGTGCCAGTATCTAAAGGGAAAGAAGATGATTAACGGCTGTCCGAGTGGGTGGCAAAAACTTCTGGAGCACGTCCCAAAAAACACTATATTCCCTACATAGTGCACTACTTTTAACCAGAGCCCTGTGCGGTAGTGCACTAAAACTAGTGCACTTTAATAGGGAATAGGATTTCTGGTTTCCATAGTGATTGTACTCCAAAAGCCATGCATCACATTCTGATATCCTCTGGGGTCTGAGAACATTGTTAAACTACTGACTATCCTCTTGGGTCTGAACATTGTTCATCTACAATAATTGCTCACATTAAATGCATGGTCCTCCAGTCCCTCCCTCCCTTATTCAATCTCAACAAACAGTTGATCTTCTTCCTTTGGTGTCTTCTTGGTTAACATCTAAAGACTCATAGAAAGAATCTATTGTCTATCAGTGAATAATTGAACAGCGAAACCCCTATTCTGTTTTTGAGATAGGGGAGGGCGAGGGGAAGGCTATAATATTTCTAGAGGCAAGCACATTGTAAGACATATTGCGAACAGCTCAAGAGGATTCTGAATAAAACTATTTTTTTTTCTCTCCTTACAGCAGTAAATATTAAATAATGAAATGAGTCCGTATTTTGTACTAAATCTTCAATAATGAAATTAGTTCATATTTTGTGTATAGTGTAACAGGGGAGACAGATGGCAGATGGTTGGTGTGATGGAAGGGGACTGGTTCATCCACCTCTCCCAGTATGGGGTTGCATGCCCAACCCCGTCACTGCCAGGTTCATGAAATTACTATGGCAAACTAAAATCATTCAACATCCCTCCTCATGAAACCACAGGAGCGTCACAAATTGCACCCTATTACCTATATAGTGCACTACTTTTGACCAGGTTCCCTTAGCGCTATGGTCAAAAGTAGTGCACTACGAAGGGAAAAGGGGTCATTTTGGTGGCACATTCCATGATGTCATATCACACAGTGTTTTTTTTTCCAATAGCACACATGCCGAGTGACCCTGGTATCCATGCTGCTAACACATTATTTATCTAGCATGCTTGGCCAGTCCACTATATACAATATACAAGAGAATTATATCTGTTTAGCACACAGTGGAGTAGTATCCTGGTATAAATGAATCAAATTAAATGTATTTTATGAAGCCCTTTTTTAAATCAGCTGTTAAAATCAGCAGAACAAGCCATGTATGTCAAAGTGGACACGTTTCTTCTCGTTTGGGATATTCACCTATAATATAATCTCTGTATAACACGTCTATGTATAAACTGTTGGCAGGGTCTTGATGCCAGGGGAACATGCTGGTGAATGAGCACTTCTTAATGATGATTCATACAGTATAATAAAATGCAATGCCTCCAGCAGCCAAACAACAGGGCTAGTAATGCAGCAATTACCACGCTAAACTCTAGGGTCAGTGTTAGTGTTAAACTGAAGGGTTAGGATTAGCGTTAAACTGAAGGGTTAGGGTTAGGATTAGAGTTAAACTGAAGGGTTAGGGTTAGGATTAGTGATACACTGAAGGGTTAGGGTTAGGATTAGAGTTAAACTGAAGGGTTAGGGTTAGGATTAGAGTTAAATTGAAGGGTTAGGATTAGCGTTAAACTGAAGGGTTAGGGTTAGGATTAGAGTTAAACTGAAGGGTTAGGGTTAGGATTAGAGTTAAACTGAAGGGTTAGGGTTAGGATTAGAGTTAAACTGAAGGGTTAGGGTTAGGATTAGTGATAAACTGAAGGATTAGGGTTAGGATTAGAGTTAAACTGAAGGGTTAGGGTTAGGATTAGAGTTAAACTGAAGGGTTAGGGTTAGGATTAGAGCTAAAATGAAGGGTGAGGGTTAGGATTAGAGCTAAACTGAAGGGTTAGGATTAGAGTTAAACTGAATGGTTAGGGTTAGGATTAGTGATAAACTGAAGGGTTAGGGTCAGTGTTAGCGTTAAACTGAAGGGTTAGGGTTAGGATTAGAGCTAAAATGAAGGGTTAGGGTTAGGATTAGAGTTAAACTGAAGGGTTAGGGTTAGGATTAGTGATAAACTGAAGGGTCAGGATTAGAGTTAAACTGAAGGGTCAGGATTAGAGTTAAACTGAAGGGTCAGGATTAGTGATAAACTGAAGGGTCAGGATTGGGATTAGAGTTAAACCCAAAGCAGCAGTCCATGGGGGTCATAGAGGGCCTAGGAGACTCACAAGCCCATGCATGTACACACACACACACACACACACACACACACACACACACACACACACACACACACACACACACACACACACACACACACACACACACACACACACACACACACACACACGCACACACACACACACACACACAACCACACATTTCATCTCAGGTAAAGTTGATCCTGCAGGACAAGCAGGAACATTCACAGCACCCTGCACCCACTCCATGGTCCCATTGTGGCGCTCCGGGTTGCATCGGTGGACATCGTATGACAAATATGTGGTGTGACTGAAAAAAAAAAAAAAAAAGACAGTCCGAAAGGTCATTTGTGACCTCTGGGTCCGGTCCTGTGCAGCAGCTGTCACCAGCGAACACAGCATGTCCATGTCAGAAGGCAACAGGTAGAGCTACGCTGCGTTGCCAGCTTGCCAATGCCGGAAAGGAAGACAGAAACATGGAAACACAGTCGGCACATTGCGGCGACCAACTGGAGATGTTTCTCTTTTTTTTTTTTGCTCTTTCTGCTGTTCTGTTTTGGCCTATCTGCAGAGCCTCCCTATCTGCAGAGCCTCCCTATCTGCAGAGCCTCTCTATCTGCAGAGCCTCCCTATCTGCAGAGCCTCCCTATCTGCAGAGCCTCCCTATCTGCAGAGCCTCTCTATCTGCAGAGCCTCCCTATCTGCAGAGCCTCCCTATCTGCAGAGCCTCCCTATCTGCAGAGCCTCTCTATCTGCAGAGCCTCCCTATCTGCAGAGCCTCTCTATCTGCAGAGCCTCCCTATCTGCAGAGCCTCCCTATCTGCAGAGCCTCTCTATCTGCAGAGCCTCCCTATCTGCAGAGCCTCCCTATCTGCAGAGCCTCTCTATCTGCAGAGCCTCCCTATCTGCAGAGCCTCCCTATCTGCAGAGCCTCCCTATCTGCAGAGCCTCTCTATCTGCAGAGCCTCCCTATCTGCAGAGCCTCTCTATCTGCAGAGCCTCCCTATCTGCAGAGCCTCCCTATCTGCAGAGCCTCCCTATCTGCAGAGCCTCCCTATCTGCAGAGCCTCCCTATCTGCAGAGCCTCCCTATCTGCAGAGCCTCCCTATCTGCAGAGCCTCTCTATCTGCAGAGCCTCCCTATCTGCAGAGCCTCCCTATCTGCAGAGCCTCTCTATCTGCAGAGCCTCCCTATCTGCAGAGCCTCCCTATCTGCAGAGCCTCCCTATCTGCAGAGCCTCCCTATCTGCAGAGCCTCTCTATCTGCAGAGCCTCCCTATCTGCAGAGCCTCCCTATCTGCAGAGCCTCCCTATCTGCAGAGCCTCCCTATCTGCAGAGCCTCCCTATCTGCAGAGCCTCCCTATCGGCAGAGCCTTCCCTATCTGCAGAGCCTCCCTATCTGCAGAGCCTCCCTATCTGCAGAGCCTCCCTATCTGCAGAGCCTCCCTATCTGCAGAGCCTCCATATCTGCAGAGCCTCTCTATCTGCAGAGCCTCCCTATCTGCAGACCCCCCCCTATCTGCAGAGCCTCCCTATCTGCAGAGCCTCTCTATCTGCAGAGCCTCTATATCTACAGAGCTGTCCTATCTGCAGAGCCTCCCTATCTGCAGAGCCTCCCTATCTGCAGAGCCTCTATATCTACAGAGCCTCCCTATATGCAGAGCCTCTATATCCACAGAGCCTCCCTATCTGCAGAGCCTCCCTATCTGCAGAGCCCTCCTATCTGCAGAGCCCCCCTATCTGCAGAGCCTCTATATCCACAGAGCGTCCCTATCTGCAGAGCCTCCCTATCTGCAGAGCCTCCCTATCTGCAGAGCCCCCTATCTGCAGAGCCCCCCTATCTGCAGAGCCTCCCTATCTGCAGAGCCTCTATATCCACAGAGTCCCTATCTGCAGAGCCTCCCTATCTGCAGAGCCCCCCTATCTGCTGAGCCTTCCTATCTGCAGAGCTTCCCTATCTGCAGAGCCTCTATATCTGCAGAGCCTCCCTATCTGCAGAGCCTCCCTATCTGCAGAGCCTCTATATCTACAGAGGCTCCCTATCTGCAGAGCCTCTATATCTGCAGACCCTCCCTATCTGCAGACGCTACCTATCTGCAGAGCCTTTCTATCTGCAGAGCCTCCCTATCTGCAGAGCCTCCCTATCTGCAGAGCCTCCATATCTGCAGAGCCTCCATATCTGCAGAGCCTCCCTATCTGCAGAGCTTCCCTATCTGCAGAGCCCCCATATCTGCAGAGCCTCCCTATCTGCAGAGCCTCCCTATCTGCAGAGCCTCCCTATCTGCAGAGCCTCCATATCTGCAGAGCCTCGCTATCTGCAGAGCCTCCATATCTGCAGAGCCTCCATATCTGCAGAGACGCCCTATCTGCAGAGCCCCCATATCTGCAGAGCCTCCCTATCTGCAGAGCCTCTATATCTGCAGAGCCTCCATATCTGCAGAGCCATCCCTATCTGCAGAGCCCCCCTATCTGCAGAGCCTCTATATCTACAGAGCCTCCCTATCTGCAGAGCCTCCATATCTGCAGAGCCTGCATATCTGCAGAGCCTCCCTATCTGCAGAGCCTCTTTATCTACAGGGCATCCATATCTGCAGAGCCTCCATATCTGCAGAGCCTCTATATCTGCAGATCCTCCATATCTGCAGAGCCTCCATATCTGCAGAGCCGCCCTATCTGCAGAGCCCCCATATCTGCAGAGCCTCCCTATCTGCAGAGCCTCCCTATCTGCAGAGCCTCTATATCTGCAGAGCCTCCATATCTGCAGAGCCTCCATATCTGCAGAGCCTCCCTATCTGCAGAGCCTCTTTATCTACAGAGCATCCATATCTGCAGAGCCTCTATATCTACAGAGCCTACCTATCTGCAGAGCCTCCCTATCTGCAGAGCCTCCCTATCGGCAGAGCCTCTATATCTGCAGAGCCTCCATATCTGCAGAGCCTCCCTATCTGCAGAGCCTATATATCTGCAGAGCCTCCCTATCTGCAGAGCCTACCTATCTGCAGAGCCTCCCTATCGGCAGAGCCTCCCTATCGGCAGAGCCTCTATATCTGCAGAGCCTCCATATCTGCAGAGCCTCCCTATCTGCAGAGCCTATATATCTGCAGAGCCTCCATATCTGCAGAGCCTCCCTATCTGCAGAGCCTCCATATCTGCAGAGCCTCCCTATCTGCAGAGCCTCCATATCTGCAGAGCCTCCCTATCTGCAGAGCCTCTATATCTGCAGAGCCTCCATATCTGCAGAGCCTCCCTATCTGCAGAGCCTCCAATATAACATGGCTCATTACATGGTGTCCATGACAAGTCATAGACAGAAACACTGGTATCGCTGCTGCACATTGCCTTCAGAAAGTAGACACACCCCCTTGACTGTATCGCCCCCCCACATTATGTTGTACTACAGCCTGAATTTAAAATTAGTTTCCATTGAGATTTTTTTTGGTCACTGGCCTCATGCGCAATACCCCCATAATGTCGAAGTAGAATAAGGTTTTGCACATTTCTTTTACAAATTGAATACTTATCGGGTCAATAAGTATTCAACCCCTTTTGTGATGGCAAGCCTTAACTCGGTTCAGGAGTAAAAATGTGCTTAACAAGTTATACGATCAGTTGCATGGACTCACTCTGTGTGCAAAATGTTGGGGGGATTAACATGATTTTTGAATGACTACATCATCTCTGTATCCCACACAATTATATGTAAAGTCAATTATATGTAAGGTCCCTCAATTGAGCAGAGCATTTCAAACACAGATTCAAAGACCAGGGAGGTTTTCCAATGCCTCACAAAGAAGGGCACCTATTTGGTAGATGGAAGAGAAAGAAAACAAAGCAGACTTTGAATATTTCCTTTGATGGTGAAGTTATTAATTACACTTTGGATGATGTATCAATACATCCAGTCCTTCTTAACTCAGTTTCCCAGAGAGGAAGGCCACTGCTCAGGGATTTCACCTTGAGGCCAATGGTGACTAAAACAGTTAGAGAGAGTTTAATGGTTGTGACAGGAGAAAACGGAGGATGGATCAACAACGTTGTAGTTACTCCACAATAATAACCTAATGACAGTTTTTTTCCAACTGCTTACACACATTTTCAAAATGGTCTCCTTTTTTTCAAAACTCTACACACAATTCCCTAAACTGTACACACAAAATGCAAAATGCCTCACATCTCCTTCAAAATGTAACACTGCATTCAAAATGCCATGAACACGTGTCAGAATGAAGCATTTGCATCAAATGGCAAACACTGCTTTCATAATAGTACATGTCTGGATATACCATGTAAACACTGCTTTCATAATAGTACATGTCTGGATATACCATGTAAACACTGCTTTCATAATACTACATGTCTGGATATACCATGTAAACACTGCTTTCATAATAGTACATGTCTGGATATACCATGTAAACACTGCTTTCATAATAGTACATGTCTGGATATACCATGTAAACACTGCTTTCATAATACTACATGTCTGGATATACCATGTAAACACTGCTTTCATAATACTACATGTCTGGATATACCATGTAAACACTGCTTTCATAATACTACATGTCTGGATATACCATGTAAACACTGCTTTCATAATACTACATGTCTGGATATACCATGTAAACACTGCTTTCATAATACTACATGTCTGGATATACCATGTAAACACTGCTTTCATAATAGTACATGTCTGGATATACCATGTAAACACTGCTTTCATAATACTACATGTCTGGATATACCATGTAAACACTGCTTTCATAATAGTACATGTCTGGATATACCATGTAAACACTGCTTTCATAATACTACATGTCTGGATATACCATGTAAACACTGCTTTCATAATAGTACATGTCTGGATATACCATGTAAACACTGCTTTCATAATACTACATGTCTGGATATACCATGTAAACACTGCTTTCATAATAGTACATGTCTGGATATACCATGTAAACACTGCTTTCATAATACTACATGTCTGGATATACCATGTAAACACTGCTTTCATAATAGTACATGTCTGGATATACCATGTAAACACTGTTATTCTAAATCTAAAGCTATTTGGTCTTTCATAGGCTTATATCTACATTTCAATACAATGTTCTACAGTGAAAGTCATCTGCTGAGAGGGGTAACAAGTACACTGTAAACACCAATGGAGGGGTAACAAGTACACTGTAAACACCAATGGAGGGGTAACAAGTCCACTGTTAACACCAATGGAGGGGTAACAAGTACACTGTAAACACCAATGGAGGGGTAACAAGTACACTGTAAACACCAATGGAGGGGTAACAAGTACACTGTTAACACCAATGGAGGGGTAACAAGTACACTGTAAACACCAATGGAGGGGTAACAAGTACACTGTTAACACCAATGGAGGGGTAACAAGTACACTGTAAACACCAATGGAGGGGTAACAAGTACACTGTTAACACCAATGGAGGGGTAACAAGTACACTGTTAACACCAATGGAGGGGTAACAAGTACACTGTTAACACCAATGGAGGGGTAACAAGTACACTGTTAACACCAATGGAGGGGTAACAAGTACACTGTAAACGCCAATGGAGGGGTAACAAGTACACTGTAAACACCAATGGAGGGGTAACAAGTCCACTGTTAACACCAATGGAGGGGTAACAAGTACACTGTAAACACCAATGGAGGGGTAACAAGTACACTGTAAACACCAATGGAGGGGTAACAAGTACACTGTTAACACCAATGGAGGGGTAACAAGTACACTGTAAACACCAATGGAGGGGTAACAAGTACACTGTAAACGCCAATGGAGGGGTAACAAGTACACTGTAAACACCAATGGAGGGGTAACAAGTACACTGTTAACACCAATGGAGGGTAACAAGTACACTGTTAACACCAATGGAGGGGTAACAAGTACACTGTAAACGCCAATGGAGGGGTAACAAGTACACTGTAAACACCAATGGAGGGTAACAAGTCCACTGTTAACACCAATGGAGGGGTAACAAGTACACTGTAAACACCAATGGAGGGGTAACAAGTACACTGTAAACACCAATGGAGGGGTAACAAGTACACTGTTAACACCAATGGAGGGTAACAAGTACACTGTAAACACCAATGGAGGGGTAACAAGTACACTGTTAACACCAATGGAGGGTAACAAGTACACTGTAAACACCAATGGAGGGGTAACAAGTACACTGTTAACACCAATGGAGGGTAACAAGTACACTGTTAACACCAATGGAGGGGTAACAAGTACACTGTTAACACCAATGGAGGGTAACAAGTACACTGTTAACACCAATGGAGGGGTAACAAGTACACTGTTAACACCAATGGAGGGGTAACAAGTACACTGTTAACACCAATGGAGGGGTAACAAGTACACTGTTAACACCAATGGAGGGGTAACAAGTACACTGTTAACACCAATGGAGGGGTAACAAGTACACTGTTAACACCAATGGAGGGGTAACAAGTACACTGTTAACACCAATGGAGGGGTAACAAGTACACTGTAAACACCAATGGAGGGGTAACAAGTACACTGTTAACACCAATGGAGGGGTAACAAGTACACTGTTAACACCAATGGAGGGGTAACAAGTACACTGTAAACACCAATGGAGGGGTAACAAGTACACTGTAAACACCAATGGAGGGGTAACAAGTACACTGTAAACACCAATGGAGGGGTAACAAGTACACTGTAAACACCAATGGAGGGGTAACAAGTACACTGTAGACACCAATGGAGGGGTAACAAGTACACTGTAAACACCAATGGAGGGGTAACAAGTACACTGTAAACACCAATGGAGGGTAACAAGTACACTGTAAACACCAATGGAGGGGTAACAAGTACACTGTAAACACCAATGGAGGGTAACAAGTACACTGTAAACACCAATGGAGGGTAACAAGTACACTGTAAACACCAATGGAGGGGTAACAAGTACACTGTAAACACCAATGGAGGGGTAACAAGTACACTGTAAACACCAATGGAGGGGTAACAAGTACACTGTAAACACCAATGCAATGTAGAAACAGAACATATTTATTAGGCCAAACATTACTGTTGTATACAGTAGCATACAACAAAACCATAAACATATGTAAACCAAAAGTATGTTCTTTAGAATACAGTAAAGAACACAATTGTGTGTGTGGGGTCCCGGCGGGGCAATCCAGGAATTGGGGGGGGTAGGTACAAAACTACAAATTGTGGATGGGTGGCAAACCAGTTTTGGACCAGAACAGCCCGGTGAAAACTAACATTGTCCCATAAACCACAAATCTAGCAGGCTCCTAATCTGGATCAGGGACAAAGCATTGTGTAAATTGCATCCAGAATAGTGAGCATATGGCCGGTGTTGTACGGACCCAGTGTGGCATTGTGATGGAGGAACCCGTTTTGAGTGATGGCAGCACACATAGTTATATTACCCCCACGCTCTCCAGGGACATTGGTAATTGCCCTCTGTCCTATTACATTTCTTCCACGGCGCCTGGTTTTGGTGAGGTTGAAGCCAACATATTCTTGACTCTGTCAGAGTTTCTCTCAAATGGCACCTTGTAAAGTTGTTTCATCGTCACTCGGTGCCGTTGGAGGATGCGTTGTATGGTGTGACAGGCTTACAGCATTGATGTTGTTAAATATGGTGTCATTATTCAAGATATGCTCTCTTATCTCTCGAATCCTAATTGCATTGTTGGCCAAAACCATATTTATAATTGCAGTCTCTTGTACATCTGTAAACAAGTGTCCTCGTCCTCCATGACGTCTTTGCCTTTCCACTCTGTACAGAATTCAAACACAGTATGTGTTCAGCATAGGAACTGTAAACAATGTACAAAAAAATGTGTACAGCCTGATTTTTATTTTATTTTTTATTTCACCTTTATTTAACCAGGTAGGCTAGTTGAGAACACCTTTATTTAACCAGGTAGGCTAGTTGAGAACACCTTTATTTAACCAGGTAGGCTAGTTGAGAACACCTTTATTTAACCAGGTAGGCTAGTTGAGAACACCTTTATTTAACCAGGTAGGCTAGTTGAGAACACCTTTATTTAACCAGGTAGGCTAGTTGAGAACAAGTTCTCATTTGCAACTGCGACCTGGCCAAGATAAAGCATAGCAGTGTGAGCAGACAACACAGAGTTACACATGGAGTAAACAATTAACAAGTCAATAACACAGTAGAAAAAAAGGGGAGTCTATATACAATGTGTGCAAAAGGCATGAGGAGGAAGGCGAATAATTACAATATTGCAGATTAACACTGGAGTGATAAAAGATCAGATGGTCATGTACAGGTAGAGATACTGGTGTGCAAAAGAGCAGAAAAGTAAATAAATAAAAACAGTATGGGGATGAGGTAGGTGAAAATGGGTGGGCTATTTACCAATAGACTATGATAACCAACCTCATTCATTCAGTGCAGTGCAGTAAATGGGTGGCTTCGAGTTACCAATGTGTATGCAATACTATGCAATCACATGTATTTTACAGTACATTACTGTAATGCTAAAATAGTCATTAGATAGTTGCATACCTGTTCTCATTTCTGAAGGTTTGAATTATGGACGCCACTGTAAATCGACTCAAGTTGGGCTGGACTCTCAGTCCAGCCTCTCTCATGGTCAAACCGTGGTTGAACAAGTGTTGCCCTAATCTCATCAGAGATGGCTCTCCTTTCTTCTCTTCTTTGCCCTCACCCTCTTCTTCCTCTTCCTCTCCCTCCTACTCCTCTGGCCCTCTGTCCATTGTTGGCATCCATTGTTCAAAACAGGTAATCTGACCTTTGACCTATTTATAGGCCTATACTACAGTAAAGCAGTGATTGGTTAGTGATCAGTTAAGCTATTAGTGTTTGCACATGTGATGAGTGTGTGTGTGACCTGGTGAATAAGTGTATAATTATGATTGGTTGTGTTTGGAAAAGGAAAGCAAGTCACTTCCTGTTAGATTTTTGTGTTTTATGTAGAGAATTGTGTGTAGTGTTTTGAAAAAAAGCGTTTTATGCAATTTACATTTTAGTCAAAGGCTGAGAAATAGCTTTTGGTTTTGGATATTTGGTGTGTAGTTTTGCACTTTGAGTGAGACGTTTCAAAAATCATGTGACATGAAAAGCAATAAAAAAATTATCCTGAACAGTGTTAGGACTGGAGCAAATCCAATACAACACATGACTGAGTACCACACTCCATATTTTCAAGCATAGTGGTTGCTGCATCATGTTATGGGTGTGCTTGTAATCATTAAGGACTGGTGAGTTTTTCAGGATAAAAAAAATAAACGGAATGGAGCTAAGCACAGGCAAAATCCTAGAAGAAAACCTGGTTCAGTCTGATTTCCACCAGACAATAGGACATGTTAATAACAGGACAATAACCTAAAGGCATCTTCACTGGAGTTGCTCACCAAGAAGACAGGGAATGTTCCTGGAGTGGCCTAGTTACAGTTTTAACTTAAATTGTCTTGAAAATCTATGGCAAGACCTGCAAATTGTTATCTAACAATGATCAACAAGCAATTTTACAGCGCTTGAATTTTTTTTTTTTTTAACAATAATGGGCAAATCGAGGTGTAGAAAGCTCTTAGAGACTTACCCAGAAATACCCTCTGCCAAAGGTGCTTCTACAAAGCATTGACTCAGGGTTGTGAACACTTATATATAAATTAGATAATGATGTATATAATTTTCAATACATTTGCACAAATAAAAAAAATAAAAAAAATAAAACATATTTTACACTTTAACATGATGTAATTATTATAGTATTTCATCCATTTTGAATCCTGTAACTCATCAAACATGTGGAATAAGTCAATGGGTTTATGAATACTTCCTGAACGTTCACAGATATATAAATATGCCATTTAGCAGACGCTTTTATCCAAAGCGACTTACAGTCATGTGTGCATACATTCTACGTATGGGTGGTCACGGGAATTGAACCCACTACCCTGGCATTACAAGCACCATGCTCTACCAACTGAGCTACAGAAGGACCACCCATACGTAGAATGTATGACCGTGTGAGGACCGCAGGGGACTGTGAACTATAACGACAACATTAAGTGTACATCTTACATGAAATTGACCTCCTGTCTATAATTTCCACGGTTGTCACGCCCCGGTCGAAGTATGCATGTTTGTCTTCATTTATTTGGTCAGGCCAGGCAGGGGGTGACATGGGTTATTGTCACTGCATTGTCGGAACTAGGTGACATGGGTTATTATCACTGCATTGTCGGAACTAGGTCCTTCTGTAGCTCAGTTGGTAGAGCATGGCGCTTGTAACGCCAGGGTATTGGGTTCGATTCCCGGGACCACCCATACATAGAATGTATGCACACATGACTGTAAGTCGCTTTGGATAAAAGCATCTGCTAAATGGCACACATATATATATAGGTGACATGGGTTATTATCACTGCATTGTCGGAACTAGGTGACATGGGTTATTGTGGTGTGTTTTTGTCATGGGGTTTTTGTGGGGTGTCTAGCATAGTCTATGGTTGCCTTGAGGCGGTTCTCAATCAGAGTCAGGTGTTTATCGTTGTCTCTGATTGGGAACCATATTTAGGCAGCCATATTCTTTGAGTGTTTTGTGGGTGATTGTTCCTGTGTTTGTGTTTGCACCAGATAGGGCTGTTTCGGTTTTCATTATTTCATTTCATTATTTTTGTAGTTTCTGCATGTATAGTTTTTCCTTCATTAAAATATATCATGAATCATCATGACGCTGCATTTTGGTCCGACTCTCCTTCACCACAAGAAAACCGTTAACTACTTTTGGCAACCAAAAATGGAATTATAGACATTACTATACACTCTTACAGATAAGGAGGATGAATAAATTATCATATTGTAATTGTAAATGAAAGCAGACTGTTTTCTGTTAAAAAAAAGAAATACAAAAAAATATATTTTTTACGTTATTTATTTAAATTGATTGCATTGTGTTGTAGTGCACAGTCATAATTTTGTTGTTCCAAAAAATATAAAAATGTGGTTGGGATCATGTTCATTTCACAGGCGCTTATGTGGTTGGTATTCTGTACGTCGTTTCAGGCAGTGCTTTGCTCTCATAATGTCCCTACTATAATGGTTTATGAGGTTGAGCCAGTCCTCTGGAGGCCTTGCTTGTCTGCTGGCTATCCTCCATTTTTTAACTAAAGATGTCACTTCCCCAGTGCCATGAATCCCACAACAAAGGTTAATGATGATATCAATTGATAGGTGAATTAAGACTCGAGCTTCTAGTAGTCTGAAGATATACTCTGAGTGTACAACGTGTTAGGAATCTCCTACTCTTTCCATGACATAGACTGACCAGGTGACTCCAACATTTATTTCACTAGTCAAGTCAGTTACGATCCCTTATTAATGTCACCAGTTAAATCCACTTCAATCGGTATAGATGTAGGGGAGGAGACAGGTTCAAGAACGGTTTTTAAGCCTTGAGACAGTTGAGAAATGGATTGTCTATGTGTGCCATTCAGAGGGTGAAGGGGCAAGACAAATCCGTCCTCTCCTCTCCTCTCCTCTCCTCTCCTCTCCTCTCCTCTCCTCTCCTCTCCTCTTCCATACCATTCTATATTTCAATCTCTTCTTTCTCTTCAGTTAAACCAATCAGGGATTCAATTGCCTCCCATCCAATCAATTACATCTCAAATCAGTACAGACCTCTTTGATACAGAATCATTTGTCAAATCACCGCTGCTGGCTGAGTGCAGGTACCCCAGAGTCAGAGGGTGTATCCACTTGGAAATCGTTCCGGTCCGGTGTACTCTCCTGCCGTGCCCCATCCTATTAATGGGATGGCATTGTGTGCAGGATTTTAGTTTATCCTGGTCCCATGGATGGTGCCTGCATTAGCCTTTTGAGCCTGATCAGGCCTACTCCAGAAAGTCTTATCATCACCCTTCAAAAGTACATTCATTTAAATCTAAACTGTTTTTGATTTAAGTACCAATGTTTCCACAATCTGGTACTGGCCAGGTGTCCCTCGTAAAATACGTATTCTGACTGGACAACTTGGATAAATAAAAATGACATTAATAAAATAATCAGAAGTGTTACAGTAGCTTTTGCTGGTTTATTTATGCTTCATACTTTTCCTTCACTTTTAGTTTCCAATTGTTATGTAACTATGTTGTCAATGACCTGAAGAGAACCGTAGTGAAGCCGCAATGGTTAAGGTTAGCATGTAAGACTGTAACACTGAGTCGCCTAACAAACACCATTGAGTCCTTGTGAACAGGAATCTATTCCTCAGATATTATTAATTTGAAAGATTCTAAAATGAGAAAGAAAATCCCCTTTCACCGGAGTTAAGTTTTGAAACTTCTTAACCATTAGTTTATAAATGATGGCATTAATTGTAAATGACACTGTGTCACTTAAAAGGGGCGGCAGGGTAGCCTAATGGTTAGAGCATTGGACTAGCAACCGGAAGGTTGCAAGTTCAAACCCTTCAGCTGACAAGGTACAAATCTGTCGTTCTGCCCTTGAACAGGCAGTTAACCCACTGTTCCTAGGCTGTCATTGAAAATAAGAATTTGTTCTTAACTGACTTGCCTAGTTAAATATAGATAAAATAAAAAATATAATTATTATATTCATGAGAAAAGTATTATTCAATGTTTTCAATGTTTTTTATGATCCAGTTTTATTCCTAAACTCTGTTTTTATTCCTAAACTCTGTTTAAATATATTTTTTAACTTCCATTATAAATCAATGTGATGAAATATGTATGAGATACCACAGAAGCCAAGTGTCTGTTCTTGGTGCTCCAGACAAGCTCTTTGTTGTGCTTGCTACAGTATCACACTTCTTATGAACATTGCATCGCTGTAGCTCACACAGGCAGTACAAACACGACAAAAAAATTAAAATGTCAATATTTTCAAAACGTCGCTGAACTGGTAGCCGATCAAATAGTACACAAATGATCGACGAACCCGGGTCCGTGTTTTAAAACCTTTGTTAGATCCCACTTAAAGGCAACAACTGAACCTTAGGTGTTCCTAATGTTTTGTAATGAAAGAATGCTGAGCAGGTAGACCACACCTTGACGATAATAAAAATACATACAGTTTCCTTGGTATTACAGTATGTTATTCCAGTATGGTATTACAGTATGTTATTACAGTATGGTATTCCAGTATGGTATTACAGTATGTTATTCCAGTATGGTATTACAGTATGTTATTACAGTATGGTATTACAGTATGTTATTACAGTATGGTATTCCAGTATGGTATTACAGTATGTTATTCCAGTATGGTATTACAGTATGTTATTACAGTATGGTATTACAGTATGGTATTACAGTATGGTATTACAGTATGGTATTACAGTATGTTATTACAGTATGGTATTACAGTATGTTATTACAGTATGTTATTACAGTATGTTATTCCAGTATGTTATTACAGTATGTTATTACAGTATGGTATTACAGTATGGTATTACAGTATGTTATTACAGTATGTTATTACAGTATGTTATTCCAGTATGTTATTACAGTCCTTGGTATTACAGTATGTTATTACAGCCCTTGGTATTACAGTATGTTATTCCAGTATGTTATTCCAGTATGTTATTCCAGTATGGTATTACAGTATGTTAGTACAGTATGTTATTACAGTATGGTATCACAGTATGTTATTCCAGTATGTTATTACAGTATGTTATTACAGTATGGTATTACAGTATGTTATTACAGTATGGTATTACAGTATGTTATTACAGTATGTTATTACAGTATGGTATTACAGTATGTTACTACAGTATGTTATTACTGTCCTTGGTATTACAGAATGGTATTACAGTATGTTATTCCAGTATGTTATTACAGTATGTTATTACAGTATGTTAGTACAGTATGTTATTACAGTATGGTATTACAGTATGTTAGTACAGTATGTTATTACAGTATGTTATTACAGTATGTTAGTACAGTATGGTATTACAGTATGTTATTACAGTATGTTATTACAGTATGTTATTCCAGTATGTTATTACAGTATGTTATTACAGTATGGTATTACAGTATGGTATTACAGTATGTTATTACAGTTTGTTATTACAGTATGGTATTACAGTATGTTATTACAGTTTGTTATTACAGTATGGTATTACAGTATGTTATTCCAGTATGTTATTACAGTATGGTATTACAGTATGTTAGTACAGTATGTTATTACAGTATGTTATTACAGTATGTTAGTACAGTATGGTATTACAGTATGTTATTACAGTATGTTATTACAGTATGTTATTCCAGTATGTTATTACAGTATGTTATTACAGTATGGTATTACAGTATGGTATTACAGTATGTTATTACAGTATGTTATTACAGTATGTTATTCCAGTATGTTATTACAGTCCTTGGTATTACAGTATGTTATTACAGCCCTTGGTATTACAGTATGTTATTCCAGTATGGTATTACAGTATGTTAGTAAAGTATGGTATTACAGTATGTTAGTACAGTATGTTATTACAGTATGGTATCACAGTATGTTATTCCAGTATGTTATTATAGTATGTTATTACAGTATGGTATTACAGTATGTTATTACAGTATGGTATTACAGTATGTTATTACAGTATGTTATTACAGTATGGTATTACAGTATGTTACTACAGTATGTTATTACTGTCCTTGGTATTACAGAATGGTATTACAGTATGTTATTCCAGTATGTTATTACAGTATGTTATTACAGTATGTTAGTACAGTATGTTATTACAGTATGTTAGTACAGTATGTTATTACAGTATGGTATTACAGTATGTTATTACAGTTTGTTATTACAGTATGGTATTACAGTATGTTATTACAGTTTGTTATTACAGTATGGTATTACAGTATGTTATTCCAGTATGTTATTACAGTATGGTATTACAGTATGTTAGTACAGTATGTTATTACAGTATGTTATTACAGTATGTTAGTACAGTATGTTATTACAGTATGTTATTACAGTATGTTATTACAGTTTGTTATTACAGTATGGCATTACAGTATGGTATTACAGTATGTTATTACAGTATGTTATTACAGTATGGTATTACAGTATGGTATTACAGTATGTTATTCCAGTATGGTATTACAGTATGTTATTACAGTATGTTATTACAGTTTGTTATTACAGTATGGTATTACAGTATGTTAGTACAGTATGTTATTACAGTTTGTTATTACAGTATGGCATTACAGTATGTTAGTACATAATGATTGCCTCCATATATCAGGGTTATAATATTTTTTACATTTAAACGAGCAGCAAAAAAATACCTAAAGTAAGCTTTTATTTGTCTCCCTCTTTTTTATATCTCGTGCATCTCTTGAGTCTCTTCAGCAGAAATGATGAATCATTAATACCTTTGCATGTAATACTAAATCAAAGCCATTCATTTAGAAGAGAGAATTACAATGAAATTATTGTAGACGTGTGACACAACTTTGGAACATTGTGGCTCAAAAAAAAACGAATCATTGAAGCAACGACAAAAAAAGACAAGGTCCCTTGAAAAAGTGGAATGATATTTTGTTGAAGTATGTTTGTTTCCTCTCTATAAGTATTATTACTGTTCATGGCCCTAGAACTCCCATAGGCCTAAAAACAAATTAAATGCATGTTACCCGTCATCTAACCTCTCCCTTCCCTTCGCTGGCAATCCTTGATGCTATATTTCATACAGTATCCAGTGTCCATGTCCAGATATCATTTGTGTACTGCTCTTAAAACACATTTTCTTCACTGCGAGACAGGATAGAAATATAGATAACGTAGGTAACAGCCTTTTTTTGCTGCTATATTTCATGCCGATTGGTAGGATCATAATTTTCATGGTTTGGCTTTATTACGAGGAATTTATGATAAAAATAAATAAAAAAATCCCTATACGGGCTGCTTTCGAAAGGGAAATATCAAACTGAAAAAAAAATGATTGTTTTTTTCTTCATTAATATGATAATCATTAAGAGTGTCTGAGGATTCCAGACAGAAAGACGATGGTATGGCTCAGCTTGAAATACACTACCTTCTATTTCTTCTTCTCTCTGCATATTTCATTTTGTGGTACAGTCTTTGATACAGCCGACCCTACCGAAGGGAATGTAACCCATTCTTCATGCTAAAAAAGGAAAGACCCCCCTCCCTATAATCATTATAGTTACTGTCTGGCAGCTGTAGCTGCTCGTTGCCTTTATTTATCAGTATTAACATTTCCATCAGCAGAAGGGGATGTGTGTCAGGTCGGATGTAAAGGCATAGGACTGAATGATAAGGAGACGATCCCCTTCACAAGCGATAGATCCCCACTGGAATGAGTGAAGGACGTGTTACTATATATATAAGCTTAGTGTACTATATGGACATTAAGCTCAAAGAGGCCATAAAAAGGCATTTACCAATGCAATGCAACACAGTGCGCTGTGAGAGCATAAGTTAAATGTGTATCTCCACAGCCAGGAAACAGTGTGAGGCTTGGAGAAGGAAGACCATGGGAGATGTCTCCTGGAGCAAAAAAACTGGCTGGATTACAAAGATATTACTATGATCAGTGGGCTGCCTATTTCTGTGGGAAAGACAGATTTACCATACCATACAGACTGGGGGAGAGACAGACTGGGAGAGAGAGACAGACTGGGAAAGAGAGACAGACTGGGAGAGAGACAGACTGGGAGAGAGACAGACTAGGAGAGAGAGACAGACAGGGAGAGAGAGATAGACTAGGAGAGAGACAAAGACTGGGAGAGAGACAAAGACTGGGAGAGAGACAAAGACTGGGAGAGAGAGACAGACTGGGAAAGAGACAGACTGGGAGAGAGAGACAGACTGGGAGAGAGAGACAGACTGGGAAAGAGAGACAGATTGGTAGAGAGAGACTGGGAGAGAGAGAGACTGGGAGAGAGAGACAGACTGGGAGAGAGACAGACTAGGAGAGAGAGACAGACAGGGAGAGAGAGACAGACTGGGAGAGAGATAGACTAGGAGAGAGACAAAGACTGGGAGAGAGACAAAGATATGTAAAGAGAGACAGACTGGGAAAGAGAGAGACAGACTGGGAGAGAGAGACAGACTGGGAGAGAGAGACAGACTGGGAGAGAGAGACAGATATGGAAAGTGAGACAGACTGGGAAAGAGAGAGACAGACTGGGAGAGAGAGACAGACTGCAAAAGAGAGACAGACTGCAAAAGAGAGACAGACTGGGAGAGAGAGACAAACTGGGAGAGAGACAGACTGGGAGAGAGAGACAGACTAGGAGAGAGAGACAGACTGGGAGAGAGAGACAGACTGGGAGAGAGAGACAGACTAGGAGAGAGAGACAGACTGGGAGAGAGAGACAGACTGGGAGAGAGACAGACTGGGAGAGAGAGACATAACAGAACGGCACTGTTATAGTGCCACTGTAAGACGTAAAACTAGAATAATATTATTACTGTTTTAAAGTACACACTGTTACGGTACTGTCAATACACACAAATGTGACTACATTTATGCAAATGGTACTCGCTTTGCTGCAACTGTAGACAGCTAACCGATTAGCCTCCCTACCCTGCATCTCTGCAACTGAAGACAGCTAACCGATTAGCCTCCTACCCTGCATCTCTGCAACTGTAGACAGCTAACCGATTAGCCTCCTACCCTGCATCTCTGCAACTGTAGACAGCTAACCGATTAGCCTCCCTACCCTGCATCTCTGCAACTGAAGACAGCTAACCGATTAGCCTCCTACCCTGCATCTCTGCAACTGTAGACAGCTAACCGATTAGCCTCCCTACCCTGCATCTCTGCAACTGTAGACAGCTAACCGATTAGCCTCCCTACCCTGCATCTCTGCAACTGAAGACAGCTAACCGATTAGCCTCCTACCCTGCATCTCTGCAACTGTAGACAGCTAACCGATTAGCCTCCCTACCCTGCATCTCTGCAACTGAAGACAGCTAACCGATTAGCTTCCTACCCTGCATCTCTGCAACTGTAGACAGCTAACCGATTAGCCTCCCTACCCTGCATCTCTGCAACTGTAGACAGCTAACCGATTAGCCTCCCTACCCTGCATCTCTGCAACTGAAGACAGCTAACCGATTAGCCTCCTACCCTGCATCTCTGCAACTGTAGACAGCTAACCGATTAGCCTCCTACCCTGCATCTCTGCAACTGTAGACAGCTAACCGATTAGCCTCCCTACCCTGCATCGCTGCAACTGAAGACAGCTAACCGATTAGCCTCCCTACCCTGCATCGCTGCAACTGTAGACAGCTAACCGATTAGCCTCCTACCCTGCATCTCTGCAACTGTAGACAGCTAACCGATTAGCCTCCCTACCCTGCATCGCTGCAACTGAAGACAGCTAACCGATTAGCCTCCCTACCTTGCATCGCTGCAACTGAAGACAGCTAACCGATTAGCCTCCTTCCCTGCATCGCTGCAACTGTCGACAGCGAACCGATTAGCCTCCTACCCTGCATCGCTGCAACTGAAGACAGCTAACCGATTAGCCTCCTTCCCTGCATCACTGCAACTGAAGACAGCTAACCGATTAGCCTCCTTCCCTGCATCGCTGCAACTGAAGACAGCTAACCGATTAGCCTCCCTACCCTGCATCGCTGCAACTGAAGACAGCTAACCGATTAGCCTCCTTCCCTGCATCGCTGCAATTGTCGACAGCGAACCGATTAGCCTCCTACCCTGCCTCTCTCTAGCCAGTGTGTGTTAATATTGCTTAATAACAGAATGTGCATGATACAGGCTATGGTTTGACTGGAGACAGTATGTGTTTATCACTGCTTAACAGAATAGTCATGAAGCGGGAGACGGTGGGAAAGGGTTGTGTGTGTCTTTAACTTTTTTGGGGGAATATTAATATTGAGTGCTGGTAATGTTAATATATTATTGATAGACTCCTTAATGGCGGCCTGTGCGGTCAGACAGAAGAGTGCTTAGACTGTTTACACGTTTCTTCCTTCAGCCTACTCTTTATTTCATCCTTAGTCGGCCTTCTGGAACAATCCGTCCAATCGTCTTTTTTACTGTCTTACTTACTTGGTTTTTATTGCCTTTTAATTAGGTGATGTGAACACATGACCTTGCGTCTGTTTTCCGGTCACTGTCGCTACTTGTTTCTCCCGGGGTAGTGAGCAAAAGAATGGGAGACATGTAGCGGAGAGTGGTCCTCATTTGTAATAGTTAAAGCCCACTGACAGGTACAGTATCTCTCACTTACCAGGATCACTTAGCCTACTTAACGACCTGCCAGGCTTATGCTTGTGATGCTACAAGTTAAGCATATGACGGGTGGGGTTTGTTAGAGCAAGATTAGTATTTTCCTTACTTTAGTTAGGAAATGTTTGTGTGAGTTGTTTTTGTGGGTGAGAATAAATAAATTATTATATAAATGCTTTTAAGAGTCAAAGCTAGGTCAATATGTTAATACTATTTTGAAGGATGTTTAGTAGTTAATATTGAAATGAAAGTCATGCTTGACACATAAGCAAACCTAAATACATCAACACAACTGTTACATGTCAACACTGTTAAAGCTGCCAGCAACTTTGAAGGAGACAACAACAACAACAACAGCTAAACGATTAGCCTTCGCTGCAACTGAAGACAGCTAACCGATTAGCCTTCGCTGCAACTGAAGACAGCTAACCGATTAGCCTGCGCTGCAACTGAAGACAGCTAACCGATTAGCCTTCGCTGCAACTGAAGACAGCTAACCGATTAGCCTGCGCTGCAACTGAAGACAGCTAACCGATTAGCCTTCGCTGCAACTGAAGACAGCTAACCGATTAGCCTTCGCTGCAACTGAAGACAGCTAACCGATTAGCCTGCGCTGCAACTGAAGACAGCTAACCGATTAGCCTTCGCTGCAACTGAAGACAGCTAACCGATTAGCCTGCGCTGCAACTGAAGACAGCTAACCGATTAGCCTGCGCTGCAACTGAAGACAGCTAACCGATTAGCCTCCCTACTGTGCATCGCTGCAACTGAAGACAGCTAACCGATTAGCCTGCGCTGCAACTGAAGACAGCTAACCGATTAGCCTCCAACAACAAAAACGTCAATTTTCTGGAGTATCGCAACACATCCTGAGATGTTCTGATACATGATATAGTGTGTTGTGACATCAATTAATCAAGTGTTGTGCAACACCTTGCCAGGGACTGGGAGCACCAACTGAAAATCTTAACATATTTAATAATTTGCCATTTTAAACAGGTTTTGGCAATCTGTTGTCAAGCTCAGTGTTCAAACCACCAACACTAACTGGAGGTTAAACTGCAAAAAAAATATATATATAAATAAATAATAATAATAATAATTTCAGTGCCTCTTCAGCTGAGGTGGGAATGGGTTGTGTCATCATTGAACGTCAGTTTGCCTGACGGTTTTGATCTACGTTCATCAAGATCCATTACACCTCATGACACGACAAGCTTAATACTAGTATAGAAATATCACTTCTCTTTCTTCAGACATACATCCGAACATCGTGTAAAAAAAAAAAAATCATAAACTCTACATATATTGAATTACCCACAATTCCACAACAAATATTCTCCATGGGCCCTTATCATCAAATCAATATTTAGGCAATAAACAAATGTGTATTTCTACTCCATTGAGTGTATGAGATACACATTTTTTGTGTTTTGATGTTTCCTTTTCACAACATTCTCTTAAAAAAACTCCAATATTCCGGTTGAAGAACCACTTTGGTTGTTTCAGGGTACTTAATTTCTGTTTTAAAACCCATTCTGTGCATTAAAATACTGACGTTGGGTTTTTTTTACGATCAAACAATCTCCAAACACCATATCTCAGTTATAGGAGCAGTACTTGTTCATGGTTTCATTAGACAATCGTGGTGTTTTGAGACTTTTTTTTTACAGTGTAACAGCATTATTCAAGTCATGTGTTACCAGCGTTATATACCCACAGTGAGCAATATTATACCAATATACAACATTTTCACCAATGGACAGGCATCACTTCATGTATCACTCCAGTTGTTCCCAACGCCTGTTTGAGTATCGTAATTAGAGATCATTAGAGTTACAGTACTGACTGTTCACAAAGATAATCTTCTCTGGTTTGATCTGATACGAAATGAATATTCAACACCAACTGGTTGAAGGAGACTGGGTTTTGACACCCCATGATAGATTTTTGAATTACATTACGCCAACCGTATGGCTGCCAACTGTGAGCTTAAAAGTTGAATCCTAATCAAACCTTCAGTGTTCTGGGCGTCGTGTTCCAAATGCCACCCTATTGTCTATGAAGTGTATTACTGTTGACCAGAGCCCAAGTAGTGCACTATAAACGGAGATAAGGGTTCCATTTTGGACGTAGACGTAATCACAAATGCACTGAGTGGGAGTGATTAATCAGTGTCATCACGGGGTGTCTAGTTTGACAGGCAGTGAGGCCTGCCTGTGACAGTGATAAGTGATTCAGCTTCTGCTTCAACATGAGACCTGTAACACAGTGGGGTGACTGTACACCGTCACGCCATAGTCTGATGAGACCTGTACTACAGTGGGGTGACTGTACACCGTCACACCATAGTCTGATGAGACCTGTACTACAGTGGGGTGACTGTACACCGTCACGCCATAGTCTGATGAGACCTGTACTACAGTGGGGTGACTGTACACCGTCACACCATAGTCTGAGACCTGTACTACAGTGGGGTGACTGTACACCGTCACGCCATAGTCTGAGACCTGTACTACAGTGGGGTGACTGTACACCGTCACACCATAGTCTGATGAGACCTGTACTACAGTGGGGTGACTGTACACCGTCACACCATAGTCTGATGAGACCTGTACTACAGTGGGGTGACTGTACACCGTCACGCCATAGTCTGAGACCTGTACTACAGTGGGGTGACTGTACACCGTCACACCATAGTCTGAGACCTGTACTACAGTGGCGTGACTGTACACCGTCACGCCATAGTCTGAGACCTGTAACACAGTGGGGTGACTGTACACCGTCACACCATAGTCTGAGACCTGTACTACAGTGGGGTGACTGTACACCGTCACACCATAGTCTGAGACCTGTAACACAGTGGGGTGACTGTACACCGTCACACCATAGTCTGAGACCTGTAACACAGTGGGGTGACTGTACACCGTCACGCCATAGTCTGAGACCTGTAACACAGTGGGGTGACTGTACACCGTCACACCATAGTCTGAGACCTGTACTACAGTGGGGTGACTGTACACCGTCACACCATAGTCTGATGAGACCTGTACTACAGTGGGGTGACTGTACACCGTCACACCATAGTCTGAGACCTGTAACACAGTGGGGTGACTGTACACCGTCACGCCATAGTCTGAGACCTGTAACACAGTGGGGTGACTGTACACCGTCACACCATAGTCTGAGACCTGTACTACAGTGGGGTGACTGTACACCGTCACACCATAGTCTGATGAGACCTGTACTACAGTGGGGTGACTGTACACCGTCACACCATAGTCTGAGACCTGTAACACAGTGGGGTGACTGTACACCATCACACCATAGTCTGAGACCTGTACTACAGCGGGGTGACTGTACACCGTCACACCATAGTCTGAGACCTGTAACACAGTGGGGTGACTGTACACCGTCACACCATAGTCTGAGACCTGTAACACAGTGGGGTGACTGTACACCGTCACACCATAGTCTGAGACCTGTAACACAGTGGGGTGACTGTACACCGTCACACCATAGTCTGAGACCTGTACTACAGTGGGTTGACTGTACACCGTCACACCATAGTCTGAGACCTGTAACACAGTGGGGTGACTGTACACCGTCACACCATAGTCTGAGACCTGGACTACAGTGGGGTGACTGTGGACCGTCACGCCATAGTCTGAGACCTGTAACACAGTGGGGTGACTGTACACCGTCACACCATAGTCTGAGACCTGTAACACAGTGGGGTGACTGTACACCGTCACGCCATAGTCTGAGACCTGTAACACAGTGGGGTGACTGTACACCGTCACATCATAGTCTGAGACCTGTAACACAGTGGGGTGACTGTACACCGTCACACCATAGTCTGAGACCTGTAACACAGTGGGGTGACTGTACACCGTCACACCATAGTCTGAGACCTGTAACACAGTGGGGTGACTGTACACCGTCACATCATAGTCTGAGACCTGTAACACAGTGGGGTGACTGTACACCATCACACCATAGTCTGAGACCTGTAACACAGTGGGGTGACTGTACACCGTCACGCCATAGTCTGAGACCTGTAACACAGTGGGGTGACTGTACACCGTCACACCATAGTCTGAGACCTGTAACACAGTGGGGTGACTGTACACCGTCACACCATAGTCTGAGACCTGTAACACAGTGGGGTGACTGTACACCGTCACACCATAGTCTGAGACCTGTAACACAGTGGGGTGACTGTACACCGTCACACCATAGTCTGAGACCTGTAACACAGTGGGGTGACTGTACACCGTCACACCATAGTCTGAGACCTGTAACACAGTGGGGTGACTGTACACCGTCACATCATAGTCTGTCAGTCTCAATGAGAAAAAGTGTCAAGCATTTCAATAGAGGGAGAAAGATTAAACACGTTGACAATGCAAATGTCACTGTGACATCTTGCTAAACTGATGCCAAAGGTTGACACTACAATAGGCACTCTACATGTTCTTCCCTGTTCGACACCTTTCCACTCTTGACATATTTACAAAGCTGATGAAATGGGCCATGTTAGGCCAATGACCCTGGGCTGGAATCATTTTCCCTCTTCATCTTTTTAGCAGTGGTACTGTGACACCCTTCAATTGCATAGTGGTTAGAGATCAATGTACCTCACCAAGCCCAGTATGACATTTATGCAACAACAAAAAAAAGGCTTCTTTCTTGCTGAGTGTCTTGTGTGGAGGAGTACAGTGCAGGCAGGCATGGGTTGTGTCCCAAATGACACCGCGATTCAAACCTTCACCGTGAAGGGAGTAGTGTACCATATGGGAGGCAAACGCGGAATGACGTGGGTTAGACGCCAGATGGCTGCTTACCTGTAGTCTACTGTACCTCTCAGTGACTTACCAGTAGTCTACTGTACCTCTCAGTGACTTACCTGTAGTCTACTGTACCTCTCAGTGACTTACCTGTAGTCTACTGTACCTTTCATTGCTCAGTGATTTACCTGTAGTCTACTGTACCTCTCATCTCTCAGTGACTTACCAGTAGTCTACTGTACCTCTCATCTCTCAGTGACTTACCTGTAGTCTACTGTACCTCTCATCTCTCAGTGACTTACCAGTAGTCTACTGTACCTCTCAGTGACTTACCTGTAGTCTACTGTACCTCTCAGTGACTTACCTGTAGTCTACTGTATCTCTCATCTCTCAGTGACTTACCTGTAGTCTACTGTACCTCTCAGTGACTTACCTGTAGTCTACTGTACCTCTCAGTGACTTACCTGTAGTCTACTGTACCTCTCAGTGACTTACCTGTAGTCTACTGTACCTCTCAGTGATTTACCTGTCGTCTACTGTATCTCTCAGTGACTTACCTGTAGTCTACTGTATCTCTCAGTGAGTTACCTGTAGTATACTGTACCTCTCATCTCTCAGTGACTTACCTGTAGTCTACTGTACCTCTCATCTCTCAGTGACTTACCTGTAGTCTACTGTACCTCTCATCTCTCAGTGACTTACCTGTAGTCTACTGTACCTCTCATCTCTCAGTGACGTACCTGTAGTCTACTGTACCTCTCATCTCTCATTGACTTACCTGTAGTCTACTGTACCTCTCAGTGATTTACCTGTAGTCTACTGTACCTCTCATCTCTCAGTGACGTACCTGTAGTCTACTGTACCTCTCATCTCTCAGTGACTTACCAGTAGTCTACTGTACCTCTCAGTGACTTACCTGTAGTCTACTGTACATCTCATCTCTCAGTGACTTACCAGTAGTCTACTGTACCTCTCAGTGACTTACCTGTAGTCTACTGTACCTCTCATCTCTCAGTGACTTACCAGTAGTCTACTGTACCTCTCAGTGACTTACCTGTAGTCTACTGTACCTCTCAGTGACTTACCAGTAGTCTACTGTACCTCTCAGTGACTTACCTGTAGTCTACTGTACCTCTCATCTCTCAGTGACTTACCAGTAGTCTACTGTACCTCTCAGTGACTTATATGTAGTCTACTGTACCTGTTGTCTCTCGGTGACTTACCTGTAGTCTACTGTACTTCTCAGTGAGTTACCTGTAGTCTACTGTACTTCTCAGTGAGTTACCTGTAGTCTACTGTACCTGTTGTCTCTCAGTGACTTATCTGAAGTCTACTTTACTTCTCAGTGAGTTACCTGTAGTCTACTGTACCTGTTGTCTCTCAGTGACTTATCTGAAGTCTACTTTACTTCTCAGTGAGTTACCAGTAGTCTACTGTACTTCTCAGTGACTTACCTGTAGTCTACTGACCTCTCATCTCTCAATTACTTACCTGTGTCTGTTGTACCTCTCAGTGACTTATCTGTAGTCTACTGTACCTGTTGTCTCTCAGTGACTTACCTGTAGTCTACTGTACTTCTCAGTGAGTTACCTGTAGTCTACTGTACTTCTCAGTGAGTTACCTGGAGTCTACTGTACCTGTTGTCTCTCAGTGACTTACCTGTAGTCTACTGTACCTGTTGTCTCTCAGTGACTTACCTGTAGTCTACTGTACTTCTCAGTGAGTTACCTGTAGTCTACTGTACTTCTCAGTGACTTACCTGTAGTCTACTGTACTTCTCAGTGAGTTACCTGTAGGCTACTGTACATCTAAGAGTATTTTTGTTGTATCTCTCTGTTACTTTCCTTCTGAATCACGTGACTGAATGTCTGTATCTGGTTATTTTCTCAGTTGCAAGTGGTTTCTGCCTGGTGTTTGATGTCACTTGAAGTGTGAGAAAGAACGGCAAAAAAAACACATTTCATATCATACTAAACCTGTATGGTAATGTGTTCGTTCCATCTTCATATTTTCAGTTCACGTCAGTGATTCCGGTATAAAGAGATGATGATCATGAAGGACACCCTATAATGAAGGGTGTCCTTCAGTTGGGCATTGATTTCAAGGGACAGCGTGACAAAAGTCACTTAGATTTTGTTTTAAAGCATGTCTAATTGAATTTTGATACGTAATTAAATCAAGCAAATAAATCAATTCAGCTCCCTCTACAACTGACAATTCCAACCCTCGTGAGCATCACAAGACAATTATGATGAAGTTATTATCTGAAGCGAAGGATGGCTGTGTCTCTAGATGGATCCCGTTGAGCTGCATACAGTCTTTTCAGCCAGAATGGGCACAACCTTGAGACAAGCCTGAAAAGGACAAACCCCAACCTCAATGCTTAACAAAGGTGCACTTGTATTTAACCTTTATTCAGCTTTATGTAGGAGTACGGAATATGGGGAGTTCTGGGGCGATAGGTAGCCTAGTGGTTAGAGCATAATGGTTGCAAGATTGAATCCCCGAACTGACAAGGTAAAATAAATCTGTCTTTCTTCCCCTGAACAAGGCAGCTAAACCCACTGTTCCTAGGCTGTCACTGAAATAAATAAAAAACGTTCTTAGTTAAATAAAGGTAAAATATGAAATATTCAGCTTTATGTATGTGGGAGTTTTAAAACGTGTAATATCTCTGCTTTTTGTATATAGTGTTAAAATGATGGTAGAGTAATATATATTGAACAACAATATAAACATGCAACAGATTTACAGTTCATATAAGGAAATCAGTCTACTAAAATAAATTCATTAGGCCCTAGTCTATTGACCTCATGTTAAATATTATTATTTATTTAACTAGGCAAGTCAGTTAAGAACAAATTCTTATTTTCTACGACAGCCTACCAGGGGAACAGTGTGTTAACTGCCTCATTCAGGGACAGAATTACATATCTTTACCTTGTCAGCTCAGGGATTCCATCCAGCAACCTTTCAGTTACTGGCCCAACACTCTAACCACCACGCTACCTGCCATTGAAGTAATATGGGTAAAGGTTCATCTGCCTCACCCATTCTTGTGGGAAGCTGATATAGACCACACAGGGCTAACTGTCAGTATCTGGATAATGTGTGAATTGCTTGATAATGTATGCGATATCAATCGAGAAGTATATTTTCTGGGTCACTTTAAATATTGACTGGCTTTCATCAAGCTGCCCACTCAAGAGAAAACTTCCAACTGTATCTAGTGGCTCCAATCTGGTTCAGGTTATCGATCAACCTACCAGGGTGTTACAAACAGCACAGGGATGAAATCATCAACATGTATTGAGCACGTCTTTATTAATGCTGAAGAAATTTGCTTGAAACCAGTATCCAGATCCTTCGGATCTAGTGATCACAATATAGTAGTCATTTCTAGGAAAACCAAAGTTCCAAAGGTTGGGATTAATATATTGTATATGAGGTCATACAAGAAGTTTTGTAGTGATTCCTTTGTTGTTGATGTAAATAATATTTGCTGGTCTGTGGTGTGCAATGAGGAGCAACCAGACACTGCACTTGACACATTTATGAAATTGCTTATTTCAGTTACTAATAAGCACGCACCTTATTTCGTTAAGAAAATGACCGTAAAAACTGTTAAATACCCTTGGATTGATGAGGAATTGAAAAATGGTATGGTTGAGAGGGATGAGGCAAACGGTATGGCAAATAAGTCTGACAGCACAACGGATTGGCAAATGTATTGCAATTTGAGAAATCATGTGACCAAACTGGCAACGTATTAAAAGACAAGCATTCTAATTTTGAACTCTGTGAGCGTGAAAGAGGTGAAAAAAAGTATTGTTGTTTATCAACGATGACAAACCACCGGGGTCTGACAACTTGGATGGAAAATTACTGAGGATAATAGAGGACCATATTCCCACTCCTATTTGCCACATCTTACATTTAAGCCTACCAGAAAGTGTGTGCCCTCAGGCCTGGAGGGAAGCTAAAGTCAATCCAGCTACCCAAGAATAGTACAGCCCCATTTACTGTCTCAAACAGCCGAACAATCAGCCTGTTACCAACCCTTAGTAAACTTTTGGAGAAAAAAAATGCTATTTTACAGTAAACATATGACAACAGATTTTCAGCACGATTATAAGGAAGGACATTCAATAAGCACCGCACTTACGCAAATGACTGATGATTGGCTGAGAGTAATTGATGATACAAATATTGTGGGAGCTGTTTTGTTAGACTTCCGTGCGGCTTTTAACATTATAGTCTGCTGCTGGAGCAATATATATGGCATCTCCAACATAATCCAGGTAGAATCACGAATTCCCCAGGGCAGCTGTCTAGGCACCTTACTTTTTTCAATCTTTACTAACAACATACCAAATCAAAATCAAATCAAATCAAATCCAATTTTATTTATATAGCCCTTCGTACATCAGCTGATATCTCAAAGTGCTGTACAGAAACCCAGCCTAAAACCCCAAACAGCAAGCAATGCAGGTGTAGAAGCACGGTGGCTAGGAAAAACTCCCTAGAAAGGCCAAAACCTAGGAAGAAACCTAGAGAGGAACCAGGCTCTGAGGGGTGGCCACTCCTCTTCTGGCTGTGCCGGGTGGAGATTATAACAGAACATGGCCAAGATGTTCAAATGTTCATAAATGACCAGCATGGTCGAATAATAAGGCAGAACAGTTGAAACTGGAGCAGCAGCATGGCCAGGTGGACTGGGGACAGCAAGGAGTCATCATGTCAGGTAGTCCTGGGGCATAGTCCTAGGGCTCAGGTCAGTTGAAACTGGAGCAGCAGCATGGCCAGGTGGACTGGGGACAGCAAGGAGTCATCATGTCAGGTAGTCCTGGGGCATGGTCCTAGGGCTCAGGTCAGTTGAAACTGGAGCAGCAGCATGGCCAGGTGGACTGGGGACAGCAAGGAGTCATCATGTCAGGTAGTCCTGGGGCATGGTCCTAGGGCTCAGGTCAGTTGAAACTGGAGCAGCAGCATGGCCAGGTGGACTGGGGACAGCAAGGAGTCATCATGTCAGGTAGTCCTGGGGCATGGTCCTAGGGCTCAGGTCAGTTGAAACTGGAGCAGCAGCATGGCCAGGTGGACTGGGGACAGCAAGGAGTCATCATGTCAGGTAGTCCTGGGGCATGGTCCTAGGGCTCAGGTCAGTTGAAACTGGAGCAGCAGCATGGCCAGGTGGACTGGGGACAGCAAGGAGTCATCATGTCAGGTAGTCCTGGGGCATGGTCCTAGGGCTCAGGTCAGTTGAAACTGGAGCAGCAGCATGGCCAGGTGGACTGGGGACAGCAAGGAGTCATCATGTCAGGTAGTCCTGGGGCATGGTCCTAGTAAAGCTCTTAGTAAAGCCTGTGTGTCTATAGCGACTGAAATGACTGTAATACTTAACAAAGAGCTGCAGTTAGTTTCAGAGTGGGTGACAAGGAATAAGTTAGTCCAAAATATTTCTAAAACTAAAAGCATTATATTTGAGACCAATCATTCACTAAACTCTAAACCTCAACTAAATCTTGTAATGAATATGATGGCACTGAAGAGGATGGCTGACCTTTTACAACCAACTGTGCTATTATATAGTTTTTTTTTAAACTTATTTTTGTACATAATGTTGCTGCTACCGTCTCTTCTGACCGAAAATAACTACTGGACATCAGAAGTGGTATTACTCACCACAGACTGGAAGAAGCTTTTTCCTTTAATGAGTCCGACGAGAAGGATATACTGCTTTCCCGGGAACAGGCCCAAATTCCCGTCATTTGCGTGAATTAAAAGACGGAGGAAAAGAGGAAGCAGATCGGGCGAGCGAGTAAACTCCCACTGCCATCCGTTCTACTTGCTAAAACTCAATCACTGGAAAATAAAATTGATGAACTACGATTACAATTATCCTACCAACGTGACATCAAAAACTGTAATATCTTTCATGTTTCACAGAGTCGCAGCTGAACGACGGCGTGGATAATAAAGAGCTGGTGGGATTTTTCACCGGCAGAACAGAGAAGACGAGGGGTGGGGGTGTGGGTATTTTGTCAATAACAGCTGATTCGCAATGTCATTGGGGAACAGTGTGTCAACTTCCTTGTGCAGACACCTTCTGGTTACATGCCTAACACTCTAACCACAAGGCTACCCACCACCCTAATATTAAAGACGTGTTGAGGTATTACTCACCTGAGGTAGAGTATCTTATGATAAGCTGTTGATAAGCTGTTGACCACACTATGTACCAAGAGAGTTCTCATCTATATTATTCATAGCCGTCTATTTACCACCACAGACTGATTGATGCTGGCACTAAGACCACTCTCAACCAGCTCTATAAGGCCATAAGCAAACAGGAAAATGCTCATCATCCAACAAAATCAACAAGACAGGTCCTACTGGCCCTAGTTTCTCACCTTCTTAATAACACTATCAACAAGGCAGGTCCTACAGGCCCTAGTTTCTACCTTCTTAACAACAAAATCAACAAGGCAGGTCCTACTGGTCCTAGTTTTGGCGCACCTTGACTACTGTTCAGTAGTGTGGTCAGGTGATACAAAGAGGGACTTAGGAAAACTGCAACTGTCTCAGAACAGGGCATCACGGCTGGCCCTTGGATGTACACAGAGCTAACATTAATAATATGCATGTCAATCTCTCCTTGCTCAAAGTGGAGGAGAGATCGACTTCATCACTACTTGTATTTGTGAGCGGTACTGACATATTGAATGCGCCGACTAACATATTTCAATATGTTATGAATGTATTGTAATGTTTTTAAAAATTGTGTAAATGCCTTCGTTTTTGCTGGACCCCAGGAAGAGTAGCTGCTGCGTTGGCAGGAACTAATGAGGATCCATAATAAATACATGTACAAATACATGACTGGGCAAGCTTGCAGCCATTGGACATCCATTAGGGAGCCAGGCCCAGCCAATCAGAACTAATTTTACCTTATTACAGACAGAAATACTCCGTTTCATCAGCTGTCTGGGTGGCTGGTCTAAGACAATCCCGCAGGTGAAGAAGCCGGACGTGGAGTTCCTGGGTTGGCGTGGTTAAAGATGGTCTGCGACTGTGAGGCTGGTTTGGACAATGGCTTTGGCTTATGTCAGAGAAATTAACATTCAATTGTATAAATTCTCTGGCAACAGCTCTGGTGGACATTCCTGCAGTCAGCATGCCAATTGCACAAATCTGTGACATTGTGTTGTATTACAAAACTGCTCATTTTAGAGTGGCCTTTCATTGTCACCCAGCACAAGGTGCACCTGTGTAATGATCGTGCTGTTTAATCAGCTTCTTGATATGCCACATCTGTCAGGTGGATGGATTACGTGGGAAAAGGAGAAATGCTCACTAACAGGGATGTAAACACATTTGTATGCAACATATTTGAGAGAAATGAGCTTTTTCTGTGCGTATGAAACAGTTCTAGGATCTGTTATTTCAGCTCATGAAACCCGGGAACCAACACTTTACATGTTGTGTTTATATTTTTTTTATTCAATATATATTTTAAGGATTAAAGGACATTGTCACCATTGTGATCTTCTAAAGCATATTTTATTGTGTCATCTGTTAGTATTTAGTATTAGTATTTTTTTTTTTTACCTTTATTTAACCAGGCAAGTCAGTTAAGAACAAATTCTTATTTTCAATGACGGCCTAGGAACAGTGGGTTAACTGCCTGTTCAGGGGCAGAACGACAGATTTGTACCTTGTCAGCTCGGGGGTTTGAACTCACAACCTTCCAGTTACTAGTCCAACGCTCTAACCACTAGGCTACCCTGCCACCCCCCTACCCTGTATTAGATGTTATGTATATTTTTCTCTTTTAGCTTGCAATACAAACGTATATACCAGATCATATAAGCATCATATGATTATTCCTACATTTAAGCCAACATGTAGGTATTCCTGCATTTAACCCAACATGTAGGTATTCCTGCATTTAAGCCAACATGTAGGTATTCCTGCATTTAAGCCAACATGTAGGTATTCCTGCATTTAACCCAACATGTAGGTATTCCTGCATTTAAGCCTACATGTAGGTATTCCTGCATTTAAGCCTACATGTAGGTATTCCTGCATTTAAGCCAACATGTAGGTATTCCTGCATTTAACCCAACATGTAGGTATTCCTGCATTTAAGCCAACATGTAGGTATTCCTGCATTTAAGCCTACATGTAGGTATTCCTGCATTTAAGCCTACATGTAGGTATTCCTGCATTTAACCCAACATGTAGGTATTCCTGCATTTAACCCAACATGTAGGTATTCCTGCATTTAAGCCTACATGTAGGTATTCCTGCATTTAAGCCTACATGTAGGTATTCCTGCATTTAAGCCTACATGTAGGTATTCCTGCATTTAACCCAACATGTAGGTATTCCTGCATTTAAGCCT
The DNA here is from genome assembly GCF_023373465.1 of Oncorhynchus keta. NCBI lineage: Eukaryota > Metazoa > Chordata > Actinopteri > Salmoniformes > Salmonidae > Oncorhynchus > Oncorhynchus keta. The sequence goes on along the minus strand of NC_068450.1, from coordinate 7,407,326 downwards.
ACATGTAGGTATTCCTGCATTTAAGCCTACATGTAGGTATTCCTGCATTTAACCCAACATGTAGGTATTCCTGCATTTAACCCAACATGTAGGTATTCCTGCATTTAAGCCAACATGTAGGTATTCCTGCATTTAAGCCTACATGTAGGTATTCCTGCATTTAAGCCTACATGTAGGTATTCCTGCATTTAAGCCAACATGTAGGTATTCCTGCATTTAAGCCTACATGTAGGTATTCCTGCATTTAAGCCTACATGTAGGTATTCCTGCATTTAAGCCTACATGTAGGTATTCCTGCATTTAAGCCTACATGTAGGTATTCCTGCATTTAAGCCTACATGTAGGTATTCCTGCATTTAAGCCTACATGTAGGTATTCCTGCATTTAAGCCTACATGTAGGTATTCCTGCATTTAAGCCTACATGTAGGTATTCCTGCATTTAAGCCTACATGTAGGTATTCCTGCATTTAAGCCTACATGTAGGTATTCCTACATTTAAGCCTACATGTAGGTATTCCTGCATTTAAGCCTACATGTAGGTATTCCTGCATTTAAGCCTACATGTAGGTATTCCTGCATTTAAGCATGTAGGTATTCCTGCATTTAACCCAACATGTAGGTATTCCTGCATTTAAGCCTACATGTAGGTATTCCTGCATTTAAGCCAACATGTAGGTATTCCTGCATTTAAGCCAACATGTAGGTATTCCTGCATTTAAGCCTACATGTAGGTATTCCTGCATTTAAGCCTACATGTAGGTATTCCTGCATTTAACCCAACATGTAGGTATTCCTGCATTTAAGCCTACATGTAGGTATTCCTGCATTTAAGCCTACATGTAGGTATTCCTGCATTTAACCCAACATGTAGGTATTCCTGCATTTAAGCCTACATGTAGGTATTCCTGCATTTAAGCCTACATGTAGGTATTCCTACATTTAAGCCTACATGTAGGTATTCCTGCATTTAAGCCTACATGTAGGTATTCCTGCATTTAAGCCTACATGTAGGTATTCCTGCATTTAAGCATGTAGGTATTCCTGCATTTAACCCAACATGTAGGTATTCCTGCATTTAAGCCTACATGTAGGTATTCCTGCATTTAACCCAACATGTAGGTATTCCTGCATTTAAGCCTACATGTAGGTATTCCTGCATTTAAGCCTACATGTAGGTATTCCTGCATTTAAGCCTACATGTAGGTATTCCTGCATTTAACCCAACATGTAGGTATTCCTGCATTTAAGCCAACATGTAGGTATTCCTGCATTTAAGCCAACATGTAGGTATTCCTGCATTTAAGCCAACATGTAGGTATTCCTGCATTTAAGCCAACATGTAGGTATTCCTGCATTTAAGCCAACATGTAGGTATTCCTGCATTTAAGCCAACATGTAGGTATTCCTGCATTTAAGCCTACATGTAGGTATTCCTGCATTTAAGCCTACATGTAGGTATTCCTGCATTTAAGCCAACATGTAGGTATTCCTGCATTTAAGCCAACATGTAGGTATTCCTGCATTTAAGCCAACATGTAGGTATTCCTGCATTTAAGCCTACATGTAGGTATTCCTGCATTTAAGCATGTAGGTATTCCTGCATTTAACCCAACATGTAGGTATTCCTGCATTTAAGCCTACATGTAGGTATTCCTGCATTTAAGCCAACATGTAGGTATTCCTGCATTTAAGCCTACATGTAGGTATTCCTGCATTTAACCCAACATGTAGGTATTCCTGCATTTAAGCCTACATGTAGGTATTCCTGCATTTAAGCCAACATGTAGGTATTCCTGCATTTAAGCCTACATGTAGGTATTCCTGCATTTAAGCATGTAGGTATTCCTGCATTTAACCCAACATGTAGGTATTCCTGCATTTAAGCCTACATGTAGGTATTCCTGCATTTAAGCCAACATGTAGGTATTCCTGCATTTAAGCCAACATGTAGGTATTCCTGCATTTAAGCCAACATGTAGGTATTCCTGCATTTAAGCCTACATGTAGGTATTCCTGCATTTAAGCCAACATGTAGGTATTCCTGCATTTAAGCCTACATGTAGGTATTCCTGCATTTAAGCCTACATGTAGGTATTCCTGCATTTAAGCCAACATGTAGGTATTCCTGCATTTAAGCCTACATGTAGGTATTCCTGCATTTAAGCCAACATGTAGGTATTCCTGCATTTAAGCCAACATGTAGGTATTCCTGCATTTAAGCCAACATGTAGGTATTCCTACATTTAAGCCAACATGTAGGTATTCCTGCATTTAAGCCAAAATGTATGTATTCCTGCATTTAAGCCTACATGTAGGTATTCCTGCATTTAAGCCAAAATGTATGTATTCCTGCATTTAAGCCAACATGTAGGTATTCCTGCATTTAAGCCAAAATGTAGGTATTCCTGCATTTAAGCCAACATGTAGGTATTCCTGCATTTAAGCCAAAATGTATGTATTCCTGCATTTAAGCCTTCCTTTAAGTTCTTAGGAGTTGAAGTGCCCTTTGAGACAGACTCTGAAATCACGGTGTTAAGTCCCGAGAAAAGAATAGACAGTAAATGAATAAATAAAGATGATCAAATTGGTATGAAAAAAAGCCAATTGTGTATTTAAATAAAACACATGAAAATCACTTGACTGATGTAACTCCCTAGACAACTAACCAGATCAGACCAGTGAGATGATGTCATAAATGAGTCCTCTCTCCCAAAACAATGACCTCTTAGCCTCCTTCTCCAGCATAATTTGATGAGCAAAGAAGAACATTGATGAATTTTTTTAATTATGACGCCGCTTGGGAGGCGGCTCAGGGATCCAACAAACACATCAAGCTATTCTGCCTTTTATTCTCACCTCAAGTGCGTTCAAAATGGCACCCTATTCCCTATATAGTGGACCACTTTTGACAAGACTCTGGTCAAAAGTAGTGCACTATATGAAATTATGGTGCCATTTGGGATGTAGCCCTCTTCTTGAATTCAGCCAATTTTGTCTGTCCAAATGAAACAGGGAAAGGTTAGAGTGTGGAGTAATTAACACCAGGCAGCCTAATGGAATCAGGAAGGGCTAGCCGCTGGTACTGAGGACAATCAATATGTTGCATCGCAATTCAATTTCAATTCAATTTATTTCAATTAAATTACATTTCAATTATATTATATTACATTTCAACTCAATTTAAGGGTGCTTTATTAGCATGGGAAATGTATGATAACATTGCCAAAGCAAGTGAAATAGATCATTAACAAAAGTGAAATAAACTATACAAATGTAACAGTAAACATTTTAAAAAAAGAATAAAGCCCATTTCAAATATTCATATTATGTGTTGTAATGATGTGCAAATAGTTTAAGTAGAAATGGGAATATATATTTTTGAACATAAATATACTGGGTTGTATTTCCAATGGTGTGTGTTCTTCACTGGTTGGCCTTTTCTTGTGGCAACACGTAACAAGTCTTGCTCAAGTATTGTGATGTCACCCTGTGGTATTTCACCCAATGTATATGGGAGTTGATCAAAATTGGATTTGTTTTCAAATTCTTTGTGGGTCTGTGTAATCTGTGGGAAATATGTGTCTCTAATATGTTCATACATTTGGCACGAGGTTAGGAAGTGCAGCTCACTTTCCACCTCATTTTGTAGGCAGTGTGCACATAGCCTGTCTTCTCTTGAGAGCCAGGTCTGCCTTAGGCTGCCTTTCTCAATAGCAAGGCTATGCTCACTGAGTCTGTACATAGTCAAAGCTTTGAGTCAGTCACAGTAGTCAGGTATTCTGCCACTGTGTACTCTGTTTAGGGCCAAATAGCATTCTCGTTTCCTCTGTTTTTTGGGGAAATTATTTCCAATGTGTCAAGTAATCATCTTTTTGTTTTCTTGTGATTTGGTTGGCTCTAATTGTGTTGCTGTCCTGGGGCTCTGTGGGGTCTGTTTGTGTTTGTGAACAGAGCCCCAGGACCAGCTTGCTTAGGGTGCTCTTCTCCAGGTTCATTGTTCTGTAGGAGATGGCTTTGATATGGAAGATTTGGGAATCTCTTCCTTTTAGGTGGTTGTAGAATTGAACGTCTCTTTTCTGGATTTTGATAATTAGCAGGTATGGGCCTAAATCTGCCTGCATTATTCTCTCTCTCTCTCTCTCTCTCTCTCTCTCTCTCTCTCTCTCCCTCTCTTTCTCTCTCTCTCCTACTGGACGGCTTGCTGCTTTGAGAGAAAGGGATTGTTACGGGGAAACACTCACCACGTAATGCTAAATCTCTGCCATTTCCTGGTTGCTAAATCTCTAATCGTCAATTGAGTTTATGTTACCAAAAAAGCTAGTATAGTGTAGAAAATCATTGTACCATCTAAACGCTGTGAAATATATTTCTCATAACTAAAAATATAGTATGAACAGCTGTTTGAAGCTGGTGTTGAAAACCTAAAGACACAAAAGCTAAACTTAAGAACTGGAAGCATAGAAATAGAGCACATAGAACAGACCTATTGTTTTTAGACTTGCTTTCGATGAGAATGACAGATCTATAACTCACAAATGTGAGTATTTTTTATGTGAATTTGGTCGGATCACCCAAAATGTTATATATTGCTACATGAAAGTAAACTACAACCCCATTACGCACTCAGGCCAGGGTGGCATATCTCAATCTGACAGAATTCACACCTCTTAACCCTTGTCGTGTAAAGAGATCTTCCCTTATTTGAGTGTGAATAATTAGCTATAGGTTGTTAAGCAAGAACAAAACCCAAATAAAGCAGCATAAGTTGAAACGATGAAAAAGTTTGTTCGCCAATTTTATTTTTCATTTTAGTAGATGTATTGTTGAAAATGTAAAACAGACTGATCGCCTACAATCTCAAGTTCACAAGAAATATAAGTTATGGTAAGGAATGTACACTCGAGCCATGTTAGGCTCATACGGTAATGTCAGCTGACGGGAGTAGGCCTGCAGCTACGAAACACTGACAGTGCCGACTGAGTTGTGAGAGAGCCGTCTCCTACCCTACGTTAATAAACACAGGCATCCCAAACCCGTCTATCTGTTGCACGAGTCCACGGCCCCACAGTGACACTGGAGTACTGAGCTGTCATGACACAGCTCGGTCTTGACCGTCATTTCAAATAATTCACACAGTTGAACAGCAGTTGACTATAACCGTTCTCACCACTCGCTACTCACCAAAGAGATCCTCCGGTCACGACTGAGGTAATAGGAAACGAAAACGAGTGGGATTGCTTTGGCAGCTCAGCCAAGATGAGCTCTCTCTGCTTCTGTCTTCACATCTTTAAAGTTATTTACACTGTTAAATAAACTGTGAAGTGAGCAGGCTGACTGCAGTGACTGGAGGGAGGGAGGGAGCACCCAGATCTCATTAGTGTTAAACTATTAAGAGTACAAGGGCCCCGGAGTCAATGTCTTAACACTTAATTTATCGCATCATACACTACATTTCATATCATCCTCCCAATCTACTCCATTTTCAGTAGAAAACGAAATATTCAGATCTTAATTCACTGCCCTAGACAGACAATACACAGTTCTTCACTTACTGCCCTAGAAAGACAGTACACAGATCTTCACTTACTGACCTGGACAGACAGTACTGGACAGACAGTACACAGATCTCACTGTGAACTTTTCAGCCTTCAAAACATTCAAACCTTTATCCTTCAGCCCTGCCAGGCTTGTGATCCCCTTTGATATGGTCCTGTACTGTACAGATGCTTGGGGAAGTTACATAATAGACGCAGTGCCCAGGGGACTGTGGGCGTCCCCGGTCAATGTTTCTCACTCATAGTAAACATGCTAAGGCTTCTCTGACTCCTGTGACCTCTGCGACGACAGATAACAACTGATATGTAGGGTTGGCTGGCGAAACAAACACAGACAAGATGTAGGGTTGGCTGGTGAATCAACCACAGACAGATGTAGGGTTGGCTGGTGAAACAACCACAGACAGATGTAGGGTTGGCTGGTGAAACAACCACAGACAGATGTAGGGTTGGCTGGTGAAACAACCACAGACAGATGTAGGGTTGGCGGTGAAACAAACACAGACAAGATGTAGGGTTGGCTGGTGAAACAACCACAGACAGATGTAGGGTTGGCTGGTGAATCAACCACAGACAGATGTAGGGTTGGCTGGTGAAACAACCACAGACAGATGTAGGGTTGGCTGGTGAAACAACCACAGACAGATGTAGGGTTGGCTGGCGAAACAAACACAGACAAGATGTAGGGTTGGCTGGTGAAACAACCACAGACAGATGTAGGGTTGGCTGGCGAAACAAACACAGACAAGATGTAGGGTTGGCTGGTTAAACAACCACAGACAGATGTAGGGTTGGCTGGTGAAACAACCACAGACAGATGTAGGGTTGGCTGGTGAAACAACCACAGACAAGATGTAGGGTTGGCTGGTTAAACAACCACAGACAGATGTAGGGTTGGCTGGTGAAACAACCACAGACAGATGTAGGGTTGGCTGGTGAAACAACCACAGACAGATGTAGGGTTGGCTGGTGAAACAACCACAGACAGATGTGGGGTTGGCTGGTGAAACAACCACAGACAGATGTAGGGTTGGCTGGTGAAACAACCACAGACAGATGTAGGGTTGGCTGGTGAAACAACCACAGACAGATGTAGGGTTGGCTGGTGAATCAACCACAGACAAGATGTAGGGTTGGCTGGTGAAACAAACACAGACAAGATGTAGGGTTGGCTGGTGAAACAACCACAGACAGATGTAGGGTTGGCTGGTTAAACAACCACAGACAATATGTAGGGTTGGCTGGTGAAACAACCACAGACAGATGTAGGGTTGGCTGGTTAAACAACCACAGACAGATGTAGGGTTGGCTGGTGAAACAACCACAGACAGATGTAGGGTTGGCTGGCGAAACAAACACAGACAAGATGTAGGGTTGGCTGGTGAATCAACCACAGACAGATGTAGGGTTGGCTGGTGAATCAACCACAGACAGATGTAGGGTTGGCTGGTGAAACAACCACAGACAGATGTAGGGTTGGCTGGTGAAACAACCACAGACAGATGTAGGGTTGGCTGGTGAAACAACCACAGACAGATGTAGGGTTGGCTGGTGAAACAACCACAGACAGATGTAGGGTTGGCTGGTGAATCAACCACAGACAGATGTAGGGTTGGCTGGTGAAACAACCACAGACAGATGTAGGGTTGGCTGGTGAATCAACCACAGACAGATGTAGGGTTGGCTGGTGAAACAACCACAGACAGATGTAGGGTTGGCTGGTTAAACAACCACAGACAAGATGTAGGGTTGGCTGGTGAAACAACCACAGACAGATGTAGGGTTGGCTGGTGAATCAACCACAGACAAGATGTAGGGTTGGCTGGTGAATCAACCACAGACAGATGTAGGGTTGGCTGGTGAATCAACCACAGACAAGATGTAGGGTTGGCTGGTGAATCAACCACAGACAGATGTAGGGTTGGCTGGTGAAACAACCACAGACAGATGTAGGGTTGGCTGGTGAAACAACCACAGACATATGTAGGGTTGGCTGGTGAAACAACCACAGACAAGATGTAGGGTTGGCTGGTGAAACAACCACAGACAGATGTAGGGTTGGCTGGCGAAACAAACACAGACAAGATGTAGGGTTGGCTGGTGAAACAACCACAGACAGATGTAGGGTTGGCTGGTGAATCAACCACAGACAGATGTAGGGTTGGCTGGTGAAACAACCACAGACAGATGTAGGGTTGGCTGGTGAAACAACCACAGACAGATGTAGGGTTGGCTGGCGAAACAAACACAGACAAGATGTAGGGTTGGCTGGTGAAACAACCACAGACAGATGTAGGGTTGGCTGGAAACAAACACAGACAAGATGTAGGGTTGGCTGGTTAAACAACCACAGACAGATGTAGGGTTGGCTGGTGAATCAACCACAGACAGATGTAGGGTTGGCTGGTGAAACAACCACAGACAGATGTAGGGTTGGCTGGTGAAACAACCACAGACAGATGTAGGGTTGGCTGGTGAAACAACCACAGACAGATGTAGGGTTGGCTGGTGAAACAACCACAGACAGATGTAGGGTTGGCTGGTGAAACAACCACAGACAGATGTAGGGTTGGCTGGTGAAACAACCACAGACAGATGTAGGGTTGGCTGGTGAAACAACCACAGACAGATGTAGGGTTGGCTGGTGAAACAACCACAGACAGATGTAGGGTTGGCTGGTGAATCAACCACAGACAAGATGTAGGGTTGGCTGGTGAAACAAACACAGACAAGATGTAGGGTTGGCTGGTGAAACAACCACAGACAGATGTAGGGTTGGCTGGTTAAACAACCACAGACAATATGTAGGGTTGGCTGGTGAAACAACCACAGACAGATGTAGGGTTGGCTGGTTAAACAACCACAGACAGATGTAGGGTTGGCTGGTGAAACAACCACAGACAGATGTAGGGTTGGCTGGCGAAACAAACACAGACAAGATGTAGGGTTGGCTGGTGAAACAACCACAGACAGATGTAGGGTTGGCTGGTGAATCAACCACAGACAGATGTAGGGTTGGCTGGTGAAACAACCACAGACAGATGTAGGGTTGGCTGGTGAAACAACCACAGACAGATGTAGGGTTTTGGTGAAACAACCACAGACAAGATGTAGGGTTGGCTGGTGAAACAACCACAGACAGATGTAGGGTTGGCTGGTGAATCAACCACAGACAGATGTAGGGTTGGCTGGTGAAACAACCACAGACAGATGTAGGGTTGGCTGGTGAATCAACCACAGACAGATGTAGGGTTGGCTGGTGAAACAACCACAGACAGATGTAGGGTTGGCTGGTTAAACAACCACAGACAAGATGTAGGGTTGGCTGGTGAAACAACCACAGACAGAGGGTTGGCTGGTGAATCAACCACAGACAAGATGTAGGGTTGGCTGGTGAATCAACCACAGACAGATGTAGGGTTGGCTGGTGAATCAACCACAGACAAGATGTAGGGTTGGCTGGTGAATCAACCACAGACAGATGTAGGGTTGGCTGGTGAAACAACCACAGACAGATAGGGTTGGCTGGTGAAACAACCACAGACATATGTAGGGTTGGCTGGTGAAACAACCACAGACAGATGTAGGGTTGGCTGGTGAAACAACCACAGACATATGTAGGGTTGGCGGTGAAACAACCACAGACAGATGTAGGGTTGGCTGGTGAAACAACCACAGACAGATGTAGGGTTGGCTGGTGAAACAACCACAGACAGATGTAGGGTTGGCTGGTGAAACAACCACAGACAGATGTAGGGTTGGCTGGTGAATCAACCACAGACAGATGTAGGGTTGGCTGGTGAAACAACCACAGACAGATGTAGGGTTGGCTGGTGAATCAACCATAGACAGATGTAGGGTTGGCTGGTGAAACAACCACAGACAGATGTAGGGTTGGCTGGTGAATCAACCACAGACAGATGTAGGGTTGGCTGGTGAAACAACCACAGACATATGTAGGGTTGGCTGGTGAAACAACCACAGACAAGATGTAGGGTTGGCTGGTGAAACAACCACAGACATATGTAGGGTTGGCTGGTGAAACAACCACAGACAGATGTAGGGTTGGCTGGTGAAACAACCACAGACAGATGTAGGGTTGGCTGGTGAAACAACCACAGACAGATGTAGGGTTGGCTGGTGAAACAACCACAGACAAGATGTAGGGTTGGCTGGTGAAACAACCACAGACAGATGTAGGGTTGGCTGGTTAAACAACCACAGACAGATGTAGGGTTGGCTGGTGAATCAACCACAGACAAGATGTAGGGTTGGCTGGTTAAACAACCACAGACAGATGTAGGGTTGGCTGGTGAATCAACCACAGACAAGATGTAGGGTTGGCTGGTTAAACAACCACAGACAAGATGTAGGGTTGGCTGGTGAAACAACCACAGACAGATGTAGGGTTGGCTGGTGAAACAACCACAGACAGATGTAGGGTTGGCTGGTGAATCAACCACAGACAGATGTAGGGTTGGCTGGTGAAACAACCACAGACAAGATGTAGGGTTGGCTGGTTAAACAACCACAGACAGATGTAGGGTTGGCTGGTTAAACAACCACAGACAGATGTAGGGTTGGCTGGTGAAACAACCACAGACAAGATGTAGGGTTGGCTGGTGAAACAACCACAGACAGATGTAGGGTTGGCTGGTGAATCAACCACAGACAGATGTAGGGTTGGCTGGTGAAACAACCACAGACAAGATGTAGGGTTGGCTGGTTAAACAACCACAGACAGATGTAGGGTTGGCTGGTGAAACAACCACAGACATATGTAGGGTTGGCTGGTGAATCAACCACAGACAAGATGTAGGGTTGGCTGGTGAAACAACCACAGACATATGTAGGGTTGGCTGGTGAATCAACCACAGGCAGATGTAGGGTTGGCTGGTGAAACAACCACAGACAGATGTGGGGTTGGCTGGTTAAACAACCACAGACAGATGTAGGGTTGACTGGTGAAACAACCACAGACAGATGTAGGGTTGGCTGGTGAAACAACCACAGACAGATGTAGGGTTGGCTGGTGAAACAACCACAGACAGATGTAGTGTTGGCTGGTGAAACAACCACAGACAGATGTAGTGTTGGCTGGTGAAACAACCACAGACAGATGTAGTGTTGGCTGGTGAAACAACCACAGACAGTACTCTGTGGCACCGCAAATAAATTGCCAGACAAACCATTATAACCATATCATCACGGGAGAACGAGGGTTATAACCATATTGTCACGGGAGAATGAGGGTTATAACCATATCGTCAAGGGAGAACGAGGGTTATAACCATATCGTCACGGGAGAACGAGGGTTATAACCATATCGTCAAGTGAGAAAGAGGGTTATAACCATATCGTCAAGGGAGAACGAGGGTTATAACCATATCGTCAAGGGAGAACGAGGGTTATAACCATATCGTCAAGGGAGAACGAGGGTTATAACCATATCGTCAAGTGAGAAAGAGGGTTATAACCATATCGTCAAGGGAGAACGAGGGTTATAACCATATCGTCACGGGAGAACGAGGGTTATAACCATATCGTCACGTGAGAACGAGGGTTATAACCATATCGTCAAGGGAGAACGAGGGTTATACCCATACAGTATCAACAATGGGGATAGTGTATGTGACCTTGAACAATATGATTGTTGTTCATATTATATCTACAGACTGTAAGTGATGTCAGTAATGTTTTATGTATTATTTAAAGACTCTGAATGGAGAGACGCACAATTCATCCATGTTCCTCTCAGAGTTGTACCCACACACTTATTTATATAAAGCGAAAGACAAGACGAGTGTCAAGGTTGGAATAAATTGGGATACAGAGCTCTGGTTTTAATCAATTATTTATCCAATATTTTAATGATCAGAAAGCTGAGAATGATCAAAGCTGCGTTTCGAGCTCCACTGCCTCTGCTCGCTAAGACACTCTTCCACCGCTTTGATGTGGGTACCATCACATGCACTTATCTCCATCTCTGTGCCGGGCATGGCTGGGGATGCTTGGAAACCAGTGGTCTGGAGAGGCGTAAAGATGGAGAGGAGAGGGTCAGCGACCCAGCACTACAGAGACGGATCACACGTTATTCTCTCCTGTAAACTGTGATATACATTTGCTAGAAAACCAAACCTACATTACAGTAGGTCACTTTTTGAAGAACTTTCTCTGTTCAACTGTGTCACGGCATCGCACATTTTAATTGGTCGGTGAGGTCTGTAACACAAAGCTATTTACGGCGGGAAATGTTGAATAATACATAGTACCAAACTGTTTGACAGCAATTTACCGAAAATGTACGGTTGAGAATGTACATTAAACACTTCTTCAAACAATGTTGACAAGTACAGAATGTCACTTCCTGACTTTTGTCTTCATATTTGATGCATTAAATCATTAAAAAAAAAAAGTTTAAAGTCTCAATGACAAGAAAATATTAACGCTAGCTAAGTGGACCAACTACAGCCCAATAATTCTCTGAGGGGATCCAGTTAAACTGATCTAGCTCCCTAATGCTAATGTCCTATGAACAGGCAGTTCAGATTAATCAAATGTCTGATCTACAACACATCTCTTCTGAAATAACACTACCACAGTTCCTTTTTTTTTCACATATATTTATTTAACCTTTATTTAACCAGGCAAGTCAGTTAAGAACACGTTCTTATTTTCAACAACGGCCTGGGAACAGTGGGTTAACTGCCTGTTCAGGGGCAGAACGACAGATTTGTACCTTGTCAACTCTGGGGTTTGAACTCGCAATTTTCCAGTTACTAGTCCAAGGCTCTAACCACTAGGCTACGCTGCCGCCTCTACACTCTAATCACTAGGCTACGCTGCCCCCTCTACACACTAACCACTAGGCTACGCTGCCACCTCTACACTCTAACCACTAGGCTACGCTGCCACCTCTACACTCTAACCACTAGGCTACGCTGCCACCTCTACACTCTAACCACTAGGCTACGCTGCCACCTCTACACTCTAACCACTAGGCTACGCTGCCACCTCTACACTCTAACTACTAGGCTACGCTGCCACCTCTACACTCTAACCACTAGGCTACGCTGCCACCTCTACACTCTAACCACTAGGCTACGCTGCCACCTCTACACTCTAACCACTAGGCTACCCTGCCGCCTCTACACTCTAACCACTAGGCTACCTGCCGCCCCTACACTCTAACCACTAGGCTACCCTACCGCCCCTAAACTCTAACCACTAGGCTACCTGCCGCCCCTACACTCTAACCACTAGGCTACCTGCCGCCCCTACACTCTAACCACTAGGTTACACTGCCGCCCCTTGCATGGTTTGACCAATTATTTGCTCGTTAATTTAGGTTGACGTGGCAGTGTTGGCCATCAACAACCTAGTAATTTAAGGGCAATAATCTTAAAAAAGTAAATTTGACCTTCTACCCCATTTACCTCGAAACCTTAAATGATTTCACTATCTATACCCGTCCTCTGATTAATCTCTAATTCAGAGGGGTTGGGCTAAATGAGGAAGACACATTTCAGTTGAACGCATTCAGTCGGACAACTGACTAGGTAGTCCTCCTTTCTCTTTTCCAATTCCCCCACTGCTAGCCTCAGAAAAGAGTGTTTAGAGAAGCAAATTACACCCTATTTCGTATATATAGTGCACTCATTTTAAAAAGGGACTTATGGATCCTGGTCAAACGTAGCACACTATATTTAGGGAATAGGGTGTCATTTGGGACACCGGCAGTGTTCCAATGACGTATTGACATTTTCCGCTATCGGGCTGCACACACATACTATGGTACTATGGTATGGTCCTCTGGCTAGCCAAACCACAGGCTAAGTCGCATTTCTGAATGTTAACAGGTTGCTCTATTTTTCAATGCTGTGAGACAAGAACACAGTTTAACTTCACCAAAGCATTCTTATGGTTCGCCTGCAAATTGGTTTGCATAGGCTAAAGTAAATGCATAGTTTGGTGTGTGGTCTCTTGACTTGTTGACATACTGTATACTGTACATCCTGTATAAATGTATTCACTTCCTAGTTCCTGTTCATCATTCACCTTAGTGGTGTGGTTTCTTAATGTGTTGATGCAGTACTCTTTAATCATTTCACCTCAGTCAGTAACTCTCTCAGCTTTTCATCATCAATCAATGTTTCCCTTCAACCTCAACTGTCAGTCAGTAACTCGTAGTAGTTTGTTCTCCTCATCAATGTTTCCTTTCAACCTCAGACCTCAGTCAGTAACCCTCTCAGCTTGTCGTCATCAGTTCCCCTTCTCCCTCAGTCCTCAGTCAGTAACTCTCTCAGCTTGTCGTCATCAGTTCCCTTTCTCCCTCAGTCCTCAGTCAGTAACTCTCTCAGATTGTCATCATCAGTTCCCCTTCTCCCTCAGTCCTCAGTCAGTAACTCTCTCAGCTTGTCGTCATCAGTTCCCCTTCTCCCTCAGTCCTCAGTCAGTAACTCTCTCAGCTTGTCATCATCAGTTCCCCTTCTCCCTCAGTCCTCAGTCAGTAACTCTCTCAGCTTGTCATCATCAGTTCCCCTTCACCCTCAGTCCTCAGTCAGTAACTCTCTCAGATTGTCATCATCAGTTCCCCTTCTCCCTCAGTCCTCAGTCAGTAACTCTCTCAGCTTGTCATCATCAGTTCCCCTTCTCCCTCAGTCCTCAGTCAGTAACTCTCTCAGCTTGTCATCATCAGTTCCCCTTCTCCCTCAGTCCTCAGTCAGTAACTCTCTCAGCTTGTCATCATCAGTTCCCCTTCTCCCTCAGTCCTCAGTCAGTAACTCTCTCAGCTTGTCATCATCAGTTCCCCTTCTCCCTCAGTCCTCAGTCAGTAACTCTCTCAGCTTGTCATCATCAGTTCCCCTTCTCCCTCAGTCCTCAGTCAGTAACTCTCTCAGCTTGTTCTCATCAATGTTCCCCTTCTCCCTCAGTCCTCAGTCAGTAACTCTCTCAGCTTGTCATCATCAGTTCCCCTTCTCCCTCAGTCCTCAGTCAGTAACTCTCTCTCTCAGCTTGTCATCATCAGTTCCCCTTCTCCCTCAGTCCTCAGTCAGTAACTCTCTCAGCTTGTCATCATCAGTTCCCCTTCACCCTCAGTCCTCAGTCAGTAACTCTCTCAGCTTGTCATCATCAGTTCCCCTTCTCCCTCAGTCCTCAGTCAGTAACCCTCTCAGCTTGTTCTCATCAATGTTTCCCTTCACCCTCAAATCTCTCTTTTTTTCTTTGCAAATCAAGTCATGTAGTCAGATTATTATACACAGTACAAAGAAAAACAAATTTGCTGATTAAAAATGTAATACTGTTATCTCTCAATGAGCTGTTATCTGGTCCCCTGGGAGAGGATGCTCTATTCTGCAGCCTTGCGTGCCTCTTTTGTTCTCAATTTAGAAGCTTGTCATTGTTTTATTGTTAATTGTTTATGCTTCATTTGAAATTCAGTGCTTCTTCATCGCTGACATGCCAACACATCTTCATCAGAGTGTCAGTTATTATTGACTTGTGTTGTCGTGGTGATGTCAGGTTCTGCATTGAATATTTCTTACGAGGGTGTATTTTCCATCAGAGCGGTATTAACATTAACAATTTGACTTACAACCTTTTTTTTTTTTGCTCTTCCTAAGAAATCAATATAGATCTGAAGACTAGATTGTTTCTCTGAAACAGGACGCTTATAGATGAACTTTGACCTGCTTATAATCGCAAACATTTATCGGAGAGTTTTCCCACGTCAACCAGACTAAATAACAAAAATAACATTTGACACCAATTGTCCCCCTGGGGATGATATTCCTATATAAAAATATATATTTAAGTCTGGACTCTTAATCACATCTATAGTCAATAGTGTGGTTGAATACAGCATTGCATGTAATCATGGACAACGTGCAATAACTTTGTTTCACCTTGTGTTGTTACAGGAGGTGTGTCATCTCGGCAAGATAACCCCTGCTAACGTAAGTCTAACACTACTGCACTCCATTTCCTAACAGTTTCCCCAATTCATTTTCTCAAACCATTTATTTTACACATCCTTACAGCCAATTATATTCACGCTAAGGCAAACACTCAGGAAGTGGAACCACTCCATGTACATATACATGAAGGAGATCCACGCCATGTTCTTCGTCCATTAATCCTATGACATGAGCACGTCGCTTCCTGTCAGTTTAACTTTGAAACAAAGAACAAGACAGCCGATGAAGATTGTAAATGAAGACACTGTTTTCAGCCTGACATTAACAATAATGTTTAATGAAGACACTGTTTTCAGCCTGACATTAACAATAATGTTTAATTGAAGACACTGTTTTCAGCCTGACATTAACAATAATGTTTAATGAAGACACTGTTTTCAGCCTGACATTAACAATAATGTTTAATTGAAGACACTGTTTTCAGCCTGACATTAACAATAATGTTTAATTGAAGACACTGTTTTCAGCCTGACATTAACAATAATGTTTAATTGAAGATACTGTTTTCAGCCTGACATTAACAATAATGTTTAATTGAAGATACTGTTTTCAGCCTGACATTAACAATAATGTTTAATTGAAGACACTGTTTTCAGCCTGACATTAACAATAATGTTTAATTGAAGACACTGTTTTCAGCCTGACATTAACAATAATGTTTAATTGAAGACACTGTTTTCAGCCTGACATTAACAATAATGTTTAATTGAAGACACTGTTTTCAGCCTGACATTAACAATAATGTTTAATTGAAGACACTGTTTTCAGCCTGACATTAACAATAATGTTTAATTGAAGACACTGTTTTCAGCCTGACATTAACAATAATGTTTAATTGAAGATACTGTTTTCAGCCTGACATTAACAATAATGTTTAATTGAAGATACTGTTTTCAGCCTGACATTAACAATAATGTTTAATTGAAGACACTGTTTTCAGCCTGACATTAACAATAATGTTTAATTGAAGATACTGTTTTCAGCCTGACATTAACAATAATGTTTAATTGAAGACACTGTTTTCAGCCTGACATTAACAATAATGTTTAATGAAGACACTGTTTTCAGCCTGACATTAACAATAATGTTTAATGAAAGGACACAGTTGTTGTTTCGCTTTTTTCATTAGTCAGGTCAATGAAATACAAGTAGCTTCAACCAAAAACCATTCCTTTTAAAGCAGATTTCACTTTGTGAGTTGTTTGTAAAGGTGTTAGATGGGTAATTCTTTAATTGTCATGACAACTCTTCTTCACTCGAATGTTTTTTCCTTCACGGGCTGCTTTGTACCACATCAAAGCCCCGAAGGTGCCCAAATACGTACAATTCAGTTCTTGAAATTGAAGGAATGTGTTACGTTCTCTGTGTGAATTGCTTGATTTTATAGTTTCTAATTCAAAAGTTCACTGTAAGACTCAGCGATGTGGAAACAATGTTCTTTTCAAATTCTCTCAGTTTCTCTACATTTGATGGCACAGCTCTACCTGACTTGTTTCTACGGCAACAAAGGACACAGCACCCCCCCGCTTCCACAGTGGCCAGACCACAACAGCAAATGGAATTATATTGCGACACATGACCTTCGTGTCTTTTGTTAGCTTTCATCTATTTTTCACTTTTCGTTTTCTTACAATAAATCAAGTTTTTTCTCACATATTGTATATTGAAACACTTAACCCAAGTTCAGTTCACTGAATTCTATATGTAAAGCCTTGGGCTCGTCCGTATCTGCCCGGCAGGGATGAAACCCAGACCTCCTGCCAGACTCACCACAATACAGTGTTAACCCGTTTGAACTAAAGTCTAGCCTTTAGCTTGGAGAGCTAATCCAGGTCTCCAGGTCTCAGTCAAGGTTACTCATCTCGTGACTGGTTCACTGACCCTCCTCCATTACATCTCCTGGCCAGTGCTCTAATGATGAGGTAATTACTGCCCTGACATGGACAATTGATATTCATATGAATCATATAAAAGTGATGCATTTACACAATATTTAACAAGGACAACGGTTTCTTCAGGCTTCATCTCAACCGTACATTGCAGGGATGCAGAGTGCATAATATACTTGTTCTATAACTGAGCAGGTTTGCACTATGATCTGGACTGTGGAGAGATTGTTGTTGCTGAATGGTGCTCTGGTTTATTTTTGCCATGTTTTAGATCCTCCTTGCTGTGAAACTGCAGGAGATCAAGACATAGTTCACTGATATAAGTGGTCTACGGAGAAGGACATACTACTAAAATCCACTATTTATACAGCATCAGTCAAAGGTTTGGACACACCTACTCATTCAAGGATTTTTCTTTATTTTTAAAAACTATTTTCTACATTGTAGAAGAGTAGTGAAGACATAAAAACTATGGAATAACACATATGGAAGGTTGTAGTAAACAACAAAGTGTTAAACAAAGTAGCCACCCTTTGGCTTGATGACAGCTTTTCACATTCTTGGCATAATGTCACCAGTCCTATTTATGATATAATTTACAAAGATTATACCTATTTTTATATTTTTAGAAATTTTTGTTTTAATCAATTAGTATATTTGAGTTCAACACAATATATAAGATATAAGATATAATTTACAAAGATTATACCTATATTTATATATAAAAAAAATATAAAAAAAATTATCAATTAGTATATTTGAGTTCAACACAATATTTGTTCTATTATTTATTCTGTATTTTCTGGTGGATTAAACTGAAATTGAAACTGAAATCTTCAATGGCTTGTTTTAAAAATAGCGATGTTTTGGAGATCAACTAAAAGTTGTAATCTGAAGAAAGGGATAAAGACCATTCTTGAACATGGGGTGAGACATTCCTACTAATCTGCTGGAGAACTCGTTTCATGAATAACTTTTGTATGAATGACACGTTTAGTGAGAGATAATGCTTTAATATTTAAACATTTCTGTCCTCCGAATTCATATTCATTATAGAAAAACACCCGTTTCATTTCGTATGGCTTGAAGATCCAAATAAAGTGGAATATTTTGGGCTGATAATAGTTTTTTTTTTAACAGGTCGCTAGGTGTAAGCAAGACCATACGACAATAGGTAAACTGGGATATGACTAAAGAGTTAATCAGGGTAAACTGGGATATGACTAAAGAGTTAATCAGGGTAAACTGGGATATGACTAAAGAGTTAATCAGGGTAAACCTGGATATGACTAAAGAGTTCATCAGGGTAAACTGGGATATGACTAAAGAGTTAATCAAGGTAAACTGGGATATGACTAAAGAGTTAATCAGGGTAAACTGGGATATGACTAAAGAGTTAATCAGGGTAAACCTGGATATGACTAAAGAGTTAATCAGGGTAAACCTGGATATGACTAAAGAGTTAATCAGGGTAAACCTGGATATGACTAAAGAGTTAATCAGGGTAAACTGGGATATGACTAAAGAGTTAATCAGGGTAAACTGGGATATGACTAAAGAGTTAATCAGGGTAAACCTGGATATGACTAAAGAGTTAATCAGGGAAAACCTGGATATGACTAAATAGTTAATCAGGGTAAACTGGGATATGACTAAAGAGTTAATCAAGGTAAACTGGGATATGACTAAAGAGTTAATCAGGGTAAACTGGGATATGACTAAAGAGTTAATCGGGGTAAACTGGGATATGACTAAAGAGTTAATCGGGGTAAACTGGGATATGACTAAAGAGTTAATCAGGGTAAACTGGGATATGACTAAAGAGTTAATCAAGGTAAACTGGGATATGACTAAAGAGTTAATCAAGGTAAACTGGGATATGACTAAAGAGTTAATCGGGGTAAACTGGGATATGACTAAAGAGTTAATCGGGGTAAACTGGGATATGACTAAAGAGTTAATCAAGGTAAACTGGGATATGACTAAAGAGTTAATCGGGGTAAACTGGGATATGACTAAAGAGTTAATCGGGGTAAACTGGGATATGACTAAAGAGTTAATCGGGGTAAACTGGGATATGACTAAAGAGTTAATCAAGGTAAACTGGGATATGACTAAAGAGTTAATCAGGGTAAACTGGGATATGACTAAAGAGTTAATCAAGGTAAACTGGTATATGACTAAAGAGTTAATCAAGGTAAACTGGGATATGACTAAAGAGTTAATCAGGGTAAACTGGGATATGACTAAAGAGTTAATCAGGGTAAACTGGGATATGACTAAAGAGTTAATCAGGGTAAACTGGGATATGACTAAAGAGTTAATCAGGGTAAACTGGGATATGACTAAAGAGTTAATCAGGGTAAACTGGGATATGACTAAAGAGTTAATCGGGGTAAACTGGGATATGACTAAAGAGTTAATCAGGGTAAACTGGGATATGACTAAAGAGTTAATCAGGGTAAACTGGGATATGACTAAATAGTTAATCAGGGTAAACTGGGATATGACTAAAGAGTTAATCAGGGTAAACTGGGATATGACTAAAGAGTTAATCAGGGTAAACTGGGATATGACTAAAGAGTTAATCGGGGTAAACTGGGATATGACTAAAGAGTTAATCGGGGTAAACTGGGATATGATGAAAGAGTTAATCAGGGTAAACTGGGATATGACTAAAGAGTTAATCAGGGTAAACTGGGATATGACTAAAGAGTTAATCGGGGTAAACTGGGATATGACAAAAGAGTTAATCAGGGTAAACTGGGATATGACTAAAGAGTTAATCAGGGTAAACTGGGATATGACGAAAGAGTTAATCAGGGTAAACTGGGATATGACTAAAGAGTTAATCAGGGTAAACTGGGATATGACTAAAGAGTTAATCGGGGTAAACTGGGATATGACGAAAGAGTTAATCAGGGTAAACTGGGATATGACTAAAGAGTTAATCAGGGTAAACTGGGATATGACGAAAGAGTTAATCAGGGTAAACTGGGATATGACTAAAGAGTTAATCAGGGTAAACTGGGATAATATAATATAATAATAATAATTATATAATATAATAATAATATAATAATAATATAATATATAATAATATATGCCATTTCGCAGACGCTTTTATCCAAAGCGACTTACAGTCATGTGTGCATACATTCTACGTATGGGATATGACTTATATATTATCTCCAGTGTATCGTCCATGTACAACAACAAAATAATGTCTGATTACGATGAATAATATCCGACAATACCTTATTAATTCTATGTGCTATGCATTTTGCTAACAAAATGTCGCATCACAACACTGAAGTGTAAGGGAACTCCACATTTTTCAATGGACTCGATATAGCCCACCCATTTTCACCTACCTCATCCCCATACTGTTTTTATTTATTTACTTTTCTGCTCTTTTGCACACCAATATCTCTACCTGTACATGACCATCTGATAATTTATCACTCCAGTGTTAATCTGTAATATTGTAATTATTCCCCTACCTCCTCATGCCTTTTGCACACAATGTATATAGACTCACCTTTTTTTCTTTTCTTCCTACTGTGTTATTGACTTGTTAATAGTTTACTCCATGTGTAACTCTGTGTTGTCTGTTCACACTGCTATGCTTTATCTAGGCCAGGTCACAGTTGCACATGAGAACTTGTTCTCAACTAGCCTACCTGGTTAATTAAATAAAGGTGAAATAAAAAATAAAAAAATATATCTTTATATTTATCCAGTTGGATCCTGTTTCAGTAATAATGAAATCAGACCTTCTTGTTGAGTATCTGATAATCCACAATTGTTCTAGGAGTGGTTGAATCATGCCAATAACGGTCCTCTGAAAACATTTTTTTTTTTAAAGGTTTGGTATAACTCAACTGGTATGCCATTCAGCCTTTGATTTTCCCCAAATCTTAAAGGATTTAATTGCATCAAGAGTTATCAAGTTATTAATAACACATTGGATGGTGTATCAATACAAACAGTTACTACACAGATACAGGTGTCCTTTCTAACTCAGTTGCCAGAGAGGAAAGAAACCACTCAGGGATTTTCATCATGAGATCAATGGTGACTTTAAAACAGTTACAGAGTTTAATGGCTGTGAAAGGAGAAAACTGAGGATGGATCAACAACATTGTAGTTACTCCACAATACTAATGACAGAGTTAAAATAACGAAGCCAGTACAGAATAAACATTTTTTTTCTTAGGAAAGGCAAAATCTTAGAGGAAAACATGGTTCAGTCTGCTTTCCAACAGACACTCGGAGACAAATGCACCTTTCAGCAGGACAATAACTACAATAAACACAACAACAAATATACACTAGATTTGCTTACCAAGATGACATTGAATGTTCCTGAGTGGCCTAGTTACAGTTTTTACTTAAATCATCTTGAAAATGTATGGCAAGACTTGGAAATGGCTGTGTAGCAAAGAAACAACCAGGTTGACAGAGTTTGAATAATTGTTTTAATAATAATGTGCAAATATTGTACAATCCAGGTGTGTAAAACTCTTAGGGACTTACCCAGACAGACTCACAGCTGTAATCACTCTTAGGGACTTACCCAGACAGACTCACAGCTGTAATCACTCTTAGGGATTTACCCAGACAGACTCACAGCTGTAATCACTCTTAGGGATTTACCCAGGAAGACTCACAGTTGTAATCACTCTTAGGGATTTACCCAGGAAGACTCACAGTTGTAATCACTCTTAGGGACTTACCCAGACAGACTCACAGCTGTAATCACTCTTAGGGACTTACCCAGACAGACTCACAGTTGTAATCACTCTTAGGGATTTACCCAGGAAGACTCACAGTTGTAATCACTCTTAGGGACTTACCCAGGAAGACTCACAGTTGTAATCACTCTTAGGGACTTACCCAGACAGACTCACAGCTGTAATCACTCTTAGGGACTTACCCAGACAGACTCACAGTTGTAATCACTCTTAGGGATTTACCCAGGAAGACTCACAGTTGTAATCACTCTTAGGGACTTACCCAGGAAGACTCACAGTTGTAATCACTCTTAGGGACTTACCCAGACAGACTCACAGCTGTAATCACTCTTAGGGACTTACCCAGACAGACTCACAGTTGTAATCACTCTTAGGGATTTACCCAGGAAGACTCACAGTTGTAATCACTCTTAGGGACTTACCCAGGAAGACTCACAGTTGTAATCACTCTTAGGGATTTACCCAGGAAGACTCACAGCTGTAATCACTCTTAGGGATTTACCCAGGGAGACTCACAGTTGTAATCACTCTTAGGGACTTACCCAGGAAGACTCACAGTTGTAATCACTCTTAGGGATTCACCCAGGAAGACTCACAGTTGTAATCACTCTTAGGGACTTACCCAGGAAGACTCACAGTTGTAATCACTCTTAGGGACTTACCCAGGAAGACTCACAGTTGTAATCACTCTTAGGGACTTACCCAGGAAGACTCACAGTTGTAATCACTCTTAGGGACTTACCCAGGAAGACTCACAGTTGTAATCACTCTTAGGGACTTACCCAGACAAACTCACAGCTGTAATCACTCTTAGGGACTTACCCAGGAAGACTCACAGCTGTAATCACTCTTAGGGACTTACCCAGACAGACTCACAGTTGTAATAACTCTTAGGGATTTACCCAGACAGACTCACAGCTGTAATCACTCTTAGGGATTTACCCAGGGAGACTCACAGTTGTAATCACTCTTAGGGACTTACCCAGGAAGACTCACAGTTGTAATCACTCTTAGGGACTTACCCAGGAAGACTTACAGCTGTAATCACTCTTAGGGATTTACCCAGGGAGACTCACAGTTGTAATCACTCTTAGGGACTTACCCAGGAAGACTCACAGTTTTAATCACTCTTAGGGATTCACCCAGGAAGACTCACAGTTGTAATCACTCTTAGGGACTTACCCAGGAAGACTCACAGTTGTAATCACTCTTAGGGATTTACCCAGGAAGACTCACAGTTGTAATCACTCTTAGGGACTTACCCAGACAGACTCACAGCTGTAATCACTCTTAGGGACTTACCCAGGAAGACTCACAGTTGTAATCACTCTTTGGGACTTACCCAGACAGACTCACAGTTGTAATCACTCTTAGGGACTTACCCAGGAAGACTCACAGTTGTAATCACTCTTAGGGACTTACCCAGGAAGACGCACAGTTGTAATCACTCTTAGGGATTTACCCAGACAGACTCACAGTTGTAATCACTCTTAGGGACTTACCCAGGAAGACTCACAGTTGTAATCACTCTTTGGGACTTACCCAGACAGACTCACAGTTGTAATCACTCTTAGGGACTTACCCAGGAAGACTCACAGTTGTAATCACTCTTAGGGACTTACCCAGGAAGACTCACAGTTGTAATCACTCTTAGGGATTTACCCAGACAGACTCACAGTTGTAATCACTCTTAGGGACTTACCCAGACAGACTCACAGTTGTAATCACTCTTAGGGATTTACCCAGGAAGACTCACAGTTGTAATCACTCTTAGGGACTTACCCAGACAGACTCACAGTTGTAATCACTCTTAGGGACTTACCCAGGAAGACTCACAGTTGTAATCACTCTTAGGGACTTACCCAGGAAGACTCACAGTTGTAATCACTCTTAGGGACTTACCCAGGAAGACTCACAGTTGTAATCACTCTTAGGGACTTACCCAGGAAGACTCACATTTGTAATCACTCTTAGGGACTTACCCAGACAGACTCACAGTTGTAATCACTCTTAGGGATTTACCCAGGAAGACTCACAGTTGTAATCACTCTTAGGGACTTACCCAGGAAGACTCACAGTTTTAATCACTCTTAGGGATTCACCCAGGAAGACTCACAGTTGTAATCACTCTTAGGGACTTACCCAGGAAGACTCACAGTTGTAATCACTCTTAGGGATTTACCCAGGAAGACTCACAGTTGTAATCACTCTTAGGGACTTACCCAGACAGACTCACAGCTGTAATCACTCTTAGGGACTTACCCAGGAAGACTCACAGTTGTAATCACTCTTTGGGACTTACCCAGACAGACTCACAGTTGTAATCACTCTTAGGGACTTACCCAGGAAGACTCACAGTTGTAATCACTCTTAGAGACTTACCCAGGAAGACGCACAGTTGTAATCACTCTTAGGGATTTACCCAGACAGACTCACAGTTGTAATCACTCTTAGGGACTTACCCAGACAGACTCACAGTTGTAATCACTCTTAGGGATTTACCCAGGAAGACTCACAGTTGTAATCACTCTTAGGGACTTACCCAGACAGACTCACAGCTGTAATCACTCTTAGGGACTTACCCAGGAAGACTCACAGTTGTAATCACTCTTAGGGACTTACCCAGGAAGACTCACATTTGTAATCACTCTTAGGGACTTACCCAGGAAGACTCACAGTTGTAATCACTCTTAGGGACTTACCCAGGAAGACTCACATTTGTAATCACTCTTAGGGACTTACCCAGACAGACTCACAGTTGTAATCACTCTTAGGGACTTACCCAGGAAGACTCACAGTTGTAATCACTCTTAGGGACTTACCCAGACAGACTCACAGTTGTAATCACTCTTAGGGACTTACCCAGGAAGACTCACAGTTGTAATCACTCTTAGGGACTTACCCAGACAGACTCACAGTTGTAATCGCTGCCAAAGTTGGTTCTAACATGTATCGACTCAGGGTGTCAATACTTAGGTAAGTTTGATATATCTTTTTTTATTTTTTATGAATTTGCAAACATTTCTAAAAACACATTTTCACTTTGACATTGCGAGGTATTGTATGTAGATAGGTGAGAAAAATATTTTTAATCCGTTTTGAATTCAGGCTGTCTAGGGGTATGAATAGTTTATGAACCCACTGTATATATATATAGAGCCATTGTTTTCGCAGATAGCTAGTTGTTAAAAATAAAAATAAAAATCACCAAACAGATTTAGTCCATGTCAAGGTGATGCATCCCAGGATGATCTTTATCTTAGACAGAAACTCATATATGCTCTCATCCACTCCTAACGTGAACGTTTATCATTCAAAGGGGAGGGGGATGGGGAGGGGATGGGGAGGGGATGGGGAGGGGGAGGGGATGGGGAGGGGGAGGGGGGATGGGGATGGGATGGGGAGGGGGGAGGGGGGGGGGGGTGGGGGGGGGGGGGGGGGGGTGGGGAGGGGATGGGGAGGGGATGGGGAGGGGATGGGGAGGGGGGGGTGGGGAGGGGATGGGGAGGGGGGGTGGGGAGGGGATGGGGAGGGGGGGGGGGGATGGGGAGGGGATGGGGAGGGGATGGGGAGGGGGGGATGGGGAGGGGGGGGAGGGGAGGGGATGGGGAGGGGATGGGGAGGGGATGGGGAGGGGGGAGGGGATGGGGAGGGGATGGGGAGGGGATGGGGGGGATGGGGAGGGGATGGGGATGGGGAGGGGATGGGGAGGGGATGGGGAGGGGGGAGGGGATGGGGAGGGGATGGGGAGGGGATGGGGAGGGGATGGGATGGGGATGGGGAGGGGATGGGGAGGGGATGGGGAGGGGATGGGATGGGGATGGGGAGGGGATGGGGAGGGGATGGGGAGGGGATGGGGAGGGGATGGGGAGGGGATGGGATGGGGAGGGGATGGGGAGGGGATGGGGAGGGGATGGGGAGGGGATGGGATGGGGAGGGGATGGGGAGGGGATGGGGAGGGGATGGGATGGGGATGGGGAGGGGAGGGGATGGGGAGGGGATGGGGAGGGGATGGGATGGGGAGGGGATGGGGAGGGGATGGGGAGGGGATGGGGAGGGGGGTTGGAAGGCAGCCTGCTGTTATCATGCAACATGGTTTCTCTCTCTCTCTCTCTCTCTGTCTCTCTGTCTCTCACGTGTGATGTGGTCCTTCTGTAGCTCAGTTGGTAGAGCATGGCGCTTGTAACACCAGGGTAGTGGGTTCGATTCCCGGGACCACCCATACGTAGAATGTATGCACACATGACTGTAAGTCGCTTTGGATAAAAGCGTCTGCTAAATGGCATATATTATTATTATATTATGTTGGGATGTAGAAGTGTATAGGCGGCGGGAGAAGGTAGCTAGGTAAACTCATTGAGCTCTCTTGTCCTTTGGATGAGGTGCTGTATATATATATATATGTATATATGTATATGTATATATATATATGTATATATGTATATGTATATATGTATATGCTAATCTACAGTAACTCCTCTCCTCAAAGGCTTCCTAATCCCTCACCCCACCGTGAATCTCAGGTCCATCTGCACATTGTTTGGTTTGCTACCAAGAGAGTGGCTTTAGTTTTTATAGGGCTGGCTTGTTAAAGAACTTGGCTGGATTCTCCTGTGTTTTTTATTTGTATCTCTCTCTCTATGCACATAGTTTTCAAGGCACTGTTTTATCTGGCACTGTGTTTGGTCTTGATATCTCTTACACCAGCTTGTGTTTGATTTCTGGATTTCTGGCACGTTCTTTAGAATAAGGAGTAATGCTTTATCAATGCGCACACCATATCTTTTCTCTCAACACAATACTTACGAAGAAAGACCAACCGTGAAAAGCACACGAAGCCTATTGTTAAAATAAACATTAGATTTATCTTCAGCCTCTCTCAAACTATTTTTGTGTAGATTTTATGACTCAAGTTGATTTATATTTTTACACCTTTGCACAAGTCCTGAATTCAGTTTGTATAAACATCTGACAGAGATAGCAAAGCTCCGTGCTATGATTATGTTCTAAGTATATAGGACGGCTGTTTGTTTTAATCAATCCTGGCTGTCATTGTCGGAGCAGAAAGATTCAAATAAATTACAAACATGCGGAGAGGAAGTGGGCGACAACATCCCAAATGTCCCCCTATTCCCTATAGTGCAGTGCTTTTGAACAGAGCACTATGTGCCATGGTCAAAAGTAGTGTACTATATAGGGAATAAGTTGTGATTTAGGATGCAGACAGCTTCTCATAGAGCTGCCAAAACTCTGTAAATATAATTCTGTACCTTCCCTTCTATAAAAACTTGACATTAATGTGATGGAGTAGTCAACAGATATTACTGTGATGGAGTAGTCAACAGATATTACTGTGATGGAGTAGTCAACAGATATTACTGTGATGGAGTAGTCAACAGATATTACTGTGATGGAGTAGCCAACAGATATTACTGTGATGGAGTAGCCAACAGATATTACTGTGATGGAGTAGCCAACAGATATTACTGTGATGGAGTAGCCAACAGATATTACTGTGATGGAGTAGCCAACAGATATTACTGTGATGGAGTAGCCAACAGATATTACTGTGATGGAGTAGTCAACAGATATTACTGTGATGGAGTAGTCAACAGATATTACTGTGATGGAGTAGTCAACAGATATTACTGTGATGGAGTAGTCAACAGATATTACTGTGATGGAGTAGTCAACAGATATTACTGTGATGGAGTAGCCAACAGATATTACTGTGATGGAGTAGTCAACAGATATTACTGTGATGGAGTAGTCAACAGATATGACTGTGATGGAGTAGCCAACCGATATTACTGTGATTGAGTAGCCAACCGATATTACTGTGATGGAGTAGCCAACAGATATTACTGTGATGGAGTAGCCAACATATATGAATGTGATGGAGTAGCCAGCAGATATTACTGTGATGGAGTAGCCAACATATATTACTGTGATGGAGTAGCCAACAGATATTACTGTGATGGAGTAGTCAACAGATATTACTGTGATGGAGTAGCCAACAGATATTACTGTGATGGAGTAGCCAACAGATATTACTGTGATGGAGTAGCCAACAGATATTACTGTGATGGAGTAGTCAACAGATATTACTGTGATGGAGTAGTCAACAGATATTACTGTGATGGAGTAGCCAACAGATATTACTGTGATGGAGTAGCCAACAGATATTACTGTGATGGAGTAGTCAACAGATATTAATGTGAAGGAGTAGTCAAAATATATTACTGTGATGGAGTAGTCAACAGATATTAATGTGAAGGAGTAGTCAAAATATATTACTGTGATGGAGTAGCCAACAGATATTACTGTGATGGAGTAGCCAACAGATATTACTGTGGTGGAGTAGTCAACAGATATTAATGTGAAGGAGTAGTCAAAATATATTACTGTGATGGAGTAGACAACAGATATTACTGTGATGGAGTAGACAAATGATACTTCTGTGGTGGAGTTGTCAACAGCTTGACATTGATGTGGAGGTGAAGCCAACAGCTTGACATTGATGTGGAGGTGAAGCCAACAGCTTGACATTGATGTGGGGGTGAAGCCAACAGCTTGACATTGATGTGGAGGTGAAGCCAACAGCTTGACATTGATGTGGAGGTGAAGCCAACAGCTTGACATTGATGTGGAGATGAAGCCAACAGCTTGACATTGATGTGGAGGTGAAGCCAACAGCTTGACATTGATGTGGAGGTAAAGCCAACAGCTTGACATTGATGTGGAGGTGCAGCCAACAGCTTGACATTGATGTGGAGGTGCAGCCAACAGCTTGACATTGATGTGGAGGTGAAGCCAACAGCTTGACATTGATGTGGAGGTGAAGCCAACAGCTTGACATTGATGTGGAGGTGAAGCCAACAGCTTGACATTGATGTGGAGGTGAAGCCAACAGCTTGACATTGATGTGGAGGTGAAGCAAACAGCTTGACATTGATGTGGGGGTGAAGCCAACAGCTTGACATTGATGTGGAGGTGAAGCCAACAGCTTGACATTGATGTGGAGGTGAAGCCAACAGCTTGACATTGATGTGGAGGTGCAGCCAACAGCTTGACATTGATGTGGAGGTGAAGCCAACAGCTTGACATTGATGTGGAGGTGAAGCCAACAGCTTGAATACATTTGAGAAAAACAGGATATTCCAAGTCTGATATAAATGAATGACTTTCTTTGTGGAATAAATGGATGGATGGACTTGCTATAAACAGTCCCTTCTCTAATTGATCCTATCAAACCTTTACCTAACCTTAAGGCCAATTGAATACTTTTGGCTTCATGTTTTTTTGGAAGAAGGGTAATCAACTGACAAGCTTGACAAGAAATGTACTTGAGGCGATTAGCACAATATAAAAACAAATCTTCGAGGTGTTTAGTGACCGTGAAGTTTAAAAAGGAGAATTCTCTACACACGCTGGTGGTGGTCCTGGAAATATGTCTTTTCAATGCTCATTAATACACACACACACCCACACATAAACTCCATTTAATGATGGAAATACTTTTCTTTCTTCCTTTTTTGCTCATAATGACATCATAAAGCAGTTCTTCTTTCAGCGTTTTAATTGTAAAGGATTTAGTTTAGTCAACCCTCTGATTGTCCTAAATGAACTGGTAAGCTGTTTGTGGATTTGTGTTTTTTTGGGCAACGCTGGGGCCTCCTTCGAGCCAAGATTTTTTTTTTGTCCCTCTTTCCCCATTCTGTTTTTTCTCCCCTGTCTGCCTTATCAAAGAACAACAAGGGCTTTATCTCTATACCACAGTGGTGGGGGGGGGGGCAAGTGCTTTTCCAAAGAGGCACAGATGACCCCCCCTGTGAGCATAAAGGACCGTGTGTCAATTACGTTTTTAATTCAGAAATCT
The DNA here is from genome assembly GCF_023373465.1 of Oncorhynchus keta. Lineage (NCBI taxonomy): Eukaryota > Metazoa > Chordata > Actinopteri > Salmoniformes > Salmonidae > Oncorhynchus > Oncorhynchus keta. The sequence continues at coordinate 7,377,268 of NC_068450.1, read as the reverse complement.
CGTATTGCTATAGGCGCTCTAGAGATGGAGAAAATGTAGATTATTGTGGTAGAGGCTATGATATTGTTACATGAAACATTTGTTCCAAACGGAAACACAATAACATATATACGTTGGCAGTATTTTATTTTCCTCGTGAGATGCAATGTGAGACTGAGAATCGTGTTATAAAATGACATTATATTCACTGTGAAATTGCCCTTTTTCTCCAAACTGTCCATTGTAACCAAAAGCCTCACATTTATACAATGGCATGTAATAACTAACACGTCAGCCATGTCACTGTTAATTGTCTTCAATGTTTAATAAATATTTGTTTTGGTTTTGTTTTACTTGGCAAAGAATGACCTGACAACATTTCATTTAAGTTCATTCCGTTTTAAAATAAAAATTACAAGTCAAAGGTATAGAATGTATTGGAGGTTAATAAAAAATAAAATTTAAAAATATATATTTTTTAAATTACCCTTTTATTTTGTGTTTCACAATTTGCCTCATCTATGTTCTCTTTTGTTGAAGAACGGCAAGCATTCGTGGCTATAGACCGTCCCTATGGGGTGTTTCTCTTTGTAGTACTACCATCGTGCTCCGGAAAAAGGTCACCCCATGAACTTCTGTAACTCTCCGGAGAAATCAAAGAGCTACTCCCCCTTTGAGAGGAGAGGAGATCTACAATCTGGTACAATCCTCAGACAGACCTTTTCTAATCAAAGTCAGTTCATCCACACCTCCTTCCCTTTATCGAAATTGGACCAGTGGGAAAAGGAGGACACGGGTGCATCCTCGTCAAAAGAGTTCATCTATTATAATAATCATATCATGGGCAGTAACTGTCAATTAAAAGAAGTATACTATCAGTAGTTACTATTGATTTTTGAATAGTATGACATTAATTACCCTTGACTGCTATATCTCAGAAGAGCGCTGATTTTAGGTTCTAAGCCCACTGTATCAATTAGACTGTCGTGACGTAATACCATATTCGTCAGAGAAGACGTGACAATGATGGGGACTTGTCTTGTTAGACATGCAAGAACACATCCCATAATAGGCAACCAATTAGTCTGACATTTTCCCCAACTGCCGTATCCAAGGTGATTGAATTCGCTCCCTCTGCAGCTGAACACATTAACATTGTCCACCAAAACATATGAAACAACATATTGTTCTGTGGTGTTTTAAGACCAACCACCAGTAACGTTAAATGAACGTTGTGTTTCGGTGTGTTTCGATCAGACGCTGCGTCGTGTGACGTTAAATGAACGTTGCGTTTCGGTGTGTTTCCATCAGACCCAGCGTCGTGTGACGTTAAATGAACGTTGTGTTTCGGTGTGTTTCCATCAGACCCAGCGTCGTGTGACGTTAAATGAACGTTGTGTTTCGGTGTGTTTCCATCAGACCCAGCGTCGTGTGACGTTAAATGAACGTTGTGTTTCGGTGTGTTTCCATCAGACCCAGCGTCGTGTGACGTTAAATGAACTATGTGTTTCGGTGTGTTTCCATCAGACCCAGCGTCGTGTGACGTTAAATGAACGTTGTGTTTCGGTGTGTTTCCATCAGACCCAGCGTCGTGTAACGTTAAATGAACGTTGTGTTTCGGTGTGTTTCCATCAGACCCAGCGTCGTGTGACGTTAAATGAACGTTGTGTTTCGGTGTGTTTCCATCAGACGCAGCGTCGTGTAACGTTAAATGAACGTTGTGTTTCGGTGTGTTTCCATCAGACCCAGCGTCATTTGACGTTAAATGAACGTTGCGTTTCGGTGTGTTTCCATCAGACCCAGCGTCGTGTGACGTTAAATGAACGTTGTGTTTCGGTGTGTTTCCATCAGACCCAGCGTCATTTGACGTTAAATGAACGTTGTGTTTCGGTGTGTTTCCATCAGACCCAGCGTCGTGTGACGTTAAATGAACGTTGTGTTTCGGTGTGTTTCCATCAGACCCAGCGTCATTTGACGTTAAATGAACGTTGTGTTTCGGTGTGTTTCCATCAGACCCAGCGTCGTGTGACGTTAAATGAACGTTGTGTTTCTGTGTGCTTCCATCAGACCCAGCGTCATTTGACGTTAAATGAACGTTGTGTTTCGGTGTGTTTCCATCAGACCCAGCGTCGTGTAACGTTAAATGAACGTTGTGTTTCGGTGTGTTTCCATCAGACCCAGCGTCATTTGACGTTAAATGAACGTTGTGTTTCGGTGTGTTTCCATCAGACCCAGCGTCGTGTGACGTTCCACCTCCCGGATGGTTCTCAGGAGAGCTGTAGCGACAGTGGTCTAGGGGACCACGAGCCCAGCAGCACTGCCAGCACCACTCAGCCTCTCCCCCTCGGCTTCCCCCAGGAAGAGTACTACCAACAGACTTCGCCCAACAGCCGCACCGAGGGAGACGGAAACTCTGACCCTGAGTCCAGTAAGTGGTTACTGTCCATGAATTTATTTTCTTTCATTTTGTTAATTTTACCAGGTTTTCCCATTGAGTTCAACATACCATTGAAGACCAGGGAAAGGGCTTTACTCTGTAATAAACTGGCCTTGCTATTTTCATCACATGGTTTATCTTATAGGAAGAACACGCTATTGTATCTTTATGTACTTGAACAAGAAGGACGTCAAATGTTATGGTCAATTTTCCCTACCGTCCATTAAAAAGGAGGTCAAAATATATAAACTTTATAAACTATATAAAGAGTCTCTATCAGCATTATATAAGGGGTTAACTATAGGAGTAGTCTCTAGCAGCATTATAACAGGGGTTAACTATAGGAGTAGTCTCTAGCAGCATTATAACATGGGTTAGCTATAGGAGTAGTCTCTATCAGCATTATAACAGGGGTTAGCTATAGGAGTAGTCTCTATCAGCATTATAACAGGGGTTAGCTATAGGAGTAGTCTCTAGCAGCATTATATAAGGGGTTAGCTATAGGAGTAGTCTCTATCAGCATTATAACAGGGGTTAGCTATAGGAGTAGTCTCTAGCAGCATTATATAAGGGGTTAACTTTTGGAGGAGCACTCTATCAGCATCTCAGTTATAATGGTGATTACAATCTTCTACTCCAATCTAAATATCTAGTAGGTACTTTCTCTTTGACCTTGTGATGAAAAGCCCTAATACGTTTTGAAGAATAGAGGAGTCACAAGGTCGCGTGAGCTGCCTGAAAACACAATGGCAGCTGCCTTGATTCTGAGAAAACCTTCACCCTATAATCACAGAGCAATAGGGAGGGGAGTCAGCATAGCTCTCCCTCCACTACCTACCTCTCCCTGTGTCTGTGTCCTACACATCAATGATATGGATGAATTACCATCCACGGCTCCTGTTGTCAGCGGCGACTCAATTTTCTTCTTTACATACTTTTTTCCCTCCAAAGACAGAACAAGGTGAAAACTGGTTGTTTTGCCTGCACCTACATGTACCATATATCCTTTGTGCCTTGGCTATAAGTGAGAGAACTCCGCTCCTCCTCCATCTGCCTGCAAGCATCTGTCCTCTCTGGTGCTGCTCTGACAGAACCCTCAGGTGTCAGGACTCTGTCCTCTCTGGTGCTGCTCTGACAGAACCCGTGGGTGTCAGGACTCTGTCCTCTCTGGTGCAGCTCTGACAGAACCCTTGGGTGTCAGGACTCTGTCCTCTCTGGTGCTGCTCTGACAGAACCCTCAGGTGTCAGGACTCTGTCCTCTCTGGTGCTGCTCTGACAGAACCCTTGGGTGTCAGGACTAGTGTGAATGTGAATGTGAATCGTTGTTATTTTGTGATGTGCTTTCTGTTGGTGAGACCAAGCGGACAGAATAGAGAGACATCTCTGGGGATGATAATAACCAGTTAGATAGATGTTATTAAACCAAGCGAACAGAATAGAGAGACGTCTCTGATGATGATAATAACCCATTAGATAGATGCTATTTTCCCCATCCAAGCAAATCATCCTGCTCCTACTCAGCTGCCTTCTATAAAAATCATACCCATGACGACAACAGGGATTCATAGAAATGATGATTTACATTTGGATGTAATTGCTGTTCACCTTTTGATTAATATTCCATGATGTAAACATCTTGTGGTTCATAAAACTGCCTTCTCAAACAGTGAAATACTGTCTCTATTACATGGTAGATTCCCTTAGAATACATTGTGCTGCACATGAATTGGAGATTGGAGAATGTCATGGTATATTTGAACATGTCTCTTTATGTGTAATGCTTACATTGATGTCACGTGGTGGTGGAGACCAAGTCCTGGAATGAAAGCAATACTAAAAGACGAAAAACGTGACCAGTAATTTCACCAGAAACTCTTAAAATAGTTTGTTTTCATTGTATTTTCTATCACACCAAATGTAATTAATGTTAAAGTAACTGCTGTAAAACGAGTAGGATTAGTTCATGATGTTCAAAAGTAACCTTGGTTTTATGATGTACCAGAACAGTTAAGCGCTGTAGATATGTTTTTTTTTTTTTTTTAAGTAGCAAAATACGGGTTTGATTCATAGGACACATCGCTACTACACAAATAAGGAAGACCTGGAGACTGGTTGACATGTACGTTTTGCCAAGAACATGGGAAGCCAACTGACTCATCCAACTGACCCCCCAAAAAAGTTCATAGATAAAACGTGACACTTTTGTTCCCGGTTCTAAAGGAGAAAATGAAAAGACAGATTCTCTCTCTCTCTCTCTCTCTCTCTCTCTCTCTCTCTCTCTCTCTCTCTCTCTCTCTCTCTCTCTCTCTCTCTCTCTCTCTCTCTCTCTCTCTCTCTCTCTCTCTCTCTCTCTCTCTCTCTCTCTCTCTCTCTCTCTCTCTCTCTCTCTCTCTCTCTCTCTCTGTTGACAGACTCAGATATGAGTGCATTGGTGGCGCTGGGGGCCCTAGAAGGATTAGATATGGTTTTATCAATGGGTAGCAGGCTGCCATGGTAGGGGCACTCTCTTATCTCGTGGTCTCAATTTGTAAAAAGCAAGAACAAGGGAAAGAAGGAAAAGGGGGGAAAGGGCAGAGAGATGCAGTAAACTGGGGTGTTGGGATAGGAGTAAACAGGGGTGTTGGGATAGGAGTAAACAGGGGTGTTGGGATAGGAGTAAACAGGGGTGTTGGGATAGGGGTAAACAGGGGTGTTGGGATAGGGGTAAACAGGGGTGTTGGGATAGGGGTAAACAGGGGTGTTGGGATAGGAGTAAACAGGGGTGTTGGGATAGGAGTAAACAGGGGTGTTGGGATAGGAGTAAACAGGGGTGTTGGGATAGGAGTAAACAGGGGTGTTGGGATAGGAGTAAACAGGGGTGTTGGGATAGGAGTAAACAGGGGTGTTGGGATAGGAGTAAACAGGGGTGTTGGGATAGGGGTAAACAGGGGTGTTGGGATAGGAGTAAAGAGGGGTGTTGGGATAGGAGTAAAGAGGGGTGTTGGGATAGGGGTAAACGGGGGTGTTGGGATAGGGGTAAACAGGGGTGTTGGGATAGGGGTAAACAGGGGTGTTGGGATAGGGGTAAACAGGGGTGTTGGGATAGGGGTAAACAGGGGTGTTGGGATAGGGGTAAACAGGGGTGTTGGGATAGGAGTAAAGAGGGGTGTTGGGATAGGAGTAAACAGGGGTGTTGGGATAGGAGTAAACTGGGGTGTTGGGATAGGGGTAAAGAGGGGTGTTGGGATAGGAGTAAACAGGGGTGTTGGGATAGGAGTAAACAGGGGTGTTGGTATAGGAGTGAACAGGGGTGTTGGGATAGGAGTAAAGAGGGGTGTTGGGATAGGAGTAAAGAGGGGTGTTGGGATAGGAGTAAACAGGGGTGTTGGGATAGGAGTAAACAGGGGTGTTGGGATAGGAGTAAACAGGGGTGTTGGGATAGGAGTGAACAGGGGTGTTGGGATAGGAGTAAAGAGGGGTGTTGGGATAGGAGTAAACAGGGGTGTTGGGATAGGAGTAAACAGGGGTGTTGGGATAGGAGTAAAGAGGGGTGTTGGGATAGGAGTAAAGAGGGGTGTTGGGATAGGAGTAAACAGGGGTGTTGGGATAGGAGTAAACAGGGGTGTTGGGATAGGAGTAAAGAGGGGTGTTGGGATAGGAGTAAAGAGGGGTGTTGGGATAGGAGTAAACAGGGGTGTTGGGATAGGAGTAAACAGGGGTGTTGGGATAGGAGTAAACAGGGGTGTTGGGATAGGAGTAAAGAGGGGTGTTGGGATAGGAGTGAACAGGGGTGTTGGGATAGGAGTAAACTGGGGTGTTGGGATAGGAGTAAAGAGGGGTGTTGGGATAGGAATAAACAGGGGTGTTGGGATAGGAGTAAAGAGGGGTGTTGGGATAGGAGTAAACAGGGGTGTTGGGATAGGAGTAAACTGGGGTGTTGGGATAGGGGTAAAGAGGGGTGTTGGGATAGGAGTAAACAGGGGTGTTGGGATAGGAGTAAAGAGGGGTGTTGGGATAGGAGTAAAGAGGGGTGTTGGGATAGGAGTAAACAGGGGTGTTGGGATAGGAGTAAAGAGGGGTGTTGGGATAGGAGTAAACAGGGGTGTTGGGATAGGAGTAAAGAGGGGTGTTGGGATAGGAGTAAACAGGGGTGTTGGGATAGGAGTAAAGAGGGGTGTTGGGATAGGAGTAAACAGGGGTGTTGGGATAGGAGTAAACAGGGGTGTTGGGATAGGAGTAAAGAGGGGTGTTGGGATAGGAGTAAACAGGGGTGTTGGGATAGGAGTAAAGAGGGGTGTTGGGATAGGAGTAAAGAGGGGTGTTGGGATAGGAGTAAACAGGGGTGTTGGGATAGGAGTAAACAGGCCAACTTCTAAGGCTTTGTATTCTGAAAGGTGCTTGGTTTGAGCAAGGTCTTGAATGTCAACGTTGGGCTGAGTAACTCTCTGGGAACAGGCTGGGGATGTGGCCTTCTTATGACAATAAATTTCTCAACTCCTCTTTAAAACTGCATCTTTATTAGACCACCCCGCTCTTGAAATAAAGTCCATAAGACATTTATGTTTCTGTTATTTATGATCTAAGAGGCCATTCATTTTATGGCCCCTTTTGCTTTCCTTCCCCAGGCTTCCTTTATCCGACTGTCAGCACTCTTATGTTGTCGGCTCCGCCAAACACAACGCGCTGAGGTTTTTCATATCTCCTCCTCCTCCTCCTCCTCCTCCTCCTCCTCCTCCTCTTCCTCCTCCTCCCATCTTGACAAACAGATTTTAAGCACAAATGAATGTCATTAGCATGTCTGTTATTAGCTCCACCCTTCAAGCCACCCAACAGATGGCATTTACTAATGTACACATCCAAAACATTTAACTCAACGTTAAATCGTACCTTTCCCTTTAGGTTATATGACAACGCTCTGGTACTTAACTTCAAATACAGACGGTTGTGCATGATGATGTGTCGTAGGTCTATCACCATGGAAACGAGGGAGGTGACAGTTGGATTGTGTGTTTCTCCTAGCCATGGAGTTGGTAAATTACCATTGCCAAGGGAGTTCATGGTGTTTCCCGTTTATCAATAACAAATGTACTGCCTGCCTAAAAGGCTTTTGTAAAGGAAAATGGCTACCGAGTTAGCTACATGCCCATGACTTTTTTGTTCTGATTATATTCTACTCTCCCACATCTGAACAGGCAGATTGCAGACTGATTATATTCTACTCTGCAGCATCTGAACAGGCAGACTGTAGACTTCAACAGTCATTTGGGCTTAATGAGAGTCTTCATAGTCACATGACTCAGTTTGCTGTTTTTCTCCAAATAAGTCAAAAATAATTAGTTTGTGAAAATGTGAAGATCGATGCAACAGCCTCGCTGTTCGTTGGTCTATCGTCACTTTTATCTCTCAGTGAGATGGCCCGTTATTAAAATCAATTAAGCTTTCGAGATTGCATCAACATTACCAAACAACAACAAAAAACAATCAAGTCTTGTGAGGAGGGGGGTGTTAGGGATAGTTATTATGTTATTATGTGGGATTCCTAGTTAATAACATACTAAAAGGCTTTGGGGAATGATGGTTCTCATGTCATGATGTGGTTGTAAGCTCTCAGATAAAAGTTAAGTTGCTTGTCAATAAATCCGTCAACAAAAAAAACAAAAACAAATCCTTCAACAATGTTCAAACAATAAACAGTTTGTACTCTGAACGATGTATAAATGTCCTTATTCTGGGCCTATATTGTTATGAGTCAGAGGATTTAAGAGCACTAGCTTTCATACAGTACCAGCTAAAAGCATTCGTAGATGTGTATTTTAGTCAACGAGGGAAAGATAAAATATCAAATGTGAAATATCTTACTCTGTGGCATATGGCTTTCAAATGACCAGCTTATACCTTTCTAAGATCCAAAGCTGCTATTAAAATAAGCCAATCCTTTTCATACACTGTAAGTATAATACGATTACAGATATAACACGTACATACTGTTTTTTTTTTTTGCCAGCAGCATACCGCCCTGCATACCACTGCTGGCTTGCTTCTGAAGCTAAGCAGGGTTGGTCCTGGTCAGTTCCTGGATGGGAGACCAGATGCTGCTGGAATTGGTGTTGGAGGGCCAGTAGGAGGCACTCTTTCCTCTGGTCTAAAAAGATATCTCAATGCCCCAGGGCACTGCCCTGTGTAGGGTGCCGTCTTTTGGATGGGACGTTAAATGGGTGTCCTGACTCTCTGAGGTCATTAAAGATCCCATGGCACTTATTGTAAGAGTAGGGTTGTTAACCCTGGTGTCCTGGCTAAATTCCCAATCTGTCCCTCAAACCATCACGATCACCTAATAATCCCCAGTTTACAATTGGCTCATTCATCCCCCTCCTCTCTCCTGTAACTATTCCCCAGGTCATTGCTGCAAATGAGAACGTGTTCTCAGTCAACTTACCTGGTAAAAAAAACATAGACCTACATTTTTAGTTTTACAGTAAGAGGATGACAGATCTAGACGTGCATAGACCTACAGTTGTAGTTTTACAGTAAGAGGATGACAGATCTAGACGTGCATAGACCTACAGTTGTAGTTTTAGAGTAAGAGGATGACAGATCTAGACGTGCATAGACCTACAGTTGTAGTTTTACAGTAAGAGGATGACAGATCTAGACGTGCATAGACCTACAGTTGTAGTTTTACAGTAAGAGGATGACAGATCTAGACGTGCATAGACCTACAGTTGTAGTTTTACAGTAAGAGGATGACAGATCCAGACGTGCATAGACCTACAGTTGTAGTTTTACAGTAAGAGGATGACAGATCCAGACGTGCATAGACCTACAGTTGTAGTTTTACAGTAAGAGGATGACAGATCCAGACGTGCATAGACCTACAGTTGTAGTTTTACAGTAAGAGGATGACAGATCCAGACGTGCATAGACCTACAGTTGTAGTTTTACAGTAAGAGGATGACAGATCCAGACGTGCATAGACCTACAGTTGTAGTTTTACAGTAAGAGGATGACAGATCCAGACGTGCATAGACCTACAGTTGTAGTTTTACAGTAAGAGTTTTTTGATGTACACTTTCCCCCTTAAGTGCTTTCTGGGTAATTATGAGCACGATTATTATTTTTGGAGGGTATTATTTATTCCAGACCTGGATTTCAATTTGATGACCTTTCCCGTCTTCATTGTAATGTTGTTTAAAAAACCAGACGGATGACATGCGTCCCGTCTTCAATTGTAATGTTGTTTAAAAAACCAGACGGATGACATGCGTCCTGTCTTCAATGTAATGTTTAAAACCAGACGGATGACATGCGTCCTGTCTTCATTGTAATGTTAAAACCAGACGGATGACATGCGTCCTGTCTTCATTGTAATGTTTAAAAACCAGACGGATGACATGCGTCCTGTCTTCATTGTAATGTTTAAAAACCAGACGGATGACATGCGACCTGTCTTCATTGTAATGTTAAAACCAGACGGATGACATGCGTCCTGTCTTCATTGTAATGTTAAAACCAGACGGATGACATGCGTCCTGTCTTCATTGTAATGTTAAAACCAGACGGATGACATGCGTCCTGTCTTCATTGTAATGTTTAAAACCAGACGGATGACATGCGTCCTGTCTTCATTGTAATGTTTAAAAACCAGACGGATGACATGCGTCCTGTCTTCATTGTAATGTTAAAACCAGACGGATGACATGCGTCCTGTCTTCATTGTAATGTTTAAAACCAGACATGTGTCTTGTCTTCATTATAATGTTTAAAAACCAGACGGATGACATCTTCGTTAGCGCTTTGATCTGATTAACCGCTTTCAGAGATAAATACACTGACACACAGCTTCACACAATTAACTTTTTACCATTCTGAATTCGATGGGTCCAATACTTTGATTATAGCATACTTGTAGTACTGTTTAAACTATTTCAACAGTTGTTTAATGTACGTGTGCCCCCGCCTCTATGTACAGTGATCTCTGTCTGTTTTAGCTCAGAGAACTCCCGTCTGTCTGTCAGTAGTTGGGAAAGAGTCACCTCACGTCACAACAACAGACAAAGTTCTCAGGAAGCATTGTAGTCAGTCACATCTTAAGGGAAGGGGACTCCACTGTACACTAAAACCATATCCAATCTGTGTTTCAGTTTCAGAGCACTCGTTACATTACGCAATTAGAAGTAATGAATGTGGTTGTTAATTACATTCATTTGTTGCAAATCTCCATTCCCAGTTAAATTTCTCTATGGAAACACTGTGACACTGACCAATGACTTATCATTTGCAATGTGATCGTATCCATTCAGCCCACTAGAATTATGCATAATTAGCGGTACAATGTCATTAGCAATCAGGGGAACTCTGAACAGACATACTGAGAGGAGAGACCTGTAGTTCAGATATTATGCAGTTAGCTAACCACAGTTTAGTAACGATATCTACATATATAGTCTATTTCAGTTAGCTAACCACAGTTTAGTAATGATATGTATATATATAGTCTATTTCAGTTAGCTAACCACAGTTTAGTAATTATATGTATATATATAGTCTATCTCAGTTAGCTAACCACAGTTTAGTAATTATATGTATATATATAGTCTATCTCAGTTAGCTAACCACAGTTTAGTAATTATATGTATATATATAGTCTATCTCAGTTAGCTAACCACAGTTTAGTAATGATATGTATATATATAGTCTATCTCAGTTAGCTAACCACAGTTTAGTAATGATATGTATATATATAGTCTATTTCAGTTAGCTAACCACAGTTTAGTAATGATATCTATATATATATAGTCTATCTCAGTTAGCTAACCACAGTTTAGTAATGATATGTATATATATATAGTCTATCTCAGTTAGCTAACCACAGTTTAGTAATGATATGTATATATATATAGTCTATCTCAGTTAGCTAACCACAGTTTTGTAATTATATGTATATATATAGTCTATCTCAGTTAGCTAACCACAGTTTTGTAATTATATGTATATATATAGTCTATCTCAGTTAGCTAACCACAGTTTAGTAATTATATGTATATATATAGTCTATCTCAGTTAGCTAACCACAGTTTAGTAATGATATGTATATATATAGTCTATTTCAGTTAGCTAACCACAGTTTAGTAATGATATCTATATTTTTATTTTTATTTCACCTTTATCTAACCAGGCTCCCAGAACTTTTTACAGCATCTACGCCAGTGGGCCAGCAACAGAGCTAAATGAAACAACAGTCAGAACTAACCTACATACATTAGATTACTCCGATCCTTTTAAGATTATTTCAGATTGGTTTGTTATTTTTTTTCTGACCGGTTAAGGTCTCAGCATGAGTCTTGGGGGGTTTAAATGGACTTGTCTCTATCCATCCTAGCCAGAGGGATTTTAGTGGGAGTCTCTCAGAGGTGATGTGGACGGAAACCTGTGTTTCATCTGGTTCAAATGCCACATGAGTGGTTTGGCTGAGAGACAAGCTATTGATCTGGTGGCGTCAACTCAAATCACTGGAATGTCCTTCTCTAGAAGAGCCTGTTAGAATCCTATTTTTTTGACAGCAGTAGGAGTTACTTGGTTGTGCTGCCAAGCACTGACTGAAGTTGATACTGTGTATATGTAACCCATAATACCAAACATGCTAGGTCCTAAAGGTGACATAATACTGTAGAGTAAATCATAGACCTACATACTCACAACAAATAATTTACGTCTTCGAAAACAAAGGCATTAGTTTGGGCTCATAAAGAGCATCTATAAGAGTCTATTTGTTAAATTAAATTAAAATCCCTGATTAGCTTTTTGTAATGAACTTTTAGAAGAGGTAGTATAGAACTTCTTAATGAGAAACGGAAAACCTTTAATGTAATAATAATAATAATATATGCCATTTAGCAGACGCTTTTATCCAAATGTATGCATACATTCTACGTATGGGTGGTCCCGGGAATCGAACCCACTACCCTGGCGTTACAAGCGCCATGCTGTACCAACTGAGCCACAGGACCTTTCAGCGATAACAACGTATTCAACACTACCTTTAAACATCCACCGTTTGTTGATCGTGTCACACCCTGACGTGAGAGAGCCTTTTTATGTCTCTATTTTGGTTTGGCCAGGGAGTGATTTGTGGGGGGGGGGCATTCTATGGTTTGTTTTCTAGGTTTTTGTGCTTTCTATGTTTTGACGACGGCCGTGACAGATAGTGTGTCCTACGGAATGTTATTATTTAAAACGCAGATAGTTAAAAGGGTCTCTCCTTCCTAGGATAGGAAATGAAAGTTCAGGGAGAGAGGGGAAGAAAAAAGAAATCAGCTACTTGGCAAGGATATATTCTCTCTTCTCTATGTTGAGCTGCTAGTTTAAATTCTCCACCACAACCATAATGACTTGAGTGGGTTTCAAAGACCTGTACAATTAAAATACCCATTCTCAACATGTTAACGTGTTCGCTGGTTTGTAAGTGGATCAATAGCTGCCAAGTTTGATCCTGTCTCCGGACAATGTATCCTGAACTCTGCAGGGGGTGAACAGCCCCAGCACAAAAGCCCAGGACAACATTCCACTATGTTCTATTTCACTGATTCCTAAAATGGAATCTACCTTGCCCTGCATATTAAACTGACATCAATAAACCGGAGGTACAAGATAGAGGGAAACATTCTTTGTTAACGCCTTGCTTCATGATTAGCTAAAGTACAGTTTACGTTCATCCTTATAACTGTTATGGGGTGCTTAATAACATCTTAGACTGGACATGTCTAATGATGTCTTAGACTGGACATATCTAATGATGTCATAGACTGGACATGTCTAATGATGTCATAGACTGGACATATCTAATGATGTCATAGACTGGACATGTCTAATGATGTCTTAGACTGAACATATCTAATGATGTCATAGACTGGACATATCTAATGATGTCATAGACTGGACATATCTAATGATGTCATAGACTGGACATACCTAATGATGTCTTAGACTGGACATATCTAATGATGTCTTAGACTGGACATATCTAATGATGTCATAGACTGGACATATCTAATGATGTCATAGACTGGGCATATCTAATGATGTCTTAGACTGGTCATATCTAATGATGTCTTAGACTGGACATATCTAATGATGTCATAGACTGGGCATATCTAATGATGTCTTAGACTGGACATATCTAATGATGTCATAGACTGGAGATATCTAATGATGTCTTAGACTGGTCATATCTAATGATGTCTTAGACTGGACATGTCTAATGATGTCTTAGACTGGACATATCTAATGATGTCATAGACTGGACATGTCTAATGATGTCTTAGACTGGACATATCTAATGATGTCATAGACTCGACATATCTAATGATGTCATAGACTGGACATGTCTAATGATGTCTTAGACTGGACATATCTAATGATGTCATAGACTGGACATGTCTAATGATGTCTTAGACTGGACATATCTAATGATGTCTTAGACTGGACATATCTAATGATGTTGCCTCTTCACTGTTGACGTCGAGACGACTTATGAGGCATCTGTTTCTCAAACTAGACACTCTAATGTACTTGTCCTCTTGCTCAGTTGTGCACCGGGGCCTCCCACTCCTCTTTATATTCTGGTTAGAGCCAGTTTGAGCTGTTCTGTGAAGGGAGTAGTACACAGCATTGTACGAGATCTTCAGTTCCTTGGTAATTTCTCGCATGGAATAGCCTTAATTTCTCAGAACAAGAATAGACCAATGAGTTTCAAAAGAAGGTTATTTGTTTCTATCCATTTTGAGCCTGTAATCGAACCCACAAATGCTGATGCTCCAGATACTCAACTAGTCTAAAGAAGGCCAGTTGTATTGCTTCTTTAATCAGGACAACAGTTTTCAGCTCTGCTAACATAATTGGAAAAGGGTTTTCTAATGGTCAATTAGCCTTTTAAAATGATAAACTTGGATTAGCTAACACAACGTGCCATTGGAACACAGGAGTGATGGTTGCTGATAATGGGCCTCTGTACGCCTATGTAGATATTCCATTAAAAAACATACTTTTCCAGCTACAATAGTAATTTACAACATTAACAATGTCTGCCCTTCTAATTAATTTGACGTTATTGCAATGGACAGAAAATGTGCTTTTCATTAAAAAACAAGGACATTTCTAAGTGACCCCAAACTTTTCAACATAAACTTTACAATATTAAAAGCCATTTGTTATACATAGACGTTACATTATTTAAAGTAATTTGTAATAGATGACAGTGACACAAATCCCTCTCTCTTGCAAGTGGGATTCAGATAGCTCAAACACTGGACTTTATATATATATAAAAAATATCTGCTAGCTGGACCTTCATTTATGTTACATTGCATTATTAATCTACAAATGTTGAATTATAAGTAGCAAACTTGTATGAAATTGTCAATGCAATAAGAGGTTGATACATACGGTATACGCTGAGTGTACAAAACATTCGGAACGCCTTCCTAATATTGAGTTGAACCCCCCTTCTGCCCTCAGAACAGTCTCAATTTCTCCGGGCACAGACTCTACAAGGTGTCCGAAAGCATTCCACAGGGATGCTGGCCCAGGTTGACTCCAATGTTTCCCACAGTTGTGTCAAGTTGGCTGGATGTCCATTGGGCAGCAGACTGTTCTTGATACACACGGGAAACTGTATTACAGTTCTTGACACACTCTAAAACTAAAATATTTTGTTTTGCCTATTCACACACTGATGCATATATACACATTCCGTGTCTCAATTGTCTCAGGGCTTCTTCAACCTGGTCTCCTCCCCTTCTTCTTCAACCTGGTCTCCTCCCCTTCATCTACATGTCTCCTCCCCTTCATCTACATGTCTCCTCCCCTTCATCTACACTGATTGAAGTGGATTTAACAGGTGACATCAATAAGGGATCATAGCTTTCACCTGACTGTTTCAAAGACTGTTCTCTCTACTGGAGTTTCTAGGTCCAAGTCTAGGTCCAAGTCTAGGTCCAAGTCTAGGTCCAAGTCTAGGCTTCTACCCCGAAGTCAAAAGACTCCTGAAAATCGAATCAAATGGCCACCCAGATTATTTGCATTGCCCACACCACCCTTTTACGCCACTGCTACTCTCTGTTATTATCTATGCGTAGTCACTTTAATAACTCTACCTACATGTACATATTACCTCAATTACCTCGACTAACCGGTGCCCCCACACATTGACTCTGTACTGGTACCCCCTGTATACAGACCTGCTATTGTTATTTACTGCTGCTCTTTAATTATGTGTTACTTTCACTTATTTGCTTTTTTTCTTCTTTTTTTTTCTTACAACTGTATTGTTGGTTAAGAGCGTGTGAGCATTTCACTGTAAGGTCCTGTTGTAATTCAGCATTTCACTGTAAGGTCCTGTTGTATTCAGCATTTCACTGTAAGGTCCTGTTGTAATTCAGCATTTCACTGTAAGGTCCTGTTGTATTCAGCATTTCACTGTGAGGTCCTGTTGTAATTCAGCATTTCACTGTAAGGTCCTGTTGTAATTCAGCATTTCACTGTAAGGTCCTGTTGTAATTCAGCATTTCACTGTAAGGTCCTGTTGTAATTCAGCATTTCACTGTAAGGTCCTGTTGTAATTCAGCATTTCACTGTAAGGTCCTGTTGTAATTCAGCATTTCACTGTAAGGTCCTGTTGTAATTCAGCATTTCACTGTAAGGTCCTGTTGTATTCAGCATTTCACTGTAAGGTCCTGTTGTAATTCAGCATTTCACTGTAAGGTCCTGTTGTATTCAGCATTTCACTGTAAGGTCCTGTTGTATTCAGCATTTCACTGTAAGGTCCTGTTGTATTCAGCATTTCACTGTAAGGTCCTGTTGTATTCAGCATTTCACTGTAAGGTCCTGTTGTAATTCAGCATTTCACTGTAAGGTCCTGTTGTAATTCAGCATTTCACTGTGAGGTCCTGTTGTAATTCAGCATTTCACTGTAAGGTCCTGTTGTAATTCAGCATTTCACTGTAAGGTCCTGTTGTAATTCAGCATTTCACTGTAAGGTCCTGTTGTAATTCAGCATTTCACTGTAAGGTCCTGTTGTAATTCAGCATTTCACTGTAAGGTCCTGTTGTAATTCAGCATTTCACTGTAAGGTCCTGTTGTAATTCAGCATTTCACTGTAAGGTCCTGTTGTATTCAGCATTTCACTGTAAGGTCCTGTTGTAATTCAGCATTTCACTGTAAGGTCCTGTTGTAATTCAGCATTTCACTGTAAGGTCCTGTTGTAATTCAGCATTTCACTGTAAGGTCCTGTTGTAATTCAGCATTTCACTGTAAGGTCCTGTTGTATTCAGCATTTCACTGTAAGGTCCTGTTGTAATTCAGCATTTCACTGTAAGGTCCTGTTGTATTCAGCATTTCACTGTAAGGTCCTGTTGTAATTCAGCATTTCACTGTAAGGTCCTGTTGTAATTCAGCATTTCACTGTAAGGTCCTGTTGTAATTCAGCATTTCACTGTAAGGTCCTGTTGTAATTCAGCATTTCACTGTAAGGTCCTGTTGTATTCAGCATTTCACTGTAAGGTCCTGTTGTAATTCAGCATTTCACTGTAAGGTCCTGTTGTATTCAGCATTTCACTGTAAGGTCCTGTTGTATTCAGCATTTCACTGTAAGGTCCTGTTGTATTCAGCATTTCACTGTAAGGTCCTGTTGTATTCAGCATTTCACTGTAAGGTCCTGTTGTAATTCAGCATTTCACTGTAAGGTCCTGTTGTAATTCAGCATTTCACTGTGAGGTCCTGTTGTAATTCAGCATTTCACTGTAAGGTCCTGTTGTAATTCAGCATTTCACTGTAAGGTCCTGTTGTAATTCAGCATTTCACTGTAAGGTCCTGTTGTAATTCAGCATTTCACTGTAAGGTCCTGTTGTAATTCAGCATTTCACTGTAAGGTCCTGTTGTAATTCAGCATTTCACTGTAAGGTCCTGTTGTAATTCAGCATTTCACTGTAAGGTCCTGTTGTATTCAGCATTTCACTGTAAGGTCCTGTTGTAATTCAGCATTTCACTGTAAGGTCCTGTTGTAATTCAGCATTTCACTGTAAGGTCCTGTTGTAATTCAGCATTTCACTGTAAGGTCCTGTTGTAATTCAGCATTTCACTGTAAGGTCCTGTTGTATTCAGCATTTCACTGTAAGGTCCTGTTGTAATTCAGCATTTCACTGTAAGGTCCTGTTGTATTCAGCATTTCACTGTAAGGTCCTGTTGTAATTCAGCATTTCACTGTAAGGTCCTGTTGTAATTCAGCATTTCACTGTAAGGTCCTGTTGTAATTCAGCATTTCACTGTAAGGTCCTGTTGTAATTCAGCATTTCACTGTAAGGTCCTGTTGTATTCAGCATTTCACTGTAAGGTCCTGTTGTAATTCAGCATTTCACTGTAAGGTCCTGTTGTATTCAGCATTTCACTGTAAGGTCCTGTTGTATTCAGCATTTCACTGTAAGGTCCTGTTGTATTCAGCATTTCACTGTAAGGTCCTGTTGTATTCAGCATTTCACTGTAAGGTCCTGTTGTATTCAGCATTTCACTGTAAGGTCCTGTTGTATTCAGCATTTCACTGTAAGGTCCTGTTGTAATTCAGCATTTCACTGTAAGGTCCTGTTGTATTCAGCATTTCACTGTAAGGTCCTGTTGTAATTCAGCATTTCACTGTAAGGTCCTGTTGTATTCAGCATTTCACTGTAAGGTCCTGTTGTAATTCAGCATTTCACTGTGAGGTCCTGTTGTATTCAGCATTTCACTGTAAGGTCCTGTTGTAATTCAGCATTTCACTGTGAGGTCCTGTTGTATTCAGCATTTCACTGTAAGGTCCTGTTGTATTCAGCATTTCACTGTAAGGTCCTGTTGTATTCAGCATTTCACTGTAAGGTCCTGTTGTATTCAGCATTTCACTGTAAGGTCCTGTTGTAATTCAGCATTTCACTGTAAGGTCCTGTTGTATTCAGCATTTCACTGTAAGGTCCTGTTGTAATTCAGCATTTCACTGTAAGGTCCTGTTGTATTCAGCATTTCACTGTAAGGTCCTGTTGTAATTCAGCATTTCACTGTAAGGTCCTGTTGTATTCAGCATTTCACTGTAAGGTCCTGTTGTAATTCAGCATTTCACTGTAAGGTCTACTAAACCTGTTGTATTCAGCATTTCACTGTAAGGTCCTGTTGTAATTCAGCATTTCACTGTGAGGTCTACTACACCTGTTGTATTCAGCATTTCACTGTAAGGTCCTGTTGTATTCAGCATTTCACTGTAAGGTCCTGTTGTATTCAGCATTTCACTGTAAGGTCTACTAAACCTGTTGTATTCAGCATTTCACTGTAAGGTCCTGTTGTAATTCAGCATTTCACTGTAAGGTCTACTAAACCTGTTGTATTCAGCATTTCACTGTAAGGTCCTGTTGTAATTCAGCATTTCACTGTAAGGTCCTGTTGTATTCAGCATTTCACTGTAAGGTCTACTACACCTGTTGTATTCAGCATTTCACTGTAAGGTCTACTACACCTGTTGTATTCAGCATTTCACTGTAAGGTCTACTAAACCTGTTGTATTCAGCATTTCACTGTAAGGTCTACTACACCTGTTGTATTCAGCATTTCACTGTAAGGTCTACTAAACCTGTTGTATTCAGCATTTTACTGTAAGGGCAACTACACCTGTTGTATTCAGCATTTCACTGTAAGGTCTACTACACCTGTTGTATTCAGCATTTCACTGTAAGGTCTACTAAACCTGTTGTATTCGGCATTTCACTGTAAGGTGTACTACACCTGTTGTATTCAGCATTTCACTGTAAGGTCTACTAAACCTGTTGTATTTGGCATTTCACTGTAAGGTGTACTACACCTGTTGTATTCAGCATTTCACTGTAAGGTCTACTACACCTGTTATATTCTGCATTTCACTGTAAGGTCTACTACACCTGTTGTATTCGGCATTTCACTGTAAGGTCTACTATACCTGTTGTATTCAGCATTTCACTGTAAGGTCTACTACACCTGTTGTATTCAGCATTTCACTGTAAGGTCTACTATACCTGTTGTATTCAGCATTTCACTGTAAGGTCGATTACACCTGTTGTATTCAGCATTTCACTGTAAGGTCTACTACACCTGTTGTATTCAGCATTTCACTGTAAGGTCTACTACACCTGTTGTATTCAGCATTTCACTGTAAGGTCTACTACACCTGTTGTATTCAGCATTTCACTGTAAGGTCTACTACACCTGTTGTATTCAGCATTTCACTGTAAGGTCTACTACACCTGTTGTATTCGGCATTTCACTGTAAGGTCTACTACACCTGTTGTATTCAGCATTTCACTGTAAGGTCTACTACACCTGTTGTATTCATCATTTCACTGTAAGGTCTACTACACCTGTTGTATTCAGCATTTCACTGTAAGGTCTACTACACCTGTTGTATTCGGCGTGTTACTTAAAAAAAAGAAATCACCGATTTGATTCACCTGTTCAGTTGATCATAGAAAGAGCAGGTGTTCTTAATGTTTTGTTCACTCAGTGTTTGTTACTGTGACACATTTCAGTTGAATGCATTCAGTTGTACAGTTGACTTAGGTATTTCCCCCCCCCCCCTTTCTCCTTTACATTTCTGTTGACATCTGCATTTAAGAAGGCCTGAGGTCAGGGTCGGTTTCCCTTTAAGATATAGCACTATGAATAGAGTCACATCCCTTCCTTTCTCATTTTTCACATTCAGACTGTCTCACGGATGAGGGTGGGTTTTGCTCGGCTTTAGAAGGACTTATTGACCGAAATAACTGTGCATCAATATGTCCCCCGAAGGCTGAAGAGGCTCCACATCAGAGGGGTTGTATTTCCAGGTGACTCGTCACAAATGGCACCCTAATGGCACCCACCCTGCTCTGGTCAAATGTAGTGCACTACATACAGTAGGGAATATTGTGTAATTTGGGACTAATGTCTACTGACCTGTACTGTCCTTATAGCCGGGGAACAGCATGTTTTTTCAATCTATAACATATGGTGAGGGCACTTTAAAACCTTAGCTGTTATCATTGTCAAAGCACAGATATTTGTTCATTTATTTAACCCTTATTTTACTGATTAAATTGACTGAGAACACATTCTCATTTACAGCAACAACCTGGGGAATAATTACAGGCAATAGGTGATGAATGAGCCAATTGGATGCTGGGGATGATTAGGTGGCATGAGGGCCAGATTGGGAATTTATCCAGGACACCGGGGTTAACACCACTAATCTTACACAGATTTGTCATGGGATCTTTAGTGACCACACAGAGTCAGGACAGCCATTTAACATCCCATCAGAAAGACAGCACCTTACACAGAGCAATCACAGCCCTGGGGTATTGCCCTGGGGTATTGCGATATTTGTTTTAGACTAGAAGAAAGAATGTATCCTACTGTCCCTCCAACACTCCTTCCAGCAACATCTGGTCTCCAATTCAGGAGCGACCCTGCTTAGCTTCAGAGGCAAGCCAGCAGTGGGATGCAGGGTGGTATGATGCTGGCTAAAATATTGTGTTGTATGAACATAACAAGATAAATTGGATGGCTGATTATGTGAATAATCCATGCTGTAATGGCTAACGCGGTGTGTTTAAGGTAATTAGTCTGTCTGTGACCTTTGTAAAATAATTCCGGACCGTCACAATCCTCATTTTTTTTTTCATTTTATTAGAAAACCTGACCAGAATAATAGTATCTAATGTATTCTACATCTAGAGTAACTTTGGACTGAAATGCAGTGACTAATCACGATAAATTATAATTTAGTAATTTGGAATTGAGTTACATATTTCATTATTTGTCAAAAGCAACACTTACATTTCTAAGTCCTGTGCAAAAAAAATCAACAAGAATATAATACATTTCATATTTCTGGGTCCAATCCTGATCAGAATAATAAATGCCACATTGTCACATTATGCAATGTGACATGATCAAATGACACCAGCACGACTGTCATGTCGAAACCTCAGACAACTCTACGACATCTCCATGCACAGCCATTTAATCCAGGTGTTCCCGTGCGTGCATGAGTCTTGTTACTCCATGCACCCAAACCCCTCTATCCCCTCTGTGATCGATGTACGGTATACACTGTACAGCTCTGATAAATTGGTGTCTTCAGACAAATAGATCACTTCAGAGGACCACTCACAGGGCGGTAACACAGACAAATGGAATGAGTTCAGGAGAAGAAGAAGAGCTTTGCTGAACGGGTAGAAATGGATTTCAGTTAGGACACCACCAACACGGAGGATGGATTTGAGAAGAAAAGAGAGATGAGGAAGTTGGGAGCTGAATTGAGGAGAGATGAGGAAGGTGGGAACTAAACTGAGGAGAGATGAGGAAGGTGGGAACTGAATTAAGGAGAGATGAGGAAGGTGGGAACTGAATTAAGGAGAGATGAGGAAGGTGGGAACTGAATTAAGGAGAGATGAGGAAGGTGGGAACTGAATTGAGGAGAGATGAGGAAGGTGGGAACTGAATTAAGGAGAGATGAGGAAGGTGGGAACTGAATTAAGGAGAGATGAGGAAGGTGGGAACTGAATTAAGGAGAGATGAGGAAGGTGGGAACTGAATTGAGGAGAGATGAGGAAGGTGGGAACTGAATTAAGGAGAGATGAGGAAGGTGGGAACTGAATTAAGGAGAGATGAGGAAGGTGGGAACTGAATTAAGGAGAGATGAGGAAGGTGGGAACTGAATTAAGGAGAGATGAGGAAGGTAGGAGCTGAATTGAGGAGAGATGAGGAAGGTGGGAGCTGAATTGAGGAGAGATGAGGAAGGTGGGAGCTGAATTGAGGAGAGATGAGGAAGGTGGGAACTGAATTAAGGAGAGATGAGGAAGGTGGGAACTAAACTGAGGAGAGATGAGGAAGGTGGGAACTGAATTAAGGAGAGATGAGGAAGGTGGGAACTGAATTGAGGAGAGATGAGGAAGGTGGGAACTGAATTAAGGAGAGATGAGGAAGGTGGGAACTGAATTAAGGAGAGATGAGGAAGGTGGGAACTGAATTGAGGAGAGATGAGGAAGGTGGGAACTGAATTAAGGAGAGATGAGGAAGGTGGGAGCTGAATTAAGGAGAGATGAGGAAGGTGGGAACTGAATTAAGGAGAGATGAGGAAGGTGGGAACTGAATTAAGGAGAGATGAGGAAGGTGGGAACTAAACTGAGGAGAGATGAGGAAGGTGGGAACTGAATTAAGGAGAGATGAGGAAGGTGGGAACTGAATTGAGGAGAGATGAGGAAGGTGGGAACTGAATTAAGGAGAGATGAGGAAGGTGGGAACTGAATTAAGGAGAGATGAGGAAGGTGGGAACTGAATTGAGGAGAGATGAGGAAGGTGGGAACTGAATTAAGGAGAGATGAGGAAGGTGGGAGCTGAATTAAGGAGAGATGAGGAAGGTGGGAACTGAATTAAGGAGAGATGAGGAAGGTGGGAACTGAATTAAGGAGAGATGAGGAAGGTGGGAACTGAATTAAGGAGAGATGAGGAAGGTAGGAGCTGAATTGAGGAGAGATGAGGAAGGTGGGAGCTGAATTGAGGAGAGATGAGGAAGGTGGGAGCTGAATTGAGGAGAGATGAGGAAGGTGGGAGCTAAACTGAGGTGAGAAGAGGAAGGTGGGAGCTGAATTGAGGAGAGATGAGGAAGGTGGGAGCTAAACCGAGGAGAGAAGAGGAAGGTGGGAGCTGAATTGAGGAGAGATGAGGAAGGTGGGAGCTAAACTGAGGTGAGAAGAGGGGTGGGAGCTGAATTGAGGAGAGATGAGGAAGGTGGGAGCTAAACTGAGGAGAGATGAGGAAGGTGGGAGCTGAATTGAGGAGAGATGAGGAAGGTGGGAGCTGAATTGAGGAGAGATGAGGAAGGTGGGAGCTAAACTGAGGAGAGAAGAGGAAGGTGGGAGCTGAATTGAGGAGAGATGAGGAAGGTGGGAGCTGAATTGAGGAGAGAAGAGGAAGGTGGGAGCTGAATTGAGGAGAGAAGAGGAAGGTGGGAGCTGAATTGAGGAGAGAAGAGGAAGGTGGGAGCTGAATTGAGGAGAGATGAGGAAGGTGGGAGCTGAATTGAGGAGAGAAGAGGAAGGTGGGAGCTAAACTGAGGAGAGAAGAGGAAGGTGGGAGCTAAACTGAGGAGAGAAGAGGAAGGTGGGAGCTGAATTGAGGAGAGATGAGGAAGGTGGGAGCTGAATTGAGGAGAGATGAGGAAGGTGGGAGCTAAACTGAGGAGAGAAGAGGAAGGTGGGAGCTAAACTGAGGAGAGAAGAGGAAGGTGGGAGCTGAATTGAGGAGAGATGAGGAAGGTGGGAGCTAAACTGAGGAGAGAAGAGGAAGGTGGGAGCTAAACTGAGGAGAGAAGAGGAAGGTGGGAGCTAAACTGAGGAGAGAAGAGGAAGGTGGGAGCTGAATTAAGGAGAGATGAGGAAGGTGGGAGCTAAACTGAGGAGAGAAGAGGAAGGTGGGAGCTAAACTGAGGAGAGAAGAGGAAGGTGGGAGCTAAACTGAGGAGAGAAGAGGAAGGTGGGAGCTAAACTGAGGAGAGAAGAGGAAGGTGGGAGCTAAACTGAGGAGAGAAGAGGAAGGTGGGAACTGAATTGAGGAGAGATGAGGAAGGTGGGAACTGAATTAAGGAGAGATGAGGAAGGTGGGAACTGAATTAAGGAGAGATGAGGAAGGTGGGAACTGAATTGAGGAGAGATGAGGAAGGTGGGAACTGAATTAAGGAGAGATGAGGAAGGTGGGAGCTGAATTAAGGAGAGATGAGGAAGGTGGGAACTGAATTAAGGAGAGATGAGGAAGGTGGGAACTGAATTAAGGAGAGATGAGGAAGGTGGGAACTGAATTAAGGAGAGATGAGGAAGGTAGGAGCTGAATTGAGGAGAGATGAGGAAGGTGGGAGCTGAATTGAGGAGAGATGAGGAAGGTGGGAGCTGAATTGAGGAGAGATGAGGAAGGTGGGAGCTAAACTGAGGTGAGAAGAGGAAGGTGGGAGCTGAATTGAGGAGAGATGAGGAAGGTGGGAGCTGAATTGAGGAGAGATGAGGAAGGTGGGAGCTGAATTGAGGAGAGATGAGGAAGGTGGGAGCTAAACTGAGGAGAGAAGAGGAAGGTGGGAGCTGAATTGAGGAGAGATGAGGAAGGTGGGAGCTAAACTGAGGAGAGATGAGGAAGGTGGGAACTGAATTGAGGAGAGATGAGGAAGGTGGGAGCTGAATTGAGGAGAGATGAGGAAGGTGGGAGCTAAACTGAGGAGAGAAGAGGAAGGTGGGAACTGAATTGAGGAGAGATGAGGAAGGTGGGAGCTGAATTGAGGAGAGAAGAGGAAGGTGGGAGCTGAATTGAGGAGAGATGAGGAAGGTGGGAGCTGAATTGAGGAGAGAAGAGGAAGGTGGGAGCTGAATTGAGGAGAGATGAGGAAGGTGGGAGCTGAATTGAGGAGAGAAGAGGAAGGTGGGAGCTAAACTGAGGAGAGAAGAGGAAGGTGGGAGCTAAACTGAGGAGAGAAGAGGAAGGTGGGAGCTGAATTGAGGAGAGATGAGGAAGGTGGGAGCTGAATTGAGGAGAGAAGAGGAAGGTGGGAGCTAAACTGAGGAGAGAAGAGGAAGGTGGGAGCTAAACTGAGGAGAGAAGAGGAAGGTGGGAGCTGAATTGAGGAGAGATGAGGAAGGTGGGAGCTAAACTGAGGAGAGAAGAGGAAGGTGGGAGCTAAACTGAGGAGAGAAGAGGAAGGTGGGAGCTAAACTGAGGAGAGAAGAGGAAGGTGGGAGCTGAATTAAGGAGAGATGAGGAAGGTGGGAGCTAAACTGAGGAGAGAAGAGGAAGGTGGGAGCTAAACTGAGGAGAGAAGAGGAAGGTGGGAGCTAAACTGAGGAGAGAAGAGGAAGGTGGGAGCTAAACTGAGGAGAGAAGAGGAAGGTGGGAGCTAAACTGAGGAGAGAAGAGGAAGGTGGGAGCTAAACTGAGGAGAGAAGAGGAAGGTGGGAGCTAAACTGAGGAGAGAAGAGGAAGGTGGGAGCTAAACTGAGGAGAGAAGAGGAAGGTGGGAGCTGAATTGAGGAGAGATGAGGAAGGTGGGAGCTGAATTGAGGAGAGATGAGGAAGGTGGGAGCTAAACTGAGGAGAGAAGAGGAAGGTGGGAGCTGAATTGAGGAGAGATGAGGAAGGTGGGAGCTGAATTGAGGAGAGATGAGGAAGGTGGGAGCTAAACTGAGGAGAGAAGAGGAAGGTGGGAGCTAAACTGAGGAGAGAAGAGGAAGGTGGGAGCTGAATTGCGGAGAGGAGAGTTGAGGAAGGTGGGTGTTGGGAGGCCCTGTAGCTAGCTGCAGGAAATGTTTGTCCTAACAGAAAATGACAGGAGGTTTTGGAAAGGGCTTGACATTGGACACATGAATCTGGCAGTTGTGCTCTATCATAATCGGGCCAATTGAAGCATTCACTACATTTGCCATTCTCAGCCCTAGCTGGCTTCTCTCTCTTCTGTGAGGAGAGAGAGGTGCAAGAGGCTGCGGCAGTGACATCTGTGAGACCTCAAGGCTATGTAGCAGCCACGAGGTCAGTCATCTGTGAGACCTCAAGGCTATGTAGCAGCCACGAGGTCAGTCATCTGCCATGCCATGCCATGAATGCTACAGCAAACCTGGCTTCTGTCTCCGTGCCAACAAACACAGGCAGTCTGTGTCTAACGGTCCCTTTGCCCACCCCCCCTCCCGCCAGACTCCTGGCGTGTTTGAACTGATTTCTCCTCACATTCTATTTAACTACAGCTCCTCATTGGATGTTGGTGCCAGGCGTTTGTCAAACAGTAACGTGCGTAGACCAATCAAAAAAACACACAATACAAATATCATCTCGGAATGAATCATGAATCACCGTTGAGAAATCACAACAAAAAGAGGAGATTTTTGACTTTTTTCTTTTGTATTTGAGGCCATATTTTCAATTCTCTGTCTTCCCAATCCGATGTGTCTATTGTGCTAGGAAACATGGATTTGGAAATAGGCAATGAACATTGCTGAATAAATTCTGTCTGAAACAGTCATGTTTACATTCTGTATGATGTACAGTGAATACCATAAAGTTTACTTTAAAGAGAAGGGAGACATACTTATCAAGCAATAAGGCCAAGGGGTGTGGTATATGGCACGACACAACGCGGAGTGCCTGGATACAGCCATTAGCCGTGGTATATTGGCCATACACCACTAACCCACGAGGTGCCTTATTGTTTTTATAAACCGGTTGCAAACACAGTAAGGCAAATCTATATTAAAAATGTTGCTTTAATAAATAAATTCAAAATAAATACATTCTGCCAGAAAAGCAGTCCGGACAAAAGTCTTGTTGCTAGACTGGTTGCTATGCAACATATCCACAGGCTAGCTAGAAAACTTACATTAAATGTATGCAAAAACCAAGCATTAGGGCCACTTTTAGAATGACTAACATATGACGATTATTCATTAATGTTGATCTGAATGTTGACATGTAATTGTGCACGAATTAAAAAATTGTCCCATGTTATTGTTTGTTGTTAGCTTGCCCATGTTATTGTTTGTTGTTAGCTTGCCTTCTGTTATTGTTTGTTGTTAGCTGGCCCATGTTATTGTTTGTTGTTAGCTTGCCTTCTGTTATTGTGTGTTGTTAGCTGGCCCATGTTATTGTTTGTTGTTAGCTGGCCCATGTTATTGTTTGTTGTTAGCTGGCCCATGTTATTGTTTGTTGTTAGCTTGCCTTCTGTTATTGTTTGTTGTTAGCTTGCCTTCTGTTATTGTTTGTTGTTAGCTTGCCTTCTGTTATTGTTTGTTGTTAGCTGGCCCATGTTATTGTTTGTTGTTAGCTTGCCCATGTTATTGTTTGTTGTTAGCTGGCCCATGTTATTGTTTGTTGTTAGCTGGCCCATGTTATTGTTTGTTGTTAGCTGGCCCATGTTATTGTTTGTTGTTAGCTTGCCTTCTGTTATTGTTTGTTGTTAGCTTGCCTTCTGTTATTGTTTGTTGTTAGCTTGCCCATGTTATTGTTTGTTGTTAGCTGGCCCATGTTATTGTTTGTTGTTAGCTTGCCCATGTTATTGTTTGTTGTTAGCTTGCCCATGTTATTGTTTGTTGTTAGCTTGCCCATGTTATTGTTTGTTGTTAGCTGGCCCATGTTATTGTTTGTTGTTAGCTGGCCCATGTTATTGTTTGTTGTTAGCTGGCCCATGTTATTGTTTGTTGTTAGCTTGCCTTCTGTTATTGTTTGTTGTTAGCTGGCCCATGTTATTGTTTGTTGTTAGCTGGCCCATGTTATTGTTTGTTGTTAGCTGGCCCATGTTATTGTTTGTTGTTAGCTGGCCCATGTTATTGTTTGTTGTTAGCTGGCCCATGTTATTGTTTGTTGTTAGCTGGCCCATGTTATTGTTTGTTGTTAGCTGGCCCATGTTATTGTTTGTTGTTAGCTGGCCCATGTTATTGTTTGTTGTTAGCTTGCCCATGTTATTGTTTGTTGTTAGCTTGCCCATGTTATTGTTTGTTGTTAGCTTGCCCATGTTATTGTTTGTTGTTAGCTGGCCCATGTTATTGTTTGTTGTTAGCTGGCCCATGTTATTGTTTGTTGTTAGCTTGCCTTTTGTTATTGTTTGTTGTTAGCTGGCCCATGTTATTGTTTGTTGTTAGCTGGCCCATGTTATTGTTTGTTGTTAGCTGGCCCATGTTATTGTTTGTTGTTAGCTGGCCCATGTTATTGTTTGTTGTTAGCTGGCCCATGTTATTGTTTGTTGTTAGCTGGCCCATGTTATTGTTTGTTGTTAGCTGGCCCATGTTATTGTTTGTTGTTAGCTTGCCTTCTGTTATTGTTTGTTGTTAGCTGGCCCATGTTATTGTTTGTTGTTAGCTGGCCCATGTTATTGTTTGTTGTTAGCTGGCCCATGTTATTGTTTGTTGTTAGCTGGCCCATGTTATTGTTTGTTGTTAGCTTGCCTTCTGTTATTGTTTGTTGTTAGCTGGCCCATGTTATTGTTTGTTGTTAGCTGGCCCATGTTATTGTTTGTTGTTAGCTGGCCCATGTTATTGTTTGTTGTTAGCTGGCCCATGTTATTGTTTGTTGTTAGCTGGCCCATGTTGAAGTTAGTTGTTAGCTGGCCCATGTTATTGTTTGTTGTTAGCTGGCCCATGTTGAAGTTAGTTGTTAGCTGGCCCATGTTATTGTTTGTTGTTAGCTGGCCCTTGTTGAAGTTAGTTGTTAGCTGGCCCATGTTATTGTTTGTTGTTAGCTGGCCCATGTTGTCATTTGTTGGCTCCAAGCTGCTTGAAATGGATGCTGTTCTTTCAGCTGGGGGAGCTGCTGCTGTGTTGTCAGAGAGAATAGCGCTCCACTGCTTCCTCGCTTCCAGATTTGTCCTTCAGTAACTTTGAAGAGACGTTGTGAATATGTGTCTTCTGACAGACAGTATTTCTCATGCCTCTAGTCAAGCATCCAACAGTTTCTGGATCATGGTGGTTGAGAGGCAGTGGTTTGTGTAAATCTGCGATGGGCCAGCTATTTCGCCAATCTTTGGCAAGATTGTTGCCAATGTGTTCACTCCCATCAGCTCTGTGTTCCGGAAACACAGAAGACAACATAACATTAGCTAATAGTTAGGCCTACAAAACTACCGGTTATATTGTCAGGCTACATTAGAATGGGCTCCCGAGTGGCACAGTGGTCCAAGGCACTGCATCTCAGTGCTAGAGGCATCACTACAGACCCTGGTTTGATCATGGGCTGTATCACAACTGGCTGTGATTGGGAGTCCCATAGGGCAGCGCACAATTGGCTGAGCATTGTCCGGGTTAGGGTCTGGCCTGAATATACCGTCATTGTAAATACGAATTTGTTCTTGACTGATTTGGCTAGTTAAATAAAGGTTAAATTAAAAAATAAAGATTTAACTAGCTAGCTAACAGTTACAATCTATTTTGTCACACCCCTCTTCCCTTTGTTACGAGAGAGAGTGGAGCATATCCTAAAGACAGACCCAGTTAAATAGAGTTGTACAGAGAGAGTAGAGCATCTCCTAAAGATAGACCCAGTTAAATGGAGTTTTATAGAGAGAGTAGAGCATATCCTAAAGACAGACCCAGTTAAATAGAGTTGTACAGAGAGAGTAGAGCATCTCTACAGATCCATCCGGTATAGCTTTGTTAAAATAGATACAATAAAATGCCTCTAGTTGTGCCCTTGATTCTACAGTTGGCTTAACTCAGTCAGACACCAGGGGATGCAGATGTTGTCTCGCGGCGTGTCCCTGCCTCTCTCTCTCTGCTGCTGTCCTGGTAGGTGTCACTGAGCTTACAGGTGCACCCAACCACTAAGCTGGTTCACTCTGGTTCGTTCTCACCATAGGCCAGGGCCGCTGCTCCAGAGCTCCAGAGCTGGGGGTGGTGGAATAGGGGGAATATGCTAATTTGATCCACTGAGGTATAATAATTGATGATCAGCCCTGCTGTCCAAGCTGAAAATCACTGGGCTGTGCCATAATACCCTGCAAATGCAGTAACATATCCTGGTGTGTGTGCACTGACTGAACACACTGCATAGACACACACACACACACACACTACAGAGGCATCACTTCAAACTGTACAGCATTTATTTCAGTGTTAATAATGAAGCTGTTATTGACCAATCAGGATATTATTCATCACGTGATAGTAGAGGATATTTGCTATGGAGTTATATTAGAACTGTTGGATAGGAAATGCCTCTATTTTATTTTAATTTTTTTTAACCTTTATTTAACTAAGGCAAGTCAGTTAAAAACAAATTCTTATTTTCAATGATGGCCTAGGAACAGTGGGTTAGGTGCAGAACGACAGATTTGTACCTTGGGGATTTGAACTTGCAACCTTTCAGTTACTAGTCCAACGCTAAAACTATTAGGCTCCCCTGGCACCCGTACTATCTAATCTCTTTGTTCACAGGAATTTATCCTGCTAACTGTTTCAAATGTCCGAACTGAATTTGTTAAAAGGGCTATTTATGTATTCTGCGCCATCGACTTGAAACGCCTTACAAAATACTTTTAAACTGGAATAACTTGTCCCGATTGGTGTTTTAAATCATTGATGAAGGATCTTGAGACTGATTCCCTGACCTGTCAATGTTTTTAATTTGCTGTTTACGGATTTTGTTGAACTTTTTTGAATTCTATGTTGTTTTACTACTGTTTTATACATTGTAGAATAATCGTGAAGACAAACTATGAAATAACACATATGGAATCATGCAGTAACCAAAAAAGCGATAAACAAATCAAAATATATTTTATATTTGAGATTCTTCAAAGTAGCCACCCTTTGCCTTGATGACAGCTTTGCACACTCTTGGCATTCTCTCAACCTGCAATCATGGGTTAGTCACCTGGAATACATTTCAATTAACTGGTTTGCCTTGTTAAAAGTTAATTTGTGGAATTGATTTCCTTCTTAATGCGTTTGAGCCAATCAGTTGTGGTGTGTTGTAACGAGGTAGAGTTGGTATACATTCAACTTCTTTCCTTCTTATTGTGTTTGAGCCAATCAGAGGGCTAGTATACAGAAGATAGCCCTATTTGGTAAAAGACCACATCCATATTATGGCAAGAACAGTCAATCCGGAACATTTCAAGAACTTTTAAAGTTTCTTTAAGTTCAGTCACAGAAAACCAACAAGCGCAATGATGAAACAGGCTCTCATGAGGACCGCCACAGGAAAGGAAGACCCAGAGTTACCTGTCTCTCATGAGGACCGCCACAGGAAAGGAAGACCCAGAGTTACCTGTCTCTCATGAGGACCGCCACAGGAAAGGAAGACCCAGAGTTACCTCTGCTGCAGAGGATAAGTTCATTAGAGTTAACTGTCTCTCATGAGGACCGCCACAGGAAAGGAAGACCCAGAGTTATCTCTGCTGCAGAGGATAAGTTCATTAGTGTTAACTGCACATTAGATTGCAGACAAAAAATAAATGCTTCACAGAGCTCAAGTAAGAGACACATCTCAACATCAACTGTTCAGAGGATTCTGAGTGAATCAGGCCTTCGTGGTCGAATTGCTGCAAATAAATCACTACTGAAGGACCAATAAGAAGAAAATACGTGATTTGGCCAAGAAACACGAACAATGGACATTAGACTGGTGGAAACATGTCCTTTAGTCTGATGAGTCCAAATTTGAGATGTTTGGTTCCAACTGACATGTCTTTGTGAGACCCAGATTAGGTGAATAGATGATCTCCGCATGTGTGGTTCCCCCCCAACAAGTGCTCAGCATATGTGGGAACCCCTTCAAGACTGCTGGAAAAGCATTTCTCATGAAGCTGGTTGAGAGAATACCAAGAATGTGCAACGCTGTCATCAAGGCAAATAGTGGCTACTTTGAAGAATCTAAAATATTATGTATATTTTGTTTTGTTGAATATTTTTTTGGTTACTACATGATTCCATAGGTGTTACAGTATATCATAGCTTTGATGTATTCACAAGTAAAAAATAAAGAAAGACCCTTAAATGAGTTGGTGGGTCCACACTTTTGACTGGTACTGTACATATTACCTCAATTACCTCGACTAACCGGTGCCCCCACACATTGACTCTGTACCGGTACCCCCTGTATATAGCCTCCACATTGACTCTGTACCGGCCCCCCTTGTATATAGCCTCCACATTGACTCTGTACCGGCCCCCCCTTGTATATAGCCTCCACATTGACTCAGTACCGGTACCCCCTGTATATAGCCTCCACATTGACTCTGTACTGGTACCCCCTGTATATAGCCTCCACATTGACTCTGTAACGGTACCCCCTGTATATAGCCTCCACATTGACTCAGTACCGGTACCCCCTGTATATAGTCTCCACACTGACTCAGTAACGGTATCCCCTGTATATAGCCTCCACATTGACTCTGTACCGTAACACCCTGTATATAGTCTCCACATTGACTCTGTACCGTAACACCCTGTATATAGCCTCCACATTGACTCTGTACCGGTACCCCCTGTATATAGCCTCCACATTGACTCTGTACCGGTACCCCCTGTATATAGTCTCCACATTGACTCTGTACCGTAACACCCTGTATATAGCCTCCACATTGACTCTGTACCGGTACCCCCTGTATATAGCCTCCACATTGACTCTGTACCGGTACCCCCTGTATATAGCCTCCACATTGACTCTGTACCGTAACACCCTGTATATAGCCTCCACATTGACTCTGTACCCTAACACCCTGTATATAGCCTCCACATTGACTCTGTACCGGTACCCCCTGTATATAGCTATGAAATCTTGATTGGCTCCCAAATACCTGAGTGTGGAGAAATAAGGGTCTGAAATGTTCGCCTGTTTCATGATTGTGTTGCACTCCACATTGACTCTATACCGGTACCCCCTGTATATAGCCTCCACATGGACTCTGTACTGGTACCCCCTGTATATAGCCTCCACATTGACTCTGTACCGGTACCCCCTGTATATAGCCTCCACATTGACTCTGTACCGGTACCCCCTGTATATAGTCTCCACACTGACTCTGTACCGTAACACCCTGTATATAGTCTAGTTACTGTTATTTTATTGTTACTCTTTAATTATTTATTTTTCTTTCTTTTGATTTTGATTTCATTTTAGTAAATACTTTCTTAACATTTATTTTTTCTTAAACTACTGTATTGTTGGTTAAGGGCTTGTGAGGTCTGCACTTGTTGTATTTTGCGCATGTGACGAACAACATTTGATTTGATTAAGTTGTAGAAACATCTCAAAGATGATCAATGGAAACAGGATGCACCTGAGCTCAATTTTGAGTCTCATAGCAAAGTGTCTGAATATATTATGTAAATTAGATATTTGTACTTTTTAAATTTTTAATACATTTGCAAACATTTCTAAAAACTTGCCATTATGAGGTATTTGTGTGTAGATTGCTGAGGATTTTTATTTTATTTAATCCTTTTAAGAATAAGGCTGTAACAGAGTGTTGAGAAAGTCAAGGGTCTGAATACTTTCTGAAGGCACTGTATGTCATGTGCATGAGCCAGTAAGTACATATTAGTGTTCTATGTGGGGAATAGGGTGCCATTTTGGATGCACACCTGATACTCTGACAAGCATCACCGTGGGCAACCCAGAAAAATATCTGTCCACAATAAATCATGTCTAAACCACTTAATCAGAAAACTCATTTGTTTGCCATTTCTCTGTCTGTCAAATTCGATATTATAACATTTTCACAAGTTACTAATAGGATAAATACTAGTTCAAGGTAACAGGAAGTTGAATATAATGTTGTTGTTTTTTTACGACATTTGAAGGTAAGAAATGTACCAGTTTTCACCCCAACACACACCCCCAACTGAATGTGTTGTTCTTACAGGCAGTTAGTTAGAACTCCTTGCGTTCTGTTGTTGTCGGAAGTAAAACGTTATTTTCTCACCAACAGACCTGTATCTGAAATCTTGATTGGCTCCCAATACACCTGCTCAGCTCTCCCCCAGAGAAGAAGTGTACGCGGCAGTGAAGCAGAGAGATCCTGCCTGTTGCGAATGTTAGCCTGTTTCATTGATTGTGTTGCACTGTACCATGCTGGAAGCAAGCTGCAAACTGCACTGTATCTTCAAGTGCTAGGAGAGTTACAGAAAGCAATAACAACAATGTTCTCCCTTCCTAAAGGTTCTGCTCTTTATTTTCTTTCTTTTTTTTTGACAATCTTTGTTTTGGAATTGATTTATCTCCGTGATTGAATTAAAGAACAACATTGGATTTGCTGCAAAAGGTTAAAGTTATTTAATCATTTGTAACTTTTTTTGTCAATCTTCATTTGAGGAATTAGCCATATTAATATCAGTGATATTAAATCCACATAGTTGCACGATAGCAAAGAGGTGAATAATCCCATCTGTGTTTACCTTTGGAGAGCATCTGCATTGGGTTACAGGCTGGGGGACAGTCACCTGTTGAGTCAGAGGCCCTTTGGGACAGCTGTCCCAACAGACAGGCTGGGGGACAGTCACCTGTTGAGTCAGAGGCCCTTCCCAACAGAGAGCATCTGCATTGGGTTACAGGCTGGGGGACAGTCACCTGTTGAGTCAGAGGCCCTTTGGGGGACAGCTGACAGGCTGGGGGACAGTCACCTGTTGAGTCCCAACAGACAGGCTCCCAACAGACAGGGGGGACATTCACCTGTTGAGTCAGAGGGACTACAGGACAGCTGTCCCAACAGACAGGCTGGGGGACAGTCACCTGTTGAGTCAGAGGACCTATGAGACAGCTGTCCCAACAGACAGGCTGGGGGACAGTCACCTGTTGAGTCAGAGGACCTATGAGACAGCTGTCCCAACAGACAGGCTGGGGGACAGTCACCTGTTGAGTCAGAGGACCTATGAGACAGCTGTCCCAACAGACAGGCTGGGGGACAGTCACCTGTTGAGTCAGAGGACCTATGAGACAGCTGTCCCAACAGACAGGCTGGGGGACAGTCACCTGTTGAGTCAGAGGGACTACAGGACAGCTGTCCCAACAGACAGGCTGGGGGACAGTCACCTGTTGAGTCAGAGGACCTATGAGACAGCTGTCCCAACAGACAGGCTGGGGGACAGTCACCTGTTGAGTCAGAGGACCTATGAGACAGCTGTCCCAACAGACAGGCTGGGGGACAGTCACCTGTTGAGTCAGAGAGGACAGCTGTCCCAACAGACAGGCTGGGACAGCTGTCCCAACAGACAGGCTGGGGGACAGTCACCTGTTGAGTCAGAGGACCCTATCAGAGGGAGACAGCTGTCCCAACAGACAGGCTGGGGGACAGTCACCTGTTGAGTCAGAGGACCTATGAGACAGCTGTCCCAACAGACAGGCTGGGGGACATTCACCTGTTGAGTCAGAGGGACTACAGGACAGCTGTCCCAACAGACAGGCTGGGGGAAAGTCACCTGTTGAGTCAGAGGACCTATGAGACAGCTGTCCCAACAGACAGAGAGGTGATGTGCCTTCGCCATCCGTTCGGTCACCGCTCCACTGCTCTAGCGAGGCTCTGTGTTATGTTCACAATCATTCGTTATGTTGTATCCGGGGAGAATATTGTCTTCTGTGCAGTCATTGGTTGTAATTTCTATCCGTACGGCCACTCAACTAACATATCATTTGATAAGCTCAGCCGTAATGATAGCGTAGCATCGTGATAGCTGTATAATATGACAGTGGATAGGGGATTTCCTTTCTGAGGAGGATTTGGATGTTTCGATGATATTGTCTGAGAGAGGACATTTAAACTAGGGGGAATTTACTTTGTATCTGTCTAACATAACCTGTGTTTTATTGCAGATTTGTTTGCTGTGAATAATGTCAGACGTCATTCGAGTGGATTTTCCCCACACGTTTCATTTTAAAAGCTGCCATTGTGAAACGTATGATATGAGGATTTGTGAAGGAGGCTTACAGTCTTTTTGGCGGAATGGTTTCCTACACTTCTATAGTTTCAAATTCTCAGTGTAACATATTGGCCTAGCAGGGTAACATCCAAAGCTTAAAGTTTCCATATTTTCCTCATACTCATCCATTTATTAAGCTTTTTCCCCCTCCACAGTGAACTGTTCATTCACAATACCTATATTGTTGGAAAAAAGGGGATCAGAATTAACTTATTTTAGAAAATGACCATGAAGTTACAGAAAGGGCACAGCGACATAATCTTCCTTCCTTCCTTCCTTCCTTCCTTCCTTCCTTCCTTCCTTCCTTCCTTCCTTCCTTCCTTCCTTCCTTCCTTCCTTCCTTCCTTCCTTCCTTCCTTCCTTCCTTCTTCCTTCCTTCCTTCCTTCCTTCCTTCCTTCCTTCCTTCCTTCCTTCCTTCCTTGCTTCCTTGCTTCCTTGCTTCCTTGCTTCCTTGCTTCCTTGCTTCCTTGCTTCCTTGCTTCCTTCCTTGCTTCCTTGCTTCCTTCCTTGCTTCCTTGCTTCCTCACTTCCTTCCCTTGCTTCCTTCCTTGCTTCCTTGCTTCCTTGCAGAGGGACTACAGGAGCTGTCCTTGCTTCCTTTGCTTCATTCCTTCCTTCCTTCCTTCCTTCCTTCCTTACTTACTTACTTCCTTCCTCCTCTCTCTATTTGGTGTAAGGGGTAATGAGTGTCAGGCTCATTCCTCTTATGGTAAAATATGCTATCTGTGCCTACCTGCCAGTCTATGTGTGTGCATCCAAATAGCACCCTTTTCCCTGTGTAGTGCACTACTTTTGACCAGGGCCCATAGCGACAACGTAGGGAAAAGGGTGCCATTTCGAACGCACCCTAAGTTAGAGTTCCATGTTAATCCTCATGAATGCATGACTTTGTGCACATGAATAAATACAAATCTGCTCGGCGGGTAATTGAGGTGCCGTTCCACTAACAAACGACAACACCATTTGTCAATTAGATCCCCCCCCCCCAATCTGGGGACCTGAGATGATTTATATCAAATGAAATCATTTACTAAAACCGTTAGAGTAGGACTCTCAGATCCACTAAGAACACACCTTTCCCACTGGTTTTCCATCCAGTCTACAGTCAGCTACTTAGCATTTAAAGGCCTCTATTATAATATAATATTCTGTCCTATTGTTTTTATGTGTGTTAGCATACTGTGTCTAACTCTATTGATTCAGTTATAAAATAGTACATCTCCTGAGTGGCGCAGCGGTCTAAGGCACTGCAACTCAGTGCAAGAGGCGTCACTACGGTCCCTGGTTTGATTCCAGGCTGTATCACATCCGGGCTGTGATTGGGAGTCCCATAGGGCGGTGCACAATTGGCCCCTGTGCCGTCCCGGGTTTGGCCGTGGTAGGCCGTCATTGTAAATAAGAATTTGTTCTTAACTGACTTGCCTAGTTAAATAAAGGAAGATAGCTATTGTATATTGCCTCAATATGTTTCACCCAGTAGAGACTCTTCGAGATTGAATTTCAAATGACCGAGTAGACAGTTGAGTAACAAAACCCTTTACTTTGTTTATCAAAGTGAAAACCTGGGGGCAACAGAGTGAAGACAGCAGATTCACGTTAATTTACCTCGGTAGACGTGATATTGGCAAACCCCCATAGAGGAGAGTACTGTTGCTTTTAAACAACATTGTGTGTGGCTGACTCAAATCAAATCAAATCCAATTTTATTTGTCACATACACATGGTTAGCAATGTTAATGCGAGTGTAGCGAAATGCTTGTGCTTCTAGTTCCGACAATGCAGTGATAACCAACAAGTAATCTAACTAACAATTCCAAAACTACTGTCTTATACACAGTGTAAGGGGATAAGGAATATGTACATAAGGATATATGAATGAGTGATGGTACAGAGCAGCATACAGTAGATGGTATCGAGTACAGTATATACATATGAGATGAATAATGTAGGGTAAGTAACATTATATAAGGCAGCATACAGTAGATGGTATCGAGTACAGTATATACATATGAGATGAATAATGTAGGGTAAGTAACATTATATAAGGCAGCATACAGTAGATGGTATCGAGTACAGTATATACATATGAGATGAATAATGTAGGGTAAGTAACATTATATAAGGCAGCATACAGTAGATGGTATCGAGTACAGTATATACATATGAGATGAATAATGTAGGGTAAGTAACATTATATAAGGTAGCATACAGTAGATGGTATCGAGTACAGTATATACATATGAGATGAATAATGTAGGGTAAGTACCATTATATAAGGCAGCACACAGTAGATGGTATCGAGTACAGTATATACATATGAGATGAATAATGTAGGGTAAGTAACATTATATAAGGCAGCATACAGTAGATGGTATCGAGTACAGTATATACATATGAGATGAATAATGTAGGGTAAGTAACATTATATAAGGCAGCATACAGTAGATGATGTAGAGTACAGTATATACATATGAGATGAATAATGTAGGGTAAGTAACATTATATAAGGCAGCATACAGTAGATGATGTAGAGTACAGTATATACATATGAGATGAATAATGTAGGGTAAGTAACATTATATAAGGCAGCATAAAATAGATGGTATCGAGTACAGTATATACATATTAGATGAATAATGTAGGGTAAGTAACATTATATAAGGCAGCATACAGTAGATGGTATCGAGTACAGTATATACATATGAGATGAATAATGTAGGGTAAGTAACATTATATAAGGCAGCATACAGTAGATGGTATCGAGTACAGTATATACATATGAGATGAATAATGTAGGGTAAGTAACATTATATAAGGCAGCATACAGTAGATGGTATCGAGTACAGTATATACATATGAGATGAATAATGTAGGGTAAGTAACATTATATAAGACAGCATACAGTAGATGGTATCGAGTACAGTATATACATATGAGATGAATAATGTAGGGTAAGTAACATTATATAAGGCAGCATACAGTAGATGGTATCGAGTACAGTATATACATATGAGATGAATAATGTAGGGTAAGTAACATTATATAAGGCAGCATACAGTAGATGGTATCGAGTACAGTATATACATATGAGATGAATAATGTAGGGTAAGTAACATTATATAAGGCAGCATACAGTAGATGGTATCGAGTACAGTATATACATATGAGATGAATAATGTAGGGTAAGTAACATTATATAAGGCAGCATACAGTAGATGGTATTGAGTACAGTATATACATATGAGATGAATAATGTAGGGTAAGTAACATTATATAAGGCAGCATACAGTAGATGGTATCGAGTACAGTATATACATATGAGATGAATAATGTAGGGTAAGTAACATTATATAAGGCAGCATACAGTAGATGGTATCGAGTACAGTATATACATATGAGATGAATAATGTAGGGTAAGTAACATTACATACAGTAGCTGAGAGTTTTCACAGGCATAGAAGCAGTGGTCCTGCTTCATTTAAATAATTAACTGAATTATTTTTCAACAGACAGACACAGAATGGTAAATATTCATTGTTACTTATCTCCTGTGATTTGAAGCCTACTATGAACAGAACAATCAACGTTAAATAGATTTATATTTAATATATTATATATTATATTATAATTATATTATATTTATATGTCATTTACAAACTGAGTTACACATTTTCTTGGGTGTTCAATATCTCCCTAGAAAAGCAAAGCCTTGGAAGCTGCATTGATTTCCGAAGTCCTCGTCCCCACTCCTGCCTTTGTGCCTGCTTGCTTGACCCACTTATTCGCTCATCTTTCCTACTTTTCTCAGGAGGGTTATGCTTGGGTACTGCTTTCGCCATTACTGAGTGGACGGCAGCCAGCTACCCTGTACAGACTCTCTGAATGAGTTAGGTGATACCGGCTCAGCAAGTCAACATCATAAATCACCAGACAAATTGACGCAAGTGCCACAGGAGAGAAGATCCTTCTAGGAGTCTTAGAAGACCACATAGAGGCAATAATAACCTCAGTGGTGATGCTAGCTGATGGGTATTGACAAAGCACTGAGTTAGACCTAAACCATGGCCCTTATCCCCCTCTGCAATGATCCAGCCTTGCAGCAGCGTCCACTGTAAAACCCATCGCTATAGCTATACATTTTATTATACACGTCAATGTTTATTGATCAGAACCCTGTCAGCAGAGTAATAAAACGCTATTTAAACTTCAGAGTGGAGACAGGGTATTAACGCCAAAATAGACAATAAAAAAAAACGGTTGGTACAATGAGTCGTCTCATTTAGCGTTTTATTTTGAGACGTATCATAGTATCAAAAGAGCGAGGTAACAGAATGACTCATTCATACACAATAACCTCACAATTTGTCCATGAAAAACACTCACAATAACCTCACAATTTGTCCATGAAAAACACTCACAATAACCTCACAATTTGTCCATGAAAAACACTCACAATAACCTCACAATTTGTCCATGAAAAACACTCACAATAACCTCACAATTTGTCCATGAAAAACACTCACAATAACCTCACAATTTGTCCATGAAAAACACTCACAATAACCTCACAATTTGTCCATGAAAAACACTCACAATAACCTCACAATTTGTCCATGAAAAACACTCACAATAACCTCACAATTTGTCCATGAAAAACACTCACAATAACCTCACAATTTGTCCATGAAAAACACTCACAATAACCTCACAATTTGTCCATGAAAAACACTCACAATAACCTCACAATTTGTCCATGAAAAACACTCACAATAACCTCACAATTTGTCCATGAAAAACACTCACAATAACCTCACCAAACAAAGAACACTTGTTTTTCCTTCCCATTCAGTACACACAAAAAAATGTCCGACTGCTTTCATTAAAACGTGCTCAAAAAAAAGTATTAATAAATACAGTTGCGTACTCTAATTACGCTCTAAAACATTTAATGGGTAAAGCAACCAACTTTTAGGCCTGCTGAGCCTTCCTCAGGGTTAAATGGTTAATGCACCAGGTTATGTGGACAAACAATTAATAATGCAGCTAATGAACACGGTGCTGGGGTGTGTCATAGTAATTAAGGTAACGAGGGATGGAAAAAGTGGAACTGTTTAAGAGAAAAATAAAAATGTCAAGATGTTAAACAGACGGGGTAGTTATTTACATCACCTTATGGTAATATAATGAAATATAATAGAAAACCATCATGTTAATATCGACAATCATTACTGTTACTATCAAGTTGCTTTCATCTCTGTTTCATTATTTCATCTAATATCTTCTTGTTAATTCAAGCGAAGTGCATAATGAGCATCATCAACATGGGAAGCATGATATGTAATCCTGAGGGCAAAACATTATTTTCATTGGATTGAAATGCCGATAGAAAAAGGGGGCCTAAAGATCAGTCAAAATTCAAACCACCAACGTTTATAAGACATCCGATGGGCCTCCCTCTGTAGTCCCCTCAACAAGACTTCTTCTATGGTCCTCAAAGCTCTTTGAAGAACCGTAGGGTTCTTGGCTCTGAACACGGCCCCTTAAAGGTTCTTCCAAAGAACCCCGTAGGAGGTGGACGTTCATCGAGGAACCTCCTTAGTTGGTGGGGGTCTTTGCAGGAACCTAACTGCCCAACTGAAACATTTTGGATTTGAAAGGACAGCAGGCGCAGGCACTTAACTGAAAAATGTAAAGATCTCCATATTTTAAGGTAAGGTTTGTCCCTTCTGTGATCTAAATTGATATTTATACTTTATAATGAATGACACCATCTATCTTTTCATATTTGTGCCAATATTTCTAAAACAGAAAATGGACACAATTCAATGGATATCAATCAGCAAAGAGGTAAGAATATGTTTGAAGGCTTGATGGGTGGAGATGACTGACGTGCTCGCTTATTTTTTGTCTGAATCTGCAAGTACAGACAAGGAGGCAGACAAAGGTATGTGAATCGATATTGGGTTGTCGTACAGATCACATGTAGGGTCATCATATTTACCATCCTCCTCCCTGTCCTCTTCAATGAATATCTCATGGGCCTCTCTACATTACGGACATGGTGTGTGTGTATGTGAATGACAACAATTATCAAAACAGTTGTTGTTTTTTCATTCACATTCACCACAAAAAAAATGAGGTATGAATTCTGTCATGTGCATGTTTTGTTAATCATCTGTATAATTACTATTTTTTTTTTGGGGGGTTTACAGACTTCACCCTCCCTACACCTCTGATGAATATCAGTGGGAAACCTGTTCAACCACCGTGCGCTGCTAAATCATTCTGGCTATGGATACGGAGAACATTGACACATTAACATCACCACGCCAGAGGATATACCCGTTGGACTTGGGGCTCTGCTGAGAGATTACCTCATATCTAGATTTTATATTTTTTATTCTGCTTCGCTCTAAATAAATATATTATTAACACTGAAGGAAAAAAAGTATTGTGTTATTGTTGTCATTTTTAAGCGTATTATTATTGGTAATAACTTTGGAGGAGGGGTGGGTAGTTTAAAAATGAACCACACAAGGTTCTTCAAAAGGGTTATTTGAGGATTCATTATAAGGGGCTCATTGACGATGGAGGTTTATCCCACAGTTTCAATTTGAAGAACCACTAAAGGATCCTCCAGGAACCTTTTTTCTTCTTATGAGTGTCGTACGGTCTCAATGTTAGCTCCTCCCCTTGGAGGAGGTACCTGTGTATTTGAGGGAGGAGATTGGCTGGTTCGCTTCAACAAGGTGTGCTGCTACTGGATAGTCATTGTTCTTACACCTGATTGAGCTGCAGTGTTCAGCTATTTGTCCTTTTACCCAAAGCTAAGCTTTTCCTTTACTTAGATGTGTGTGTATTAGGTATTGTTAGAGGGGAATTGTTAGATTACATGTTAGATATTGCTGCACTGTCAGAACTAGAAGCACAGAACTAGAAGCACAGGGGCCTCCCGGGTGGCGCAGTGGTCTAGGGCACTGCATCGCAGTACTAGCTGTGCCACCAGAGACTCTGGGTTCAAGCCCAGGCAGCCGGCCACGACCGGGAGGTCCATGGGACGACGCACAATTGGCCTAGAGTCGTCCAGGTTAGGGAGGGTTTGTCCGGTAGGGATTTCCCTAGCAACTCCTGTGGCGGGCCGGGCGCAGTGCACGCTAACCAGGTCACCAGGTGCACGGTGTTTCCTCTGACATATTGGTGCGGCTGGCTTCCGGGTTGGATGCGCAGTGTGGCTTGGTTGGGTTAGGTTGGGTTGTGTTTACGAGGAAGGCTTTCGACCTTCGTCTCTCCCGAGCCCGTATGGGAGTTGTAGGGATGAGACAAGATAGTAACTACTAACAATTGGATACCACGAAAAGGGGGTAAAAAAAATAAACATTTCGCTACACACGCAATAACATCTGCTAACTATGTGTATGTGACCAATAACATCTGCTAACTATGTGTATGTGACCAATAACATCTGCTAACTATGTGTATGTGACCAATAACATCTGCTAACTATGTGTATGTGACCAATAACTTTTGATTTGATTTGACAAAACAAGTGATGAGATAAATGAGATGA
The DNA here is from genome assembly GCF_023373465.1 of Oncorhynchus keta. NCBI lineage: Eukaryota > Metazoa > Chordata > Actinopteri > Salmoniformes > Salmonidae > Oncorhynchus > Oncorhynchus keta. The sequence continues at coordinate 7,333,847 of NC_068450.1, read as the reverse complement.
AACACCTGATAGGTCATTTTCAGCCAATATGCGGGAGTTTGAGGAAGGACGTCCTTGTGGTGCTGTTGCATTGTGTGCATAAGCCACATCTGTTATCCCAATTTGGGATGGGTGCCAATAGTGTCTGATTGGGCTGAATGTAAAACTTGCTCAACTAGAGAGGATAAGGGGAGACTAGCGGAGGCTTGGGGACACTAGGGCGGACTAGTTGAGACTGGCAGGCTGAGTTTAAGCTAAGTTCCTCTGGAAGGCTACATCGTAATTGCTAATAGGGTTGACAAGAGGCTTGGGCCAGGTCTGTTGAGATCCTCTCTTCCTCCCTAGGATTAGCATGTTTAAGAGGCTTGGGCCAGGTCTGTTGAGATCCTCTCTTCCTCCCTAGGATTTGCATGTTTAAGAGGCTTGGGCCAGGTCTGTTGAGATCCTCTCTTCCTCCCTAGGATTAGCATGTTTAAGAGGCTTGGGCCAGGTCTGCTGAGATCCTCTCTTCCTCCCTAGGATTAGCATGTTTAAGAGGCTTGGGCCAGGTCTGTTGAGATCCTCTCTTCCTCCCTAGGATTAGCATGTTTAAGAGGCTTGGGCCAGGTCTGTTGAGATCCTCTCTTCCTCCCTAGGATTAGTATGTTTAAGAGGCTTGGGCCAGGTCTGCTGAGGTCCTCTCTTCCTCCCTAGGATTAGCATGTTTAAGCGGCTTGGGCCAGGTCTGCTGAGATCCTCTCTTCCTCCCTAAGATTAGCATGTTTAAGAGGCTTGGGCCAGGTCTGCTGAGATCCTCTCTTCCTCCCTAAGATTAGCATGTTTAAGAGGCTTGGGCCAGGTCTGCTGAGGTCCTCTCTTCCTCCCTAGGATTAGCATGTTTAAGCGGCTTGGGCCAGGTCTGCTGAGATCCTCTCTTCCTCCCTAGGATTAGCATGTTTAAGAGGCTTGGGCCAGGTCTGTTGAGATCCTCTCTTCCTCCCTAGGATTAGCATGTTTAAGCGGCTTGGGCCAGGTCTGTTGAGATCCTCTCTTCCTCCCTAGGATTAGTATGTTTAAGAGGCTTCCTTCCAACAAACTAGAATGGGTTGTTGTAACTATAAGGACCAGGATTGAGGAGAAAAGGACTTACCAATTTGGTAATGTTGTCCTATTTTCTAACGACTTCTTGTTGCGAGCTATCTTCATAAGAGTTTGTTGAAGTCATCACGGATAGGCTCCACTTGGCTTTACCTGCTGTCTGCAAAGCACTAGCTAGCTAAGTAGGACTTCCACACTCATTTCGTGTCCACTTTCTTTCCCCCCTCTAGCACAGTGCTGTGTCTCAACACTCAGTATTTGTTTTCAAGTATTTCATGAAGAATGAGGAATTGTCATTGGACTGTAATGCAGAGGGCAACATTGTTTTGTTCTCATTGTTAATGGTTTGGGTATTATACAAATAATCTACTTATCCCAGTGTTTATACAAAGAAGCATACTAATTCATCTGAATTCTGTATATTGGGAAAATAATGATAACTCCATGATAGTGGCTTGATCTCTCTCTCTCTGCGCTGTAGACATTTTGTTGCCGATAATATGATAAAGAAATATCTTGGTTCATGGCTTTATAAGAGTTGTCAAGTATGGATGGAGATACCAATACAGCTCGCGCCATTGAATCGTTAACCCAATTCTCTCTTTGGAAGTAATATTCATTCCCTATTTAGTTCAATGAAAAGATAATACAACACAACATAAAGTAAGACATTGGTCTTAAATCATTTTGAAAAAAAACACATAGCAGTTTTTTTACGTGGTAAGTTATTCAATAAAATTCACAGAATGTTCTGTATAGGCTGCTATTACTTCTTCCAGACGGTCTCCAGAACTTGAGATGTGAATACACAGCGAGTTACAATGACAACTTTGCTATTGTTGTGGTCTGGTTTAAATTGCAGCCATTGTCTGTGTGACAGTTACAACATGTACATTTTATTCAACATGTTCAAAGAAGAAAGTTAGAAAACTAAAACACTTTTAACTGAGTCCTGGTAGCAGCGAGAAACCCTGAGCTCATTGAAGTCTCCTCTCTCTCTGATCTTTCCTTTCATTGCAATGGGACTTGCATTTCGATATGAGCGGGGTTTGAGTAAAGAGTATATTGCTCTCTTTGCTAGTTAAATGTTTAAATAAGACATGCAATTTGAATTGGTGCAGAGCTCATCAATATGAAATTGGTGCAGCAGAGTGAAACAGAATGGAAGGAGACAGGCCTGAATGGACACTTCATTCCTCCATTCCTCTAAACCCAGTAGGCCCTTTGCTGAAGCCTGCATCATTCCAAGAAATAAAAACACTCTTCAGTCCTCCATTCCTCTAAACCCAGTAGGCCCTTTGCTGAAGCCTGCATCATTCCAAGAAATAAAAACACTCTTCAGTCCTCCATTCCTCTAAACCCAGTAGGCCCTTTGCTGAAGCCTGCATCATTCCAACAAATAAAAACATTTGAAGGCTTTTTTTCGTTGCTTTTGAGGCTTTGAGGCTTCTCCTTGATAGCAATATGGAGACACTAAACATGTGAATCAAACCTCTAAATATCTTTAATCAGTATCTTTGTATGTTTACTACGTAGCTATCGTCTGAGTAATACCATTCATTGTAAATATTGGACCTGCATGGATGTGACTTGGTCTGTTGTTAACATGTAAATAAGCTACTGTGTATCCCAGGATGTCCATATTCCCCTGTATAGTTTAACCCCCAGCATATCCATATTCCCTACTTGTCCAATACATCAGGTATTTGTTACAGTATAAGATTTTCCAAATATTCAGACACCCCCACCCACCCCTACAAATGATGCTACGCTTGAAGATACATAACAAATTATGAAATGTTTTTTTCTTTATCTTTGTGCTTGTAATGATCTTGATGAGTCTGATACCAAATAGCGTTTGACCAGAGATTTTCTATATATACAAATACCAGAGCCCTATGGCACCCTAATCCCTATATATAGTGCACTACTTTTGACCAGAGCCCTATGGCACCCTAATCCCTATATATAGTGCACTACTTTTGACCAGAGCCCTATGGCACCCTAATCCCTATATATAGTGCACTACTTTTGACCAGAGCCCTATGGCACCCTAATCCCTATATATAGTGCACTACTTTTGACCAGAGCCCTATGGCACCCTAATCCCTATATATAGTGCACTACTTTTGACCAGAGTCCTATGGCACCCTAATCCCTATATATAGTGCACTACTTTTGACCAGAGTCCTATGGCACCCTAATCCCTATATAGTGGACAACTCTTGACCAGAGGTACAAACTATTAAAAAGTATCTGTGAAAGCTGAAACTCCCTAGGACACGCACACGTAACATGTTTTGATCTATGACGCTCACAAGCTATACAAGACTCGTTAGAATGTAAGGGGTACTTCTACATATAAGATCAGAGGAAATCTCAGGACATAGTGTCTATATTAATGAAATAAGATCACATAGTTGCTATCACAAACTCCAATCTCCACAGAGTTGTCACTGACTAGTTGGATATTCATTTTTGAGTGAAAAAAATATTTACATATATGTACTTTTGCTTTGTGACCCACCAAATTTGAAATAATGTTTTTTAAATTGTATAAAAGTAGAGACTCAGAGCTAGAAAATTGTTTATCATACACTGCATTTGAGGAAACAATGGGAAAGTAATTCTGCTTTGAAAGTTGATCAACTTTGTAACCCCTCTTTTGAGAAAATGTCCCTGGAATGTTTTGTTACACCTACTGGAGAGCTCTTCTTTGTCTACACCCATTCAGCATCATTCACACCCTCTTAAGCCTTAGTCCTACCCGTCTCTTTAAGGATTCACAGTGTAGTAAACAACCAAAGATTTCAAGACTAAACGTGGTGAAATTAGTATCAGAAATGAGTTGTAAAAATAAACCTTACCTGGCCTTTGAGCTATATCCTAATCTGACTTTGTTGCAGGTTATGTTGTTCTTCACATCACTGTCTCTGGTAAACACACGCTATATAAAATACAATCACATGCATAGGACACAGAAGGTGTAATCAGTACAATGAAATGGTTACTTACCTAATGGAGTCTTTTGTTTAGACATGTAGCTAGCTAGCTAAACAATCAACCATAATCCCAACCCATACTACCATGGACCATGCATGACTCAGCAGGTAGCTAAAGATAACCAACTAGGTTCAATGATCGCTAGCTAGCTAACATTAGGCTATAGCTAGCAATGCAAATGTGTTTCTGAGATACAAATAATATTGCGACACAGATCATACACATAACGTTATCTAGCGAGCTAGCCAGCTAAAATTAGCTACCTAGCAAACAATTTGCTTTAACTTGCAATGAACATAACTTTCTGACAAAATTGTAAATGCATAATATCTGAAAATGTAGCTAGCTAGACAATCTTACCCATATACATGGATGAACGCTTCTCCTTCTCTGTCATGGAGGCCATGGTTCCCCTTTAGTTTGAAGATGTAATCCAGAGACAGGTGTTTCATACAACTGACGTCTGTGTTCTTTTTTCGACTCTCTGCATTTAGCAATCATCTCTCTACTTTCACAGGGCATTCCACTGATTTCAAAACTCTGTCAACTTCTTCCGTGACAACAGCACTGTTGATCGCCTTTTTCTTCCTCATCACTGTCATCAGAATACTCTACAATGTCTGGTTCAATGTACATGTTTCACCTAAATTAGGGATTTCTTCATCGTCTGATTCATTTTAAGTCAGAGAGAGTCAGCATGGCTCAATCATCCTGCAGAAAAGAAGTCCATCACAAATTTTTCCCACTGATCTTTGTTGATAGCAGCTGTTAACTGCAGAGCAGCAAAGTTGAGAACAGTAGCAACACTTTTTCAGTTCTTCATGATATCTTTAAAAAAAAGCAATGGTAGAAAGGATTATTTACAAATACTGAGCAGCTCGTGTGAAAGACAGAATCATGCTACATGGCCGACCAATCCAAACTCATCTCTCGGCATGTCCAGTCTATCAATTATCTCAGCCAATCATGGCTAGCGGCAAGGTTACTGAATAGAGGATGGTAGAACACTTCATTGTGAGACTACATGTAAGGGCTGGGTATGCAGATAAATAACAGTCAGATAAATGGAAAGAATATTGTTCCTGGGACTAGGGACTGATAGGGTTTAAGCCGCACTTAAGCTACATTTAAGAAAAACATAGGTTACTTCACTAACGTTACTTTCAAAAAGTAGTTCAATATGTCCAAACTACTTTGTGAAAAAATTATCATGTGAAAATGTAAGAACAAATTGTACAAATTGCAAGAACAAATCACTTTGAGGTCATATGTTCACGAAATGTATAATTTATCCTATTAACCCCCTACGATCAATGTTAGCGTAATAAAAAAAATCCCATAAAAATCTGTCAGTTTAAGCACTGGATGTTGAGACCTGCTCTGTTCCAGTTCTGTACGTCCTCTGAGAACTGCTCTGTTCCAGTTCTGTACGTCCTCTGAGAACTGCTCTGTTCCTGTTCTGTACGTCCTCTGAGAACTGCTCTGTTCCAGTTCTGTATGTCCTCTGAGAACTGCTCTGTTCCAGTTCTGTATGTTCTCTGAGAACTGTTCCTGTTCTGTTCGTCCTCAGTTCTGTTCCATGTTCCTCTGAGAACTGCTCTGTTCCAGTTCTGCTGAGAACTGCTCTGTTCCAGTTCTGTATGTTCTCTGAGAACTGCTCTGTTCCAGTTCTGTATGTCCTCTGAGAACTGCTCTGTTCCAGTTCTGTATGTCCTCTGAGAACTGCTCTGTTCCAGTTCTGTACGTCCTCTGAGAACTGCTCTGTTCCAGTTCTGTACGTCCTCTGAGAACTGCTCTGTTCCAGTTCTGTATGTCCTCTGAGAACTGCTCTGTTCCAGTTCTGTACGTCCTCTGAGAACTGCTCTGTTCCAGTTCTGTATGTCCTCTGAGAACTGCTCTGTTCCAGTTCTGTATGTCCTCTGAGAACTGCTCTGTTCCAGTTCTGTATGTCCTCTGAGAACTGCTCTGTTCCAGTTCTGTATGTCCTCTGAGAACTGCTCTGTTCCAGTTCTGTACGTACTCTGAGAGCTGCTCTGTTCCAATTCTGTATGTCCTCTGAGAACTGCTCTGTTCTTGTTCGTTATGTCCTCTGAGAACTGCTCTGTTCCAGTTCTGTATGTTCTCTGAGAACTGCTCTGTTCTTGTTTGTTATGTCCTCTGAGAACTGCTCTGTTCCAGTTCTGTATGTTCTCTGAGAACTGCTCTGTTCTTGTTCGTTATGTCCTCTGAGAACTGCTCTGTTCCAGTTCTGTACGTCCTCTGAGAACTGCTCTGTTCCAGTTCTGTATGTTCTCTGAGAACTGCTCTGTTCCAGTTCTGTATGTTCTCTGAGAACTGCTCTGTTCTTGTTCGTTATGTCCTCTGAGAACTGCTCTGTTCCAGTTCTGTACGTCCTCTGAGAACTTCTCTGTTCCAGTTCTGTATGTTCTCTGAGAACTGCTCTGTTCCTGTTCTGTACGTCCTCTGAGAGCTGCTCTGTTCCAGTTCTGTACGTCCTCTGAGAACTGCTCTGTTCCAGTTCTGTATGTCCTCTGAGAACTGCTCTGTTCCAGTTCTGTATGTTCTCTGAGAACTGCTCTGTTCTTGTTCGTTATGTCCTCTGAGAACTGCTCTGTTCCAGTTCTGTACGTCCTCTGAGAACTTCTCTGTTCCAGTTCTGTATGTTCTCTGAGAACTGCTCTGTTCCTGTTCTGTACGTCCTCTGAGAGCTGCTCTGTTCCAGTTCTGTACGTCCTCTGAGAGCTGCTCTGTTCCAGTTCTGTACGTCCTCTGAGAGCTGCTCTGTTCCAGTTCTGTATGTCCTCTGAGAACTTCTCTGTTCCAGTTCTGTACGTACTCTGAGAACTGCTCTGTTCTTGTTCTATATGCCCTCCGAGAGCCGCTCTGTTCTCAGAGCCCTCTGTGACCTATTGGGATGATGAATCAGGGTTTATAGGCCTTCATGAGGCCAGGGAGACCAATCTGGGAGATCGGCTGTTAAAATAAGACATAGCATGACCAAACTGCTTTAAATAGCTCCCAGGCTCCCAGGCATATGGCCTGGGCTTCAACCACAGACCTGACTGCACATTAGTGTCCCCCAAACATACGTCCTGTGATGAGGCCAGTTGATTTCCAGAGTAATAGCCAGGCTGGTAGTTCTATATCTCATAATTATGTTCATTAAATGGGTCCGTGGTGTACATTTATTTTTGTTCTTTCTTCTAAAACTGATTAAACCATTTTCAACAAAGCGCTATGAATCATTGTACGTTTCCTAAATTGTTTAGCAGTGTGTCCTTCCCTGAATATCCCCTGCTTTGTATCAAACTAAAAACTAAGAAAAGATCTACATAATTAAATGACACACCATCATGTCTGTAGTGGCCGGGGACACAGAATAAATGTGATACCTTACTGTTAGTCTATTGTCTACAGCTGATGAACCACTCTCTTTGATGTGATGTCCCTTTTATCATTAAAGGCCCTCAACACAACACTGATCCCCTCTCCGCACCGCAGGCTGACTAACACAATATTAACTATTCAAAAATTACTACGTTTTTGAATATTACATTGACATTTGATTTGATTATCGTGAATTATTTATATTACGATTTTGGGGGGATATTTTATGGAATTTAACTAAATGGATACATCTTCATTTGCTCGTTGCAGACAGAGAAATAAAAGTCAATGTGAAAATGAGTGTTTACTGTCAATATCTGCACCTACAGTCTATAAAAAATAGGTTATATTTCTTTAACCTTTATTTAACCTTTATTTAACAAGTCAGTTAAAAACAAATTCTTATTTACAATCACAATGACGCTGGGCCAATTGTACGCCGCCCTATGGGACTCCCAAACACAGCCGGTTGTGATACAGCCCATGATTAAACCAGGGTCTGTATTGACGCCTCTAGCACTGAGATGTAGTGCCTTAGACCGCTGCCCCACTCATTTAAATAATGAGGTCGCAGTTGTAATATAAGCACAATGTTACTGCCCACTCCCGGATCGTGCAACATTTGTCCATTATTATTTTCAAAGTTCTTCAAGCTCTGTAAATGTGGTTGTTGCTCATTGCTAGACAAACATTTGCACGTATTGCGATAGATTTTTAAGTAGATATAAGTCAAAACCGTAAGTAAAAAACAGGAACATTCACTGTCTTCTCGGTAGACAACTCCAGTGTAAATCTGGCCTTGTATTTTAGGTTATTGAAAGCTGATTTCATCTCCCGGTGTCCGGTGGAAAGCAGACTGAAGCAGGTTTTTCCTGAAATACTCCCCAGTACTTAATGATTACAGGCATACCTGTGACATGAGTGGTCCTTCTGTAGCTCAGTTGGTAGAGCATGGCGCTTGTAATGCCAGGGTAGGACGTTCGATCCCCGGGACCACCCATACGTAGAATGTATGCACACATGACTGTAAGTCGCTTTGGATAAAAGCGTCTGCTAAATGGCATATATTATTATATTATTACTCATGAGTGGTACTCAGCAATGTGTTGTATTGGATTTGCAGCAAACAAACTGTAACACTTTGTATCGAAGAAAAAAATATTTTTTTTTAATTCATTTTTTTAAAGTATTAGTTTAGTGCCTTTTTTGCAAACAGGATTCATGTTTTGGAATATTTTTTATTCTGTACAGGCTTCATTCTTTTCACTCTGTCATTTAGGTTAGTATTGTAGAGTAACTACAGTGTTTTTATTCCATCCTCAGTTTTCTCCTATTACAGCCATTAAACTTGTGTAACTGTTTTTAATGTCACCATTGGCCTCATGGTGCAAATAACTCAGTGGTTTCCTTTCTCTCCAGCAACAGAGTTAAGAAGGACGCCTGTATCTTTGTAGTGACTGGGTGTACTGATACGACATCCAAAGTGTAATTATTAACTTCACCATGCTCAAAGGGATATTCAAGGTACGCTTTTTTTCATTTTTAAATTGGTATCTACCAATAGGTGCTCTTCTTTACAAAGCATGGGAAAACTTACCTGCTCTTTGTGATTGAATCTGTGTTTGAAATGCCCTGCTTGACTGAGGGACCTTACAGATAATTGTACGTGTGGGGACAGAGATGAGGTTGTCATTCAAAAATCATGTTAAAGGACCAGACTTTTTTTTTTCAGTTTTCGCCTAAAATTACATACCAAATCTAACTGCCTGTAGCTCAGGACCTGAAGCAAGGATATGCATATTATTGATACCATTTGAAAGGAAACACTTTGAAGTTTGTGGAAATGTGAAAGGAATGTAGGAGAATATAACACATTAGATCTGGTAAAAGATCATCCAAACAAAAAAAACATAAAAAAATGTTGTTTGTTTTTTTGTTCCATCATCTTTGAAATGCAAGAGAAAGGCCATACTACAATATTGCAGTTTAGGCGCAATTTAGAGTGTGGCCTCTAGATGGCAGCAGTGTGTTTGCAAAGCTATAGATTGATCCAGCGAAACATAGCCATACCGGACAATATTCTATTTCAAGTCTGCCCAAATGTGCCGAATTTGTACATAACTATAGAACATACAAAACATTCAAGAACAAAAATTATATGGTAATACAAATTTTAAGTTTACACACTCCCAGAAATGTTCATGATGGATCATTAGCTTATTTATTTAGCCATTATTTTACCAGGTAAGTTGACTGAGAACACGTTCCATTTTCAGCAACGACCTGGGGAATAGTTACAGGGGAGAGGAGGGGGGTTAATGAGCCAATTGTAAACTGGGGATTATTAGGTGACCATGATGGTTTGAGGAATTTAGCCAGGACAACAGGGTTAGCACCCCTACTCTTACGATAAGTGCCATGGGATCTATAATGTCCTCAGAGAGTCAGGACACCCGTTTAACATCCCCCTAAACCCAGTGTCCCCAATCACTACCCTGGGGCATTGGGATATTTTTTTTAGGCCAGAGGAAAGAGTGCCTTCTACTGGCCCTCCAACACCACTTCCAGCAGCATCTGGTCTCCCATCCAGGAACTGACCAGGACCAACCCTGCTTAGCATCAGAAGCAAGCCAGCAGCGGTATGCAGGGTGGTATGCTGCTGGCATACACTAACTTTCACACATCTAGATGTCCGGGTGGGGTGGGGTGGAGCCAGAGACAGCAGTTGGGTCAAACTGTAAAACCCCAGTTCCTACATTTGAATATAAAAATAGATTTTATCAAACAAAACTATGCTACATTTTATCTCTTTATCTCTAAATATTACTAACTGTAAAACCCATCCTACATTTGAATATAAAAATAGATTTTGTCAAACAAAACTATTATCTCTGTGACCCTGAGGATTACAAATCAGAGCCAGATTACTGAATGTAGGTACATTATTTACCTTCAGAGGTGAACGTATCAAACCAGTTGCCGTGATAAAAGTGTTTGTTGTTGTTCTTCACTCTCCTCAAACAACAGCATGGTATTTGTTCACTGTAACAGCTACTGTTAATTGGACAGTGCAGTTAGATTAAGAAGAATGTAAGCTTTCTGCCCATGTCAGACATGTCTATGTCCTGGAAAGTTGGTTGTTACTTACGAACATCATGCCAATCACATTAGCGCACGTTAGCTCAACCATCCCGATATAGGGACACCGATCCCGTAGACGTTAAACACTATTATTGCACACAGAGTGAATCCATGCAACTTATTATGTGACTTGTTAAGTACATTTTTACACCTGAACATATTTAGGTTTGCCATAACAAAGGGATTGAAATACTTATTGACAGCTTTTACATGTTTCATTAATTTGTAAACATTTCGACACATAATTCCACACTACCATGATATAGTGTGAAGGCCAGTGACAAAACATCTAAATGAAACCATTTATTTACAGCATTCTCAGATTGCATGGCCATCTCCCAAATGGCACCCTCTTCCCTACTGTGCACATAGGCTTGTGGTCAAAAGTAGTGTACTATGTAGTGAATATTGACCTCAAGAGCAGGGTCAAGTCAGTTGGTCATTTTACAACTGGTGCAAATTCCCGAGTGGCGCAGTTGTCTAAGGCACTGCATGTCAGTGCCAGAGGTGTCACTACTGTCCCTGGTTTGAATCCAGGCTGTATCACATCTTGCTGTGCACAATTGTACCAGCGTCATCCGGGTTTGGGAAAGCCTTGATTGTAAATAAGAATTTGTTCTTAAACTGACTTGCCTAGTTAAATGCATGTTAAATATGATAAGTCACAGCAGGTCATGTTATTCTGTTTACCAGTAGCTCATATTACTCAACTGTTGTCAAGAGACACTGTTGCTTAGACCATTTTGGGAGCAGCTGTAGTGCCCATTGCCTCCCATTCCTTGCATGTGCTTTGTAGTGCACTCTCTTGGTTTGGAGTTGGTTTGGAATTGTTAATGGCTGGCTTTATCTGAGAGCTTCTTGAGTCAGTAAATGCCACTCCAACGTTGCCTATTTGTCATGTTGCCATAACAACAGGTCTGTTGTGAATGTTACTTAGCCATCAAAAAGTAACTGGCACATGAATGAACTAACAATCATTTTCAATGCTTTAAAAAAATATATATAAAGTCTAATAACTGTAGATATTTTGTTAGACGTTCTGAAGTCATTTGTTGTAAATATCATGTGCTTCCTGGAAAACCATAGACCAATAAAGCAGCATCATTATTGTACAGTTCTTTGAACAAATTCATTTCCACGTATGAGTTGAACTCCTACAGCACAACCTGAGGCCCTTACACAAAAACTAGATTTCTATATCTTCGACATATTCCTCGATGGCTAGATACAAAACTAGATTTCTATATCCTCGACATATTCCTCGATGGCTAGATACAAAACTAGATTTCTATATCCTCGACATATTCCTCGATGACTAGATACGAATTATACATTAAGAAGTCAAGATCTTTGTCACTCTATAAAATACTTTAAAATACCAAACTGCACACACACATGTATACACGTTTGTGTTTTTAAAAAAAAAGAAAGTTTTACAAACAATGAAAAGTCACTATTTCTCTGAAATATTCTTTGGGGCATGTCAAAGCAGGTCATATCTCCATCCAAATGTCAGCTGTTTGGTCTTTTCCTGGAGCATTTGAAATTTAAGTGTTTTTCTTCTCACTAAATGTCACTGACAGCTTTTGACAAGAACCCTTAAGTTAGCAACCTGTCATCCTGTATTTGCAAACAGCCTACATGTTCCTCTCAGATAGAAAAAGGGAGAAGGAGGTGCATTTTGACAGCAGGGATGGTTTTTCTCCACAAACACCAACTCATGCATATTCAATAGGCCATTTGTACAAACGGTGTGATGCTTATAATAATAAAAATATTCCAAAACATAATCCTGTTTGCAAAAAGGCATAAACTAATACTTTAAAAAAATGAATTAAAAAAAAGATTTTTTCTTCGATACAAAGTGTTACAGTTTGTTTGCTGCAAATCCAATACAACACATTGCTGAGTACCACTCATGAGTAATAATATAATAATATATGCCATTTAGCAGACGCTTTTATCCAAAGCGACTTACAGTCATGTGTGCATACATTCTATGTATGGGTGGTCCCGGGGATCGAACCCACTACCCTGGCGTTACAAGCGCCATGCTCTACCAACTGAGCTACAGGACCACGCTTGTTTTTGTATCCTATTTCTGAGAAGCAGTAGATGTCTGGTGTGCCAAGGTTATTTTAGCAGTTTGGCTGTTGCATTACATACCCAATAACCTAAACTACTGCACATTTCTGCCTAAAGCTCAACTTAGGTCAAAAGCGCAAGATAAATCTACGTAGCCTAGATAGTGGGGGTTGATCAGAGAGGAATACTCATGTTTAAGTGGAGTCATAGTTCCCTCACTACTTCTGTCTCAGGATGAATTCGTTTCGGTTTGTGGGGCTTGAACTTGGATGATCTTGGTGATAGCCCAGTGATTCATTGGCTACATGAAGCAGTGCATATGTTATATTGTGTTGCATGAGATATTGATTGATGTCTCTGAGTGAGCAGTTTGCTGTCCTACATTGTAGCAGGGTATCAGCACTAGGCCTAGCTTGCATTGCTGCCTGCATGTGGAATCCTGTAGCTCAGAGGTTGGTCCTAAATGCCTATAGTGCACTACTTTGGACTACTTTGGACCATAGGACCAAAGTAGTGCACTATGAAGGGAATAGGATGCCATATGGTACACAGACAGAGTTTTCAAGGTTTTATTTGCAGGTTTAAGTCATCAGCAGAATGAAAGCCTCGAGGAGAGCTGCCAAGATCAAGGGCAGGTGTAACAAGACGGACGACCTTTCACCTTTCGTAACAGCTCTGTGACCTTGCTACAGTATTGCTGTTTCCGACCCGGGGCGTAGGACTTCCCCAACTAGATCAATCTGATGATGCATAGGTGTCTGTTTGAAAGCCTGCAGAGCTTGTAGTTCAATACTAGTGTGAATAATGAAACACAATGGGAGTCCCAAATGGGACCATGTCCCCTATGTAGTGGACTCTTTTTGGTCAAAATGAGGAATAGGGTGGAATTTGGGACTCACAACACCAATCCATGCATGGACATATGCTGCGTTTGACACATTCATTTTATAAGGAAGTGTTGTTCATTCAAATGTGATAAACAGTACACCTGAAACCATGTCGTTTTGTTTTTAATATTTAGGCCATGCTATTCACAATGAGACCATTTATTCTACATGTCAACACATGTAGAGCCATGGATTTACAGTCCAGTTAGCCTGGTGCAACTCCCTTTTATCCGCCCCAAATACCCAAATACTTTTTTTGAATGCATGCCTGCCTTTTTTAAAAGCACTTCCATATGTGTGAGTAGCCACACCATTTCTGTACTACAGAATGTGGCAAACTCCCATTTCCAGGTAGGAGTCTGTAAATTCTCACCTTTGGAATGAGTGAATTCTAGCAGATGGCAAGCCTTTAGGGTCCACAGCACATAATGGACACTGAATTACAGTCCAGAGGGAGATGAGATGCCTGACAACCTCCGAACTTTGGTTCCATCTGGTGAATCCTAAGCAAGGACAGTGAAAAACAAACATGCAGCATACGCTGGCTTGCCGTTGGGTGACATCTTGCAATGCAAACCTGATCCAGAATTACACAAAAGAAATGATTTGAGTGCAAGATATATTGCCTTATCCATTTATTATGCTCTGTTATGTTGGGAGGTAGCGGCTGCACAACCAGAAGCAATCATGCACTTTAAATATGAATTAATATAATTCATTAAATAATTAATTCTTCATACCTTCTATTACAAATTACCTCGACTAACCTGTACCCCTGTACATGGACTCAGTACCGGTACCCCCTGTATATAGCCTCGTTATTGTTATGTAATTTCTTGAACTGCATTGTTGGTTCAGTAAGTATTTCAAGGTAACACCTGTTGTATTCGGTGCAAGTGACAAATAGCATTTGATTTGACTTGATTTGATGTGCGGGTGAACAGTCTGTTATTAGTTGTCATGGGAGATACTGTGGTAAAACATCAGTTGCCCTCCGGTCCTCTGTATAAAATAATTACATTATGGCATTACTGTATTATTCAAAACCAATTCTTGATAGGCCTACACCGTGATATGTTCATTCGTCCTTCTGTAGCTCAGTTGGTAGAGCATGGCGCTTGTAACGCCAGTGTAGTGGGTTCGATTCCCGGGACCACCCATACGTAGAATGTATGCACACATGACTGTAAGTCGCTTTGGATAAAAGCGTCTGCTAAATGGCATATATTATTATATTATATTATTATTATATTATTAGTATAACTGCAACCTTATGGCCTAATCCTAACTTTACATCTGTTTGTGTAGATTTCCAATTAACATGAATGCTGTGCGTGTGGACTGCCCATAAGTTTCAACCATATACAGAGATACATACATTTCAGAATGGACATATACTTTATATGCATTGGACTTTGAAGTAAGCTATTGTTACCGTACTAAAATCACAAAATTGATGTGGCTCTCTGGAAAATCACCAGATGTTTTGGAACTACTGAACATAAACAGATATTTTTGGATATAAATATGAACTTAATCGAACAAAACATACATGTATTGTGTAACATGAAGTCCTATGAGTGTCATCTGATGAAGATCATCAAAGGTTAGTGATACATTTTCTCTATTTCTGCTTTTTGTGACTCCTCTCTTTGTCTGGAAAAATGGCTGTGTTTTTCTGTGACTAGGTACTGACCTAACATAATCATTTGGTGTCCTTTCGTCGTAAAGCCTTTTTGAAATCAGACACTGTGGCTGGATTTACAACATGTTTATCTTTACAATGGTGTAAAATACTTGTATGTCTGAGGAATTTGAATTATGGGATTTCTGTAGTTTTGAATTTGGCGCCCTGCAATTTCAGGGAATTAATAAACTAAACTAATAATCGCCAAACCCACTGGCTCCAGGTCATCTATAAGTCTTTGCTAGGTAAAGCCCTGCCTTATCTCAGCTCACTGGTCACCATAGCAACACCCACCCGTTGCACGCGCTCCAGCAGGTATATTTCACTGGTCATCCCCAAAGCCAACACTTACTTTGGCCGCCTTTCCTTCCAGTTCTCTGCTGCCAATGACTGGAACGAATTGCAAAAATCACCGAAGCTGGAGTCTTATATCTCCCTCACTAACTTTAACCATCAGCTGTCAGAGTAGCTTACCGATCACTGTACCTGTACACAGCCAATCTGTAAATAGCACACCCAACTACCTCATCCCCATGTTGTTATTTATCATCTTGTTCTTTTGCACCCCGGTATCTCTACTTGCACATCATAATCTGCATATCTTTTCACCCCAGTGTTTATGCTAAATTGTAATTAATTCGCCTCTATGGCCTATCTATTGCCTTACTTCCCTACTCTTCTACATTTGCACACACTGTACATCGATTTTTCTATTGTGTTATTGACTCTAGGTTTATTTATGTGTAACTCTGTGTTGTTGTTTTTGTCGCTTTACTTGGCTTTATCTTGGCCAGGTCGCAGTTGTTCTCAACTGGCTTATCTGGTAAAAAAAAAAAAAAGAATGAAAAAAACGTATTTATAATGACGGCCTACCAAAAAGCAAAAGGGGACGGGGGTCTGGGAATAAAAAATAAGAAAAAGATATTGTCTCTATTAAACAATGTGGTTTGTCATTTTACCCTACTGTCACGTTCGTCATTTTACCCTACTGTCACGTTCGTCATTTTCCCCTACTGTCACGTTCGTCATTTTCCCCTACTGTCACGTTCGTCATTTTACCCTACTGTCACGTTCGTCAATTTACCCTACTGTCACGTTCGTCATTTTACCCTACTGTCACGTTCGTCATTTTACCCTACTGTCACGTTCGTCATTTTACCCTACTGTCACGTTCGTCATTTTACCCTACTGTCACGTTCGTCATTTTCCCCTACTGTCACGTTCGTCATTTTCCCCTACTGTCACGTTCGTCATTTTACCCTACTGTCACGTTCGTCATTTTACCCTAACTGTCACGTTCGTCATTTTACCCTACTGTCACGTTCGTCATTTTACCCTACTGTCACGTTCGTCATTTTACCCTACTGTCACGTCGTCATTTTCCCCTACTGTCACGTTCGTCATTTTACCCTACTGTCACGTGATTCGTCATTTTACCCTACTGTCAAGTTCGCCATTTTACCCTACCAAAACCTACATTTTACCCTACTGTCAACCGCCATTTTACCCTACTTCACTAGGAACACCCTACTGTCAAGTTCGTCATTTTCCCCTACTGTCACGTTCGTCATTTTCCCCTACTGTCACGTTCGTCATTTTACCATACTGTGTTCGTCATTTTACCCTACTGTCACGTTGAATCATTTTCCCCTACTGTCACGTTCTCATTTTACCCTACTGTCACGTCGTCATTTTCCCCTACTGTCACGTTCGTCATTTTCCCCTACTGTCAGTGTTCATTTTACCCTACTGTCACGTTCGTCATTTTACCCTAACTGTCACGTTCGTCATTTTCCCCTACTGTCACGTTCGTCATTTTACCCTACTGTCACGTTCGTCATTTTACCCTAACTGTCACGTTCGTCGTAGTGAGGAGACCAAGGCGCAGCGTGATTAGAATACATTTTTCTTTTAATGAAGGAAGAACACGTAAACAAACTAACCAAAACCTACATTGACACCAAAACCTACATTGACACCTACATTGACTAGGAATCACAACAAGGTTGCTAAGACAATAGGGATTATCTCATTCCTATTGTTGTACATGAAGGGGGAGTGTTCTCCAAAATATATAGAAAAACAATATGCTGAATCCAATTGCAGCCACTGTTCAATTCTCTCTCTCTTGCTGTGTATAATCTAGCCCCCATTCAAGCCTTTGTAAATCACTATATACTCACAAGCAGTGTTCTTCACACATTTCACTGCTGTGATTATACAACAGGCATTGGCAGTAGGAAGCTAGAGCCGGCCATATGAACAAACTGCATAGATATGATTACAAGACACAGACACACTGATCCAATCCAAACCCACCGTTTGGCTAGTGATATCCATGGTATTATAAACAATGCTCGCCCGCCTACTCCACCACCACCAAAAAATAAAGTCTCAACATTATTTTGGCAAGACATATTTGTTTGGTAAAAATGCATTGGTCTTTCTATGTTGAAAAAAAGATGAATGTTTCCACTTATGTGAATATTGTCCCTCTCCCCCACCCAAAACGCAATCTCAACATTTATTTGTTAAGACATATTGGTCTTTCTACTGAGTAACAGTTACCATAAGATGGCTCTCCAGAAAAACATCTGTTTCCACTTATGTAATGGCTGTGAGATGTCAGTTCATATTGATGCTGGTGGAGATGTCACAAGGCATTAATCCAACCCTGTCTGTGGGCCATGCAGTCTGTCAGCTTGTTCAGCAGGCTACATCTGAGGCTAGATGGACAGAGGACAATACAGTTCAAATGGACTTCACGCCTTCACAGCCTTGATACAGTACATTATAAAACACCTCAGATTGTCCTTCACAGCATTAATACAGTACATTATAAAACACCTCAGAGTGTCCTTCACAGCCTTAATACAGTACATTATAAAACACATCAGATTGTCCTTCACAGACTTAATACAGTACATTATAAAACACCTCAGATTGTCCTTCACAGCCTTAATACAGTACATTATAAAACACATCAGATTGTCCTTCACAGCCTTAATACAGTACATTATAAAACACCTCAGATTGTCCTTCACAGCATTAATACAGTACATTATAAAACACATCAGATTGTCCTTCACAGCCTTAATACAGTACATTATAAAACACATCAGATTGTCCTTCACAGACTTAATACAGTACATTATAAAACACATCAGATTGTCCTTCACAGACTTAATACAGTACATTATAAAACACATCAGATTGTCCTTCACAGCATTAATACAGTACATTATAAAACACCTCAGATTGTCCTTCACAGCATTAATACAGTACATTATAAAACACATCAGATTGTCCTTCACAGACTTAATACAGTACATTATAAAACACCTCAGATTGTCCTTCACAGACTTAATACAGTACATTATAAAACACCTCAGATTGTCCTTCACAAGATTAATACAGTACATTATAAAACACCTCAGATTGTCCTTCACAGCATTAATACAGTACATTATAAAACACCTCATAGTGTCCAATGAGGCTAGTCTTGCGCTATATGAACATTTGCGCTACAGTATATGAACATATATGAACATTTGACAGTGAAGTTTTATTCTGAGATCGTTTCAGAAAAACAGGTACTTGTTGCCGGTTTCAAAACTCTTTCGTATCTTCTTGCTTTCATATTTTATGGAGGAATGTTACACAACATCTTTCGTTTCTTACAAAACACAAAACATCTATTTTAGCTGCATTGAACAAGGGATGCCTCCCAATCGGTGTCCATAGTGAACTGCGTTTGACCAGGGCCCTACGGGCAGAGAGATTGCATCCTTGTGGGCCCTGGTCAAAAGTATTGCACTATATAGAGAATATGGTGCAGACGCAGACAAGGCTCTAAAATATGTTGCAGAACTGTCTAAACTGTTTCTATTCAGATCCTTCTACCTTTGTGGCCATTATCGCACAGAACTGCCTATACAGACAAGGCTCTAAAATATGTTGCAGAACTGTCTAAACTGTTTCTATTCAGATCCTTCTACCTTTGTGGCCATTGTCGCGCAGAACTGCCTATACAGACAAGGCTCTAAAATATGTTGCAGAACTGTCTATACAGACAAGAGTACATCACAAGGCAACATTGACACTTCAATGAACTTTTGACTACAGCAAGAGACGGAAAGAGAAATGTATTTAGAGAGAAGGGAGATGATATGCACACACACACACACACACACACACACACACACACACACACACACACACACACACACACACACACACACACACACACACACACACACACACACACACACACACACACACACACACACACACACACACACACACACACACACACACACACACCCTCACCTTCTTCTTGGTCAAGGTTAGAGACTCACAAGGATGGAGAGTAGGGTAGAGGAAGGAGAGTAGGGTAGAGGAAGGAGAGTAGGGTAGAGGAAGGAGAGTAGGGTAGAGGAAGGAGAGTAGGGTAGAGGAAGGAGAGTAGGGTAGAGGAAGGAGAGTAGGGTAGAGGAAGGAGAGTAGGGTAGAGGAAGGAGAGTAGGGTAGAGGAAGGAGAGTAGGGTAGAGGAAGGAGAGTAGGGTAGAGGAAGGAGAGTAGGGTAGAGGAAGGAGAGTAGGGTAGAGGAAGGAGAGTAGGGTAGAGGAAGGAGAGTAGGGTAGAGGAAGGAGAGTAGGGTAGAGGAAGGAGAGTAGGGTAGAGGAAGGAGAGTAGGGTAGAGGAAGGAGAGTAGGGTAGAGGAAGGAGAGTAGGGTAGAGGAAGGAGAGTAGGGTAGAGGAAGGAGAGTAGGGTAGAGGGAAGGAGAGTAGGGTAGAGAGGAAGGAGAGTAGGGTAGAGGAAGAGGAAGAGGAGGAATAGGGTAGAGGAAGGAGAGTAGGGTAGAGGAAGGAGAGTAGGGTAGGGAGGAAGGAGAGTAGGGTAGAGGAAGGAGGGTAGAGGAAGAGAGGAAGGAGAGTAGGGTAGAGGAAGGAGAGTAGGGTAGAGGGAAGGAGAATAGGGTAGAGGAAGGAGTAGGGTAGGGTAGAGAGGAAGGAGGAGGGTAGAGGAAGGGTAGAGGGGAGGAAGGAGTAGGGTAGAGGAAGGAGAGTAGGGTAGAGGAAGGAGAGTAGGGTAGAGGAAGGAGAGTAGGGTAGAGGAAGGAGAGTAGGGTAGAGGAAGGAGAGTAGGGTAGAGGAAGGAGAGTAGGGTAGAGGAAGGAGAGTAGGGTAGAGGAAGGAGAGTAGGGTAGAGGAAGGAGAGTAGGGTAGAGGAAGGAGAGTAGGGTAGAGGAAGGAGAGTAGGGTAGAGGAAGGGTAGAGGAAGAGGGAAGGAAGAGTAGGGTAGGAAGGGAAGGAGAGTAGGGTAGGGTAGAGGAAGGAGAATAGGGTAGAGGAAGGAGAGTAGGGTAGAGGAAGGAGAGTAGTGTAGAGGAAGGAGAATAGGGTAGAGGAAGGAGAGTAGGGTAGAGGAAGGAGAGTAGGGTAGAGGAAGGAGATGATATGCCCTCTACTGGCTGAGTTATGGATATCGACCAACAATGGAAATATACACTACCGTTCAACAGGGTCACATAGAAATGTCCTTGTTTTTGAATGAAAAGCACATTTTTTGTCCATTAAAACAACATCAAATTGATCAGAAATACAGTGTAGACATTGTTAATGTTGTAAATGACTATTGTAGCTGGAAATCATCAATCACTCCTGTGTTCCGATGGCACGTTGTGTCAGCTAATCAAAGTTTATAATTTTAAAAGGATAATTGATCATTAAAAAAAAACATTTTGCAATTATGGTAGCACAGCTGAAAACTGTTGTTAAGATTTTATCTTATTTTATTTTTATTAGGATCTCTTTACGTCTTCATTTGGACTAATCTTCAAAGAGTCCTTAAACATGAAAATACAATTTATAATACGAACACATTTTCACATATAAACACAGTGTTACGAACAGACGTAATACACTAACATATTGACCAGATAATACTCTAACAGTCTAAAAATATATCTTGATTCTTCATCTACTGTAGTCCAGCACAACCTTCCTATGTATTATATTTCAATAGTTTTCTAGTATTGTTTACATTTATGTAATGAACAGTTTCTGGTTTCGCTCAGTTAAATGATTCCATTTCTTTATTTCTGTAAATTGAAATGGTATTTAGCCTTATTTCTATTTTCTGTCTGGATAACACAAAGACAATCTATTCCTAGTATTTACTGAATGTCTGGCTCTTACCGACTGAATACCGTTGTGAATAGAGTTTGGCCGTTTTAAATGGTGTATATTATGAAATAAAATAAGCCTGTTTTTTTTTTTTTAAATGATCTTGTTGATTGATGATCACAACAGAAGAACCATATATCCACCTTAAAATAATCCCTGCTGCTTTGTTCTGTGCAATCTTCAGCCTCCTAACTTCACTTGCTGATGCATTTCCCCAGACCACAGAACAGTACTTTACCTGACTCTCAATTAATGCTTGTGTTATTTGCTTAAGAATCTTTCCCGGTAAATATTTAGCTATCCTTCTGATCTGGCGTGCAGTTGTAATCTTTTTTTCTTTTTTTACATAGATTAGTTATTTGAGACGACCAAGATAAGCAGGTGTCTAGCTGCACTCCTAGTAGTTTGGTTTCTGCCACTTCCTCAACTTGTACTTCCCCCGTACTTAATTGTATCCCATGCTGTGTTGGCCTTTTCCTAGCGGAACAGACCAACATAACTTTGGTTTTCTTGGTGTTTAAAACAAGTTTGTTCTGGCAAACCCACTCTCTGATATTCTCCAAATCTCCTTGTAAAGCATGCTGTACCTGTTGAACTGATTGTCTTGTTGTATAAATTGTAGTATCATCTGTAAATTTAGTAGCTTGAGTTTCAGATAAGGCATAAGGAAGGTCGTTGGTATATATTAAATAAAGAAGTGGCCCAAGGCAGCTGCCCTGCGGTATTCCACAGTTTAACACATGAGGGGAAGAAAATGAACCATTGATATAGTTGAACTGTTTCCTGTCAGTTAGATATGAATGTACCCAATACAATGCTACCTTATAACGGTAATGCATTAATTTTGTCAAACTTATTCAATGATTCACTAAATCAAAGGCTTCACTGAAATCTAAAAATAGTACAACCACGAACCTGCCATTATCCATAGCATTGAGCCACTGGTCAGTCATGTCAACCAATGCAGTGATAGTGGAATGTTTTTTTTGCGATAAGCATGCTGAGTGGCTGTAAATCAGATCATTCTTTTTCATGTACTCCCATTTGTCTACTCTCAATACCCTCCCGATGTGTTATCTATTGACACAGAACAGATGTGTTATCTATTGACATAGAACAGATGTGTTATCTATTGACATAGAACAGGTGTGTTATCTATTGACACAGAACAGATGTGTTATCTATTGACATAGAACAGATCTGTTATCTATTGACATAGAACAGATGTGTTATCTATTGACACAGAACAGATGTGTTATCTATTGACATAGAACAGATCTGTTATCTATTGACATAGAACAGATGTGTTATCTATTGACATAGAACAGATGTGTTATCTATTGACATAGAACAGATGTGTTATCTATTGACATAGAACAGATGTGTTATCTATTGACATAGAACAGATGTGTTATCTATTGACATAGAACAGATCTGTTATCTATTGACATAGAACAGATGTGTTATCTATTGACACAGAACAGATGTGTTATCTATTGACATAGAACAGGTGTGTTATCTATTGACACAGAACAGATGTGTTATCTATTGACATAGAACAGATGTGTTATCTATTGACATAGAACAGATGTGTTATCTATTGACATAGAACAGATGTGTTATCTATTGACACAGAACAGATGTGTTATCTATTGACATAGAACAGATGTGTTATCTATTGACATAGAACAGATGTGTTATCTATTGACATAGAACAGGTGTGTTATCTATTGACATAGAACAGATGTGTTATCTATTGACATAGAACATAGATTGACACAGAACAGATCTGTTATCTATTGACATAGAACAGATGTGTTATCTATTGACATAGAACAGATGTGTTATCTATTGACATAGAACAGATGTGTTATCTATTGACACAGAACAGATGTGTTATCTATTGACATAGAACAGATCTGTTATCTATTGACATAGAACAGATGTGTTATCTATTGACACAGAACAGATGTGTTATCTATTGACATAGAACAGATGTGTTATCTATTGACATAGAACAGATGTGTTATCTATTGACATAGAACAGATGTGTTATCTATTGACATAGAACAGATGTGTTATCTATTGACACAGAACAGATGTGTTATCTATTGACATAGAACAGATGTGTTATCTATTGACATAGAACAGATGTGTTATCTATTGACATAGAACAGATGTGTTATCTATTGACACAGAACAGATGTGTTATCTATTGACATAGAACCGATGTGTTATCTATTGACATAGAACAGATCTGTTATCTATTGACATAGAACAGATCTGTTATCTATTGACATAGAACAGATCTGTTATCTATTGACATAGTGCTATTCATCCGTGATATTATCTTGGAAAACAATTAAAGTAACCCAAGGCATTAAGACATGCAGTGTGGCTTGGCAAAGTAATGGCTTTTAAAACACATCACCCTTGAAAGCAATTAAGGGGGTGAATTTTAAAAAAGAAAACTAAATATTGACATAATCATTCTGTTACTAAGAGCTGCAGTACAACATGTTTTCCTATAGAAGGAACTGGTCTGTTACTAAGAGCTGCGGTAGACTGTGTCATCCTATAGAAGCAACTGGTCTGTTACTAAGAGCTGTAGTAGACTGTGTCATCCTATAGAAGGAACTGGTCTGTTACTAAGAGCTGCGGTAGACTGTGTCGTCCTATAGAAGGAACTGGTCTGTTACTAAGAGCTGCGGTAGACTGTGTCGTCCTATAGAAGGAACTGGTCTGTTACTAAGAGCTGCGGTAGACTGTGTCGTCCTATAGAAGGAACTGGTCTGTTACTAAGAGCTGCGGTAGACTGTGTCTTCCTATAGAAGGAACTGGTCTGTTACTAAGAGCTGCGGTAGACTGTGTCTTCCTATGGAAGGAACTGGTCTGTTACTAAGAGCTGCAGTAGACTGTGTCATCCTGGTCTGTTACTAAGAGCTGCAGTAAACTGTGTCTTCCTATAGAAGGAACTGGTCTGTTACTAAGAGCTGCAGTAGACTGTGTCATCCTATAGAAGGAACTGGTCTGTTACTAAGAGCTGCAGTAGACTGTGTCGTCCTATAGAAGGAACTGGTCTGTTACTAAGAGCTGCAGTAGACTGTGTCGTCCTATAGAAGGAACTGGTCTGTTACTAAGAGCTGCAGTAGACTGTGTCGTCCTATAGAAGGAACTGGTCTGTTACTAAGAGCTGCAGTAGACTGTGTCGTCCTATAGAAGGAACTGGTCTGTTACTAAGAGCTATAGGAGACTGTGTCGTCCTATAGAAGCAACTGGTCTGTTACTAAGAGCTGTAGTAGACTGTGTCATCCTATAGAAGGAACTGGTCTGTTACTAAGAGCTGCGGTAGACTGTGTCTTCCTATAGAAGGAACTGGTCTGTTACTAAGAGCTGTAGTAGACTGTGTCATCCTATAGAAGGAACTGGTCTGTTACTAAGAGCTGCAGTAGACTGTGTCGTCCTATAGAAGGAACTGGTCTGTTACTAAGAGCTGCAGTAGACTGTGTCGTCCTATAGAAGGAACTGGTCTGTTACTAAGAGCTGCAGTAGACTGTGTCGTCCTATAGAAGGAACTGGTCTGTTACTAAGAGCTGCGGTAGACTGTGTCGTCCTATAGAAGGAACTGGTCTGTTACTAAGAGCTGCAGTAGACTGTGTCGTCCTATAGAAGGAACTGGTCTGTTACTAAGAGCTGCAGTAGACTGTGAGATCATATAGAAGGAACTGGTCTGTTACTAAGAGCTGCATAGACTGTGAGATCATATAGAAGGAACTGGTCTGTTACTAAGAGCTCGGTAGACTGTGAGATCCTATGGAAGGAACTGGTCTGTTACTAAGAGCTGCAGTAGACTGTGTCATCCTATAGAAGGAACTGGTCTGTTACTAAGAGCTGCAGTAGACTGTGTCATCTATAGAAGGAACTGGTCTGTTACTAAGAGCTGCAGTAGACTGTGAGATCATATAGAAGGAACTGGTCTGTTACCGGTAGACTAGAGATCCTATAGAAGGAACTGGTCTGTTACTAAGAGCTGCAGTAGACTGTGTCATCCTATAGAAGGAACTGGTCTGTTACTAAGAGCTGCAGTAGACTGTGTCGTCCTGGTCTGTCACTCACAGATCAGTTCCTGAGACAGAATTGTGTCGGGTCACAGATCTGGGGAAGGGTGTAAAAACATTTCTGCAGCATTGAAGGTCCCTAAGAAAACAGTCACCTCCATCATTCTTAAATGGAAGTAGTTTGAAACCACCAAGACTTTTCCTAAAACTGTCCGCCCGGCCAAACTGAGCAATTGGGGTGAGAATGGTCTTGGTCTGGGAGATGACCAAGAACCCAATGGTCACTCTGACAGAACTCTAGAGTTCCTCTGTGGAGTTGGATAATCTTCCAGAAGGACAACCATCTCTGCAGCACTCCACCAATCAGGCCTTAATGTAGAGTGACCAGTCAAAGGCACATGATGCTTGGAGTTTGCCAAAATGCACCTATGAGAAACTAGATTCACTGGTCTGATGAAACCAAGATTGAACTCTTTGGTCTGAATGCCAAGCGTCACATCTGGAGGAAAGCAGGGTGAAAGGTAGAGAATGTGGTACAGCAGGGTGAAAGGAGAGAAAGAGAGAGAGAGAGAAGAGAAGAGAGAGAGAGAGCGAGAGAGAGAGAGAAAGAGAGAGAGAGAGAGAAAGAGAGAGAAAGACGAGAGAGAAAGAGAGAGAAAGAGAGAGAAAGAAAGAGAGAGATAGAGACCGAGAGAGAGAGAAAGAGAGAGAGAGCGAGAGAGAGACAGAGAGCGAGAGACCGAGAGAGAGAGAAAGAGAGAGTGAGAGAGAGACAGACAGAGAGAGAGAGAGAGATGGAGAGAGAGAGAGAGAGAGAGAGACAGAGAGAGACAAAGCCATCACCTACAGAGAGATGAACCTGGAGAAGAGTCCCCTAAGCAAGCTGGTCCTGGGGCTCTGTTCACAAACAGAAACACACCCTACAGAGCCCCAGGACGGCAATTAGACCCAACCAAATCATGAGAAAACAAAAAGATAATTACTTGACACATTGGAAAGAATTAACAAGAAAACAGAGCAAACTGGAATGCTATTTGGCCCAAACAGAGAGTACACAGTGGCAGAATACCTGTCCACTGTGACTGACCTAAACTTAATTAAGGAAAGCTTTGACTATGTACAGACTTAGTGAGTATCCCCTATGGGAAAAATTAATGGTGGAAAAACTATTGGAGCCATTTCACTGTTTGACTGCTAGGTTTTGATTGGTATTATGACTCATACTGTGGTACTCTAGTCTCTGCCATTTGGGATGGAGACTCATTTTGATATCGTACAGAAAGAGCTAGAACTAGAAAAGGGCAGAGCTAACAGTGGTTATACCCATCCAGTACCAATCAGTAACGTAGTCATGTCCCAAACTGCTGTAAAGACTAATCCATGTGTTTGACATTAATCATGTTGACTGGACTTGTTGAAATAATAATATATAATAATATAAATAATAATAATATATATAATATAATAATAATAATATATAATAATATATAATAATATAAATAATAATAATATATATACTATAATAATAATAATATATAATAATATAAATAATAATAATATATATAATATAATAATAATATATATAATAATATAATAATAATAATATATAATAATATATAATAATATAAATAATAATAATATATAATAATATATAATAATATAAATAATAATAATATATATAATATAATAATAATATATGCCATTTAGCAGACACTTTTATCCAAAGCGACTTACAGTCATGTGTGCATACATTCTACGTATGGGTGGTCCCGGGAATCGAACCCACTACCCTGGCATTACAAGCGCCATGCTCTACCAACTGAGCTACATTTATATTTGTTTTGACCTCTCATGTAATGTTATTAATTAATTAAAACTATTGTGTTGTTTTTCTGATGGACATTAATATATTTACTCTAATTCCACTAATTGATTGCACTGTCCATGAATAAATCTTGTCTTTATAGAAAAGAACAGCAGACAGACAGCATCCCTGTTACTTCATATTTTATTCCATTAAAACCTGAAAAGACTTCAAAGGCTGTGGACAGCAACAACAACACAAAGAAAAAACTCACTGAATTAATTAACTAAATGGAGTGAATGTGTTTACAGCCGTCTAGATTTGCAAATGACTATTTTTTTTATTTATTTTTATTTTTTAAAGACACTTATCAGAGCAGTACCAGACATCACTGCACACCTCAAAAAGAAGTTGTGACTGTTCACACAAGGAAAAATAAAATGCATTTCTTGTTCAGAGAAAATTATCTCCCTTCATATGTATTTTCAGTTTACAAAGGCAGTCAGCCAGGTTACTGGAGATGAATTGTGCTTGATTTTTTTTTTTTTTTTTTTTTTTGGGGGGAATTTATCGGTCTGCCTGAGTTTACCACCATTTGTTGGTATTGTGTAAGAAGTACTAAGTGAAGAGTGGGGAACTTAACTTATTATTGTTATGATGAACCTCTCAATATCAATTCACTATTCAATATGTATGACAGGGCTCTTTAGAAGTTGTCTTTTCTTCATCATTTGTCCTGTACTTCACCTCACAGTGCAAACCAGTTGACTTCTGGACACACTGTCTGTTCCACTCAAGCTCTTCAATAAAACCTCAAACAATTCCTCTTAGAAAAACGCTCTGCTCTCAAACAATATGCTTTATAATGACAATGAATTTAAAAAATATATATATATATTATTAAAATGGCAGAAGAAGAGGCCATCGGTTAGGGAGAGGAGCCACTTTAAATGGTAATTGTTCCACCTTGCTCCTGTTTGAAAGCTGTTGCAGCCCAGCAGCTCTGGAATAAATGAAACCCATGTAGGCAGACAACCCTGAAGCATACTTTCTCCCCAATTTCACATCCTCAATAGTATATTCAGCCACCGCTCTATTCACTTTTGAAGAGTACTTGTCAAAAGGCTCGTCTTTAAAACAATAAAGTGGTGTTGTCCTGATGTTCTGATTCCTCATCGTTCTCTTAACGTATGGGTTTGATGTCTGAATATATTTGACGAGTGGAGCATGAATAAACACTAACCATTTTCATCTGCGAGCAAATTAGTAAAGGAGTTTTGCGTCTTGCCATGGAGATGGTTGGCCAATATCCAACCAAAGTCTGAAAACACACTGTGTAGATTCACTTCAGAGTCAAATAAAATCAAACATTATTCATCACATGCGCCGAATACAACACGTGTAGACCTTACCGTGAAATACTTTACTTACAAGTCCTTCACCAACAGTCTAGTTCAAGAAGAGTAGAAGAAGAAAATATTTACTAAATAAATAAAAAATAAATACAAATAAAGTAACACAATAAAATAACAATAACGAGTCTCTTTACATACAGGGGGTACCGGTACCGAGTCAGTGTGGGGGTACATGCTAGTTGAGGTCATTTGTACATGTAGGTAGGGGTTAAGTGACTATGGATAGATAATAAACAGTGAGTACCGAGTCAGTGTGTGGGGGTACATGCTAGTTGAGGTCATTTGTACATGTAGGTAGGGGTGAAGTGACTATGGATAGATAATAAACAGTGAGTACCGAGTCAGTGTGTGTGGGGGTACATGCTAGTTGAGGTCATTTGTACATGTAGGTAGGGGTGAAGTGACTATGCGTAGATAATAAACAGGGAGTAGCAGTGGTGTAACAATCTAATGAAGAGTGGGGGGGGGTTGTCAATGTAAATCATCTGGTGGCCATTGGATTCATTGTTCGGCTTGGGGGTAGAAGCTGTTAAGGAGCTTTTTGGTCCTTGACTTGGCCCTCCGGTACAGCTTGCCGTGCGGTAGCAGAGAAAACCATTTATGACTTCGGTGACTGGAGTCTGACAATTTGTTGGGCATTCCTCTGACACCGCCTGATATATTTTACCTTTATTTTACCTTTATTTTACCTTTATTTTACCTTTATTTTACCTTTATTTTACTAGGCAAGTCAGTTAAGAACAAATTCTTATTTTCAATGATGGCCTAGGAACAGTTCTGCCTGTTCAGGGGCAGAACGACAGATTTTGTACCTTGTCAGCTCGGGGATTTGAACTTGCAACCTTTCGGTTACTAGTCCAATGCTCTAACCACTAGGCTACCCTGCCGCCCCAATATATAGAGAATATAGAGGTCCTGGATGGTAGGAAGCTTGGCCCCAGTGATGTACTGGGTCGTACGCACTACCCTCTGTACCGCCTTGCGGTCAGATGCCGAGCCGTTACCATACCAGGCGGTGATGCAACTGTAGAACCTTTTGAGGATCTGGGGACCCATGCCAAATCTTTTCAGACTCCTGGGGGGGAAAAGGTGTTGTCGTGCCCTCTTCACGCCCGTCTTGGTGTGTTTGGACCATGAAAGTTTGTTGGTGATGTGGAGATAAAGGAACTTGAAATTCTCTACCTGCTCAACTACAGCCTTGTCGATTTTAATGGGGGCCTGTTTGGCCGGCCTTTTCCTGTGGTCCACGATCAGCTCCTTTTTCACGTTGAGGGAGAGGTTGTTGTCCTGGCACCACACTACCAGGTCTCTGACCTCCTCCCTATCGGCTGTCTTATTGTTGTCGGTGATTAACCACTGTTGTGTTGTCAGAAAACTTAATGATGTGTTGGAGTCATGTTTGGCCACGCAGTTGTGGGTGAACATAGAGTACAGGAGGGGACTAAGTATACATCCCTGAGGGGCCCCAGTGTTGAGGATCAGCGTAGCAGACGTGTTGTTACCTACCCTTACCACCTGGGGGGCGGCCCATCAGGAAGTCCAGGATCCAGTTACAGAAGGAGGTGTTTAGTCCCAGGATCCTAAGCTTAGTTATGCGTTTTATGTGCACTGTGATGTTAAACGCTGAGCTGTAGTCAATGAACAGCATTCTCATATAAGTGAGAGATAAATACATAACGTAGAAGATGTATGAGGAGGAGATAATAGAACGACCGAACAATACCAAGGAATCTACAGATGAAGGATGTTCAATGAAATTAACAATAAATGAACATTAGGTTCCTCCATTAAGCTACCTGACTTGTGACAGAGCGTTTTTCAGTTGTCCTTTTTATCTATCCTTGGATATAGTATTCAGAACAACAAGTGCTGTTCAACGGCCTCCATTCTCATTGAGGTAATCATTGACTCCCCGAGAACTTGAACCTAGATCATTTCAGGCAATATACCAAGAAATATGAGGTCGTTTTTAGTTCTAAAGATAACATCCATACAGTGGCTGTAACTTGTCTAATATCGCGCCTGTGTTTTGGCGCTCCGTTCCGGCACTCTCCGGCTTGCTATTTCTGGGTTAGAATAGACTACCACACCTCTCTGAAACACTGCCGTGCCTCACATGAATTCACATTAGCATGTTCCTGCTGAAATTATCATGTTCGCGTTCAGCAAGTGATCTGGTTGTATTATTCTGGTGATGACAAGGCCATTTCCATCTCAGCTTTAAAACAGAGACGATTCGGGGAGGGGGGGGGGGGGGGTGGTATCATGGATAGATGCTAGTGGAAAAAGTGAAAGTTGAATGTATTCGGTCTTGATTACACATATGTAGTGAATTATAGTTGAATGACCACATTGTGGCTGATATCATGCTTTTAATGACCAATCTGACTTCCATTACGTTATGGGATTAGGATTAAAAGGAATTCATAATGTTTTGACAGGGACAGATTAGACACCTAGAATATGTCAGTCGAATCCAATCTAGACTGTACAAATAAAACCATGCAGTTGCCTCGGCCCTAAAGAGTAGAAATCAAACTAACACAAAAATGTTGCAATCCAAGAAATCGGTTAATCTGACTTTGAAAACGTTTTGATTTTTTCACGGCAGCTCGTCCTTGATTCACATCTCACACGTTGTCTTACAAACACCTTAGAAAACATAGCTGTTTGTGGATGGTAGGCATGGGGGAATGAGAAATGGCCTAAATCAACATTTACCACCAGGATGCGAGCCATTGGCTGATGATTCACTGCGGAATCTCCTATGATTCTCAGATGGAACACAGCAGCATGTGGAATAACAGCCAGCTGATTGGCTCCTCGAGCAGCATCGGCTCTCTGTCTGCAGCCGTTGCTTTGATTGCACAGCATGTCAATATGACTTAGTAGATTTTCCTTTACAGCCTACATAGACTTTGGCTTGTGTCCCAAATGGAACCCTATTCCTTATGAAGTGCACTACTTGTGACAAGGGCCCACAGGATGTACTATGTACCCAGGGCCCATAGTGGTGTACTATGTGACCAGGGCCTGTAGTGGTGTACTATGTGACCAGGGCCTGTAGTGGTGTACTATGTGACCAGGGCCCATAGTGGTGTACTATGTGACCAGGGCCAGTAGTGGTGTACTATGTGACCAGGGCCAGTAGTGGTGTACTATGTGACCAGGGCCCATAGTGGTGAACTATGTGACCAGGGCCAGTAGTGATGTACTATGTGACCAGGGCCCATAGTGGTGAACTATGTGACCAGGGCCAGTAGTGGTGTACTATGTGACCAGGGCCCATAGTGGTGAACTATGTGACCAGGGCCAGTAGTGGTGAACTATGTGACCAGGGCCCATAGTGGTGTACTATGTGACCAGGGCCCATAGTGGTGAACTATGTGACCAGGGCCCATAGTGGTGTACTATGTGACCAGGGC
This sequence comes from Oncorhynchus keta, assembly GCF_023373465.1. Classification (NCBI taxonomy): domain Eukaryota; kingdom Metazoa; phylum Chordata; class Actinopteri; order Salmoniformes; family Salmonidae; genus Oncorhynchus; species Oncorhynchus keta. The sequence continues at coordinate 7,301,709 of NC_068450.1, read as the reverse complement.
CTGTAGTGGTGTACTATGTGACCAGGGCCTGTAGTGGTGTACTATGTGACCAGGGCCCATAGTGGTGTACTATGTGACCAGGGCCAGTAGTGGTGTACTATGTGACCAGGGCCAGTAGTGGTGTACTATGTGACCAGGGCCAGTAGTGGTGTACTATGTGACCAGGGCTTGTAGTGGTGTACTATGTGACCAGGGCTTGTAGTGGTGTACTATGTGACCAGGGCCCATAGTGGTGTACTATGTGACCAGGGCCCACAGGATGTACTATGTGACCAGGGCCAGTAGTGGTGAACTATGTGACCAGGGCCAGTAGTGGTGTACTTTGTGACCAGGGCCCGTAGTGGTGAATTATGTGACCAGGGCCCATAGTGGTGTACTATGTGACCAGGGCCAGTAGTGGTCTACTATGTGACCAGGGCCAGTAGTGGTGTACTATGTGACCAGGGCCAGTAGTGGTCTACTATGTGACCAGGGCCAGTAGTGGTGTACTATGTGACCAGGGCCAGTAGTGGTGTACTATGTGACCAGGGCCTGTAGTGGTGTGCTATGTGACCAGGGCCCATAGTGGTCTACTATGTGACCAGGGCCCGTAGTGGTCTACTATGTGGCCAGGGCCAGTAGTGGTGTGCTATGTGACCAGGGCCCATAGTGGTGAACTATGTGACCAGGGCCTGTAGTGGTCTACTATGTGACCAGGGCCTGTAGTGGTGTACTATGTGACCAGGGCCCGTAATGGTGTACTATGTGACCAGGGCCTGTAGTGGTGTACTATGTGACCAGGGCCAGTAGTGGTGTACTATGTGACCAGGGCCAGTAGTGGTGTACTATGTGACCAGGGCCAGTAGTGGTCTACTATGTGACCAGGGCCTGTAGTGGTGTACTATGTGACCAGGGCCCATAGTGGTGTACTATGTGACCAGGGCCCACAGGATGTACTATGTGACCAGGGCCAGTAGTGGTGAACTATGTGACCAGGGCCAGTAGTGGTGTACTTTGTGACCAGGGCCCGTATTGGTGAATTATGTGACCAGGGCCCATAGTGGTGAACTATGTGACCAGGGCCCATAGTGGTGTACTATGTGACCAGGGCCAGTAGTGGTCTACTATGTGACCAGGGCCAGTAGTGGTGTACTATGTGACCAGGGCCAGTAGTGGTCTACTATGTGACCAGGGCCAGTAGTGGTGTACTATGTGACCAGGGCCAGTAGTGGTGTACTATGTGACCAGGGCCAGTAGTGGTGTACTATGTGACCAGGGCCAGTAGTGGTGTACTATGTGACCAGGGCCAGTAGTGGTCTACTATGTGACCAGGGCCAGTAGTGGTCTACTATGTGACCAGGGCCCGTAGTGGTGAACTATGTGACCAGGGCCAGTAGTGGTGTACTATGTGACCAGGGCCAGTAGTGGTGTACTATGTGACCAGGGCTAGTAGTGGTCTACTATGTGACCAGGGCCCGTAGTGGTGAACTATGTGACCAGGGCCCGTAGTGGTGAACTATGTGACCAGGGCCAGTAGTGGTCTACTATGTGACCAGGGCTCATATCAAATCAAATCAAATCAAATCAAATTTTATTTGTCACATACACATGGTTATCAGATGTTAATGCGAGTGTAGCGAAATGCTTGTGCTTCTAGTTCCGACAATGCAGTGATAACCAACAAGTAATCTAACTAACAATTCCAAACTACTGTCTTATACACAGTGTAAGGGGATAAAGAATATGTACATCAGGATATATGAATGAGTGATGGTACAGAGCAGCATACAGTAGTTGGTATCGAGTACAGTATATACATATGAGATGAGTATGTAGACAAAGTAAACAAAGTGGCATAGTTAAAGTGGCTAGTGATACATGTATTACATAAGGATGCAGTCGATGATGTAGAGTACAGTATATACGTATGCATATGAGATGAATAATGTAGGGTAAGTAACATTATATAAGGTAGCATTGTTTAAAGTGGCTAGTGATATATTTACATCATTTCCCATCAATTCCCATTATTAAAGTGGCTGGAGTTGGGTCAGTGTCAATGACAGTGTGTTGGCAGCAGCCACTCAATGTTAGTATTAGTGTTAATGTTAGTACTGACCTCGCCTTCTGGATGATAGCGGGGTGAACAGGCAGTGGTTCGGGTGGTTGATGTCCTTGATGATCTTTATGGCCTTCCTGTAACATCGGGTGGTGTAGGTGTCCTGGAGGGCAGGTAGTAGCAGACGTGTTGTTACCTAGGGCCCGTAGTGGTCTACTATGTGGCCAGGGCCCATAGTGGTGTACTATGTGACGAGGCCATCATGTCCTCATTATTCTTGGACATTAGAATTTACCACCAACGCTGTTCAGAGTGATTACCAACATGCTGGTGATAAATGTGTAATTCAGGCCTTCTAGCTAGCTTGGGGAAAGCTTTGATTTCCATTCTGTGGGTTTTGTCTGAAATTGCACCCTATTCTCATAGGGCTCTGGTTAAAAGGGGTGTACTATGTAGAGATAGGGTGCACTTTAGGAGAGTGTCTATTCTGTGAAGGGTAGTCATTTGGTCCCTTTTAATAACCACATTAAGGACATTGCTGAAAGAAATACACTTCGCTGCACTCTAGTCTTGATGAAGGGGTTGATGAGAACGAGTGAACTGAACTGACATAAACAGTAGATTGGGTTCAAATTGAGTTTCAATTCATTCCTATTCAATGCGGAGTTGAGTTAAATTTGAGTTTCATTTTATTCCTATTCAATGTAGAGTTGGGTTCAAATTGAGTTTCAATCCATTCCTATTCAATGCAGACTTGGTTCAAATTGAGTTTCAATTGATTCCTATTCAATGCAGAGTTGAGTTCAAATTGAGTTTGAATTAATTCCTATTCAACACAGAGTTGGGTTCAAATTGAGTTTCAATTGATTCCTAAATGACACCTGTAACTGGATGTGATGGACATGGCTCTAATAGGAGCATTCATGTGTTATGCCCAAGGTCATTAATAACAGGAATAATAATAATAAAACGTGTAAAAATACTAATACTGATAACAGTAATTATGATAATAGTAATACTATTAATAATAATAATACTGATAATAATAATAATAATACTGGAAATAATAACAGCGATAATAGCAATACTCATAACAATACTAATACTGGAAATAATAAAACTACTAATATGACCAGGGACCAGGGAATTATAATAATAATACTAGTAATAATACTAATAATAGTAATAATACAAATAAAATAACAATATAGGAGTAATAATATCACTGGTAATAATAATAGTGATAATAATAGTAGTAATAAAAAATACAAATTGTAATACCAGGAATAATAATAATAATAGCATGAATAATAATAATAATAGCATTAATAATAATAATAACAGTAATAATAATAATAATAATTATACTAATAATACTAGTATTAATGATAATACTAATAATAACAGTAATAATAATAATAATAATAATAATAATAATAACAGTAATAATAATAATAATAATAACAGTAATAATAATAATAATAACAGTATTAATAATAATAATAATATTAACAGTAATAATAATAATAATATTAACAGTAATAATAATAATAATAATAACAGTAATAATAATAATAATAACAGTATTAATAATAATAATAATATTAACAGTAATAATAATAATAATATTAACAGTAATAATAATAATAATAATAACAGTAATAATAATAATAATACTAGTATTAATAATAATAATAATATTAACAGTAATAATAATAATAGTAGTATTAATAATACAAATAATAATAACAGTAATAATAAAAATAATAGTAATAACAATAATAATAATACTAACAGTAACAGTAATAATAATAGTAATAATACTAATAAAAATAGTATAAATAATAATAATAACAGTAATAATAATAATAATAATAATAACAGTAATAATAATAATAATAATAATAGTAATAATAATAACAGTAATAATAATAATAATAACAGTAATAATAATAAAAATAATAGTATTAGTAATAATAATAACAGTAATAATAATAATAATAATAATGACAGTAGTAATAATAATAATAATAGTAATAATAATAACAGTAATAATAATAATAATAACAGCAATAATAATAAAAATAATAGTATTAGTAATAATAATAACAGTAATAATAATAATAATAATAATGACAGTAGTAATAATAATAATAATAGTATTAATAATAATAACAGTAATAATAATAAAAATAATAATAACAGTAATAATAATAATACTAGTATTAATAATAATAATAACAGTAATAATAATAAAAATAATAATAACAGTAATAATAATAATAATAGTAATAATAGTATTAATAATAATAATAACTGTAATAATAATAATAATAGGGTATATGTATCAGTAGGAGGTGTCTGTCTTCCCTCTGTGAATATAACATTATCATATAGAAGTTGTTGGTGAAGTTGTTGATTTGAATCAAATCAAATCAAATTTTATTTCTCACATACACACGGTTGGCAGATTTTATTGCGAGTCTAGTGAAATGCTTGTGCTTCCAGTTCCGACCATGCAGTAATATTTAACAAGTAATCAAACAATTTCACAACAACTTCCTTAAACACACAAGTGTAAAGGAATGAATAAGAATATGTACATAAAAATATATGGATGAGCAACGGGATAGGCAAGATGCAGTAGATGGTATAGAGTACAGTACATCCATATTAGATGAGTAATGTAGGGTATGTAAACATTATATAAAGTGGCACTGTTTAAAGTGTCTAGTGATACATGTATTACATAAAGATGCAGTAGATGCAGTATATGATATAGAGTACAGTATATACATATGAGATGAGTAATGTAGGGTACGTAAACATTATATAAAGTGACATTGTTTAAAGTGGCTAGTGATACATTTGTTATATCCAATTTTTAATGATTAACTTCTTGACGCTACCTATCCCGTTAGCGGGATAATTGTCATCGACAACCGCTGAATTGCAAAGCGCCACATTCAAATAATATTACTAAAAATATTTATATTCATGAAATCACAAGTGAAACACAGCAAAACACTTAGCATTTTGTTAATCCACCTGTCATGTCAGATTTTTTAAATATGCTTTACAGCGAAAGCAATCCATAAGTTTGTGTAAGTGTATCGATCATTAGACAAAATATTATGAACACTTAGCATCAAAGTAGGTTGGTCACGAAAATTAGAAAAGCAATAAAATGAATCGCTTACCTTTGAAGATCTTCGGATGTTTTCACTCACGAGACTCCCAGTTAAACAATAAATGTTCCTTTTGTTCCATAAAGATTATTTTTATATCCAAAATACCTCCGTTTTTTTGGGCGTGTTATTTTTAAAAATCCACAGGCTCGAGCGGTCATGACAACGCAGACTAAAATTCCAAATAGTATCCGTAATGTCCACAGAAACATGTCAAACGTTTTTTATAATCAATCCTCAGGTTGTTATTAAAATATATAATCGATAATATATCAACCGGCACTGTCTTTTTCAGTAGGAGAGGGAGAGGCGATAGCTGCCCAAGCTCTGTTGCTCAAGCAAAACTCATGCGAACACCTGATGCGATGTTATCTTTCTCGCTCATTTTTCAAAATAAAAGCCTGAAACTATGTCTATAGACTGTTGACACCTTGAGGAAGCGATAGGGAAAGGAATCTGGTTGATATTCCTTTAAATGGAGCGAAGGCAGGCTATGGAACATGGAGCTTTCAAAATAGAAGCCTCTTCCTGGTTTGATTTTCCTCGGGTTTTGCCTGCAATATCAGTTCTGTTATACTCACAGACAATATTTTGACAGTTTTGGAAATGTTCGAGTGTTTTCTATCCTAATCTGTCAATTCTAGCATATGGGCCTGAGAAATAGGCAGTTTACATTGGGAACGTTATTTTTCCAAACATAAAAATAGTGTCCCCTAGCTGAAAGAAGTTAAAGTGTCTAGAGATTTGAGTCAGTATGTTGGCAGCAGCCACTCAATGTTGGTGATGGCTGTTTAACAGCCTAATGGCCTTTAGATAGAAGCTGTTTTTCAGTCTCTCGGTCCCAGCTTTGATGCACCTGTTCTTACCTCGCCTTCTGGATGATAGCGGGGTGAACAGGCAGTGGCACGGGTGGTTGTTGTCTTCTTGAGCTTCCTGTGACATGGGTGGTGTAGGTGTTGACATAACGTTGCCCTCTTTGGGTACAGCAAGCCCCATCCCCCTCTCCCTATGTCCTACACACAGGCCGTTGTGGTCAGAGAGAGGTCATAAATGCCTGGAGGAGATGATCTCCTCATGGCCACAGTATAGAGACAGAGTGAATTTTCATAGAGAACAAAGGAATTTCTTCCACCTCACAGAACTTGAGGTCCGAACAACATTTATGTTCTGGAGAAGGTATAAAAGATCAGTGAAGAATCCATCTACGAACTGGTCCATTTGGTACCGTTTTGCGAAACTCATGGGAGACAATATGGCCACATTACCATAACGCTGTTTATATAATAGCCTCAGATATGAGGTTTATATCTAATTGTTGTATAAGATGAATGAGTGAAGATGATACTGTTTGTAAAATTGTGTAATGTGATTTTGGACTGTTTAACTTATTTGGGATAGGGGGCAGCATTTTCAAATGTTCACTTTTGGATGAATAAGCGTGCCCAGAGTGAACTGCCTCCAACTCAGTCGCAGATGCTAATATATGCATATTATTATTAGTATTGGACAGGAAACACTCTGAGGTTTCTAAAACTGTTTGAATGATGTCTGTGAGTATAGCAGAACTCATATGGCAGGCAAAAACCTGAGAAAAAATCCAAACAGGAAGTGAGAAATCTGAGGTTTGTAGTTTTTGAACTCAGCCCCTATCGAATTCACAGTGGGATGTGTTATTTTGCATTTCCTAAGGCTTCCACTAGATGTAAACCGTCTTTAGAAAGTTGTTTCAGGCTTCTCCTGTGAAGGGGGGCCAGATGGAAGCTGTTTGACTAAGGGGTCTGCCAGCAGGCTCGTTCTCAGTCACACACATTTCACATGAGAGGTATCTCTCGTTCCATTGCTTTTCAACGGACAATGGAATTCTCCGGTTGGAACATTATTGAACATGTATGATAAAAACATCCTAAAGATTGATTCTATACTTAGTTTGACAAGTTTCTTCGACCTGTAATATAACTTTTTGAACTTTTCGTCCGACAACTTTTTGAACTTTTCGTCCGATTGGACCTGAACGCGATTTTGGATTTGTTTACCAAACGCCCTAACAAAAGAAGCTATTTGGACATAAATTGACATAAATGATGGACATTATCGAACAAAACAAGCATTTATTGGGGAACTGCGATTCCTGGGAGTGCATTCTGATGAAGATCATCAAAGGTAAGTGAATATTTATAATGCTATTTATGACCACATGTATAATGAGTATTTTTGTGAATTCATGTGGCTCTCTGCAATATCATTGCATGTTCTGGAACTACTGAACATAACACGCCAATGTAAAATAAGATTTTTGGTTATAAATATGAACCTTACCGAACAAAACATACATGTATTGTCTAACATTAAGTCCTATGAGGGTCATCTGATGAAGATCATCAAAGGTTAGTGATACATTTTATCTCTATTTGTGCTTTTTGTAACTCCTCTCTTTGGCTGGAAAAATGGCTGGGTTTTTCTGTGAGTTGGTGGTGACCTAACATAATCATTTGTGGAGCTTTCTCTGTAAAGCATTTTTTAAATCAGACACTGTGGCTGGATGAACGAGAATTGTATCTTTAAAAGGGTGCCTAATACTTGTATGCTTGAGAAATTTAATTTATGAGATTTCTATTGATTTGTATTTGGCGCCCTGCAATTTAATTGGCTGTTGGCGAGGGGTTCCACTAGCGGAAATGGTCCAGCAGTTCCTCTTCAATCTCAGAGGAGCCCAGTTCGGACCTGGCGTCAAGAGACAGGCTTTTTCTGCTCTCCCGAATAAAACCCCCGCTTTGAGAATTTCTTAACAGACCATGTTTACCTCAATTACGAGAGGACAAAGGTTGCAGACCAGCTTACCTCGATAACGAGAGGGCCAAGGTTTGAGTAGATGGCTGAATCTTTTAACCATACCACTATCGATACCGACAGAATAAGAACAAGTCTTTGATATTAATTACTAGTCTGCAGCAAGGAATTCGGTATCATTGAAAGCGAAGACCAACAACCACCGAAACATTTATCCATAACGACATGAATGAATGTCACTCTGAACTAACCATTCTAACCACAACAGAGAGGGCTCTCCAACAGAAAGAAACTTTTCAACAGAGACCCAGACGACACACTGAACGTAAATATATATATATTGATTGCAATTGTTCCCGAATGAGTGAGCGTTCATGTGCAAAGGATTAGCATTTCAATTGTTATAATTGTCAACTGTGTAGTTTCTCATCTCAGTTGACCCCCACTTCCCTTTTGTACACCAAGCCGCGATGCCGGTTTATCCCACTAGGGAAACTCCGTTATCATTTCCTTGTAACTATCTACTGTTTGTTTATGTATTTCTGTGAATGACTTAGTTAGTAAATAAATAATTTAAGACAATTGATGTATGAATGACTCATAGTGAAGACTGGGTTCGTGCAAATAACCAACAATTTATGACGTTTGGAATGAGACTAACGTGAGGTAAAAAAAAGCATTAATTCAGAAGACTATTGATCAGATTAATCAGTTTTTTTGCGTAACAATCATTACAGAGAGTTATTTAATAAAGATTCATCTTCAGTTTAATGATAGTAAAGACACGACAGTGTCCTGGAGGGCAGGAAGTTTGCCCCCGGTGATGTGTTGTGCAGACCTCACTACCCTCTGGAGAGCATTGCGGTTGTGGGCGGAGCAGTTGCCATATCAGGCGGTGACAGGACGCTCTCGATTTTGCATCTGTAAAAGTTTGTGAGTGTTTTTGGTGACAAGCCACATTTCTTTAGCCTCCTGAGGTTGAAGAGGCGCTGCTGGACCATTTCAGTTTGTGCCTTATGTGTACGCCGATGAACTTAAAACTTTCCACCTT